>NC_085880.1:20248527-20321027 GCF_034702125.1 Engraulis encrasicolus | reverse complement strand
TTTTCCCCCAGATAAAGCATTCTCAAGCATTCGCCACTCCTCCTGGTCACGTGTGTGTGTGTATGTGCATCCATGCTTGTATGCTTTGATTAGCACTAGCGCCTGCTAGTAGGCTGACAGGAGAGTCAGTCACTGTTTTCGTGTGAAAAGTGGAGGGCATATACTTGTATGGAGGCGAAGCAAAGTGAACTACTTTCCTTTTTACCCCCTCTTCTTCCCGAAAAAGTATTCTCGTCCCCACCTGCTCCTTGTCACCACTGTGTCTGTACTTTAGTAGAGAAGCTGGTAACAGTAGAGGAACAAATGCACACAGGGCCCCAGGGCAAGACACTGAGAGGGCCCTCTATATGGCTTGCCAAGGTCACAATAGGGCCCCCACCACCAATACAGGAAGCCCCTGGACCCAGGGGCAAAAGCCCTGCTCCCCCCCCCATAGCTCTGCCCCTGGCTGGTAAGCAGACATAGGCACTCTTCAGCTGACGTCTCTTAAACACTAAAACACACGGCCTGCTGCCTACCTAACACAGAAATGAGGCCTTGACTCCTGACAGCTCTTCGTCGTCATCACGCATCATGAGTGGCTCTTCACAGCATTGGCACAGAGCAGAGAGCAGCATAGCACAGTGATTTTCAACGAGGGGTACGTGTACCACGAGGGGTAGGTAAGACGAGCATGTTGCAGGAGATACATGAGGTACATAATGTAATACGAAGATTACACGAGTATATTGCAGGAGGTATGTAATGTACATAAATGTATAATACTAACAAATGTATGGCGCTAAAGCACATTGGGATTGGGGAAGAGATAAAGAGAATGAGGGAAAGCGTACGTGATACGACAATATGGGCTTAGGGTAGGTGGGCCAAAAAAAAATATTGGACATTGGATGTTGTGGGCCAACCTCAATTTGTATTTAAAATGGACTAAAATTGTGCAGGCACGCACTTAATGTTCGAAAGCATGTTTCACAAACACTTATTCCCACTATATATGGTAGCTCAGATGTGCCTGTAAATACAGTGGTCTGGGGCCTCTCATATTCCCCCTGGCACACCAAATGTTGTGTTCAAGCCATGCTACACAGTACAAAATGTAGTGTTAATACACTTCCAGAGTACTCAGGGACCAAATACAACAAAGAAAAGGTTCAATAGATTCTTTGAATGTTGAATTAACCCTGCATTGTATTTTTTACTGTGAAGTAATAATGGTGTGTGTGTGAGCCAACTGTTATACACATTTGAAATGATCTCATGGTACAAATAAAAATTGGCTGCTGAATGTTGAATTAACCCTGCAGTTTTTTTTCAGTGAACTATAATATATTAATGGTGTGTGTGGGCCAACTGTTATGCACATTTGAAATGATCTTGCGGTCCAAATAAAATGTGGCCCCCGAGCCTGAGCTTGGCATCCCTGGCTTTAGGAGGGGTACACATGGCAAAATAAAGTTTGGGAAACGCCAACAGAGCAGGGCGGCAGCTCCACAGCTTGAACTCTGTCTCCTGTAGCCACTCCAGTGCTATTATTTTTAAGTGACCGATTTGCAGACCGATTTGCAGACCGCAACGCACCGCGACACACTACACCGCCACTGATGTCATTGAACAATGGGTGGATAATTTCCCCCCCCTCTCAGACACACACAGACGCACACACACACACACACACACACACACACACACACACACACACACACACACACACACACACACACACACACACACACACACACACACACACGCACGCACACACACACACACACACACAGTACACTTCTCAGTTTATTGTTTGTCCTGTCTGTGTGCTTTTTGTCTCTCCTCTTATTTCTTTTTCTTTTTTCTATATTGAGCACCATGGCTCCATTGTTTGCTCCATGCTTCATTAAATGGCCGTGTTGCTTTTCATGCTCTCCTCTTGGCAGCCAGCAGACTAGTCATCGCATCGTATGAAGTGGCTTTTTTTTTTTAAGAAGTTTTTATTCCCTTTTGTAGTTGCAGTGGGTACCTCCCCCTCTCTGCTTATTTTAGGTGTCAGTTTCTGTCATGTCTTTAATCTTTGATCTTAAATCTTTTTTTAAAAATTTCGCTTTCTGTATGTGTGTGTGAAGGCTTCTCTGTGTGTGTGCGTATGTGTGGGAGTGTGAGGGGCAAAACGCTGTGTGTGTGTGTGAGTGTGTGTGTGTGTGTGTGTGTGTGTGTGTGTGTGTGTGTGTGTGTGTGTGTGTGTGTGTGTGTGTGTGTGTGTGTGTGTGTGTGTGTGTGTGTGTCTACTGTGTGTGTGTGTGTGTGTGTGTGTCTACTGTGTGTGTCTACTGTGTGTGTTTGTCTACAGTGCATGTGTGTATTTAAATATGTGTGTACACATGTACAGTGTGTGTGTGTGTGTGTGTGTGTGTGTGTGTGTGTGTGTGTGTGTGTGTGTGTGTGTGTGTGTGTGTCTAACCGTGCTGTGCTGTTGTGATGTTTGCAGGTACACCCTCAGCACCTCCAACTCTGCCATCGCCGCTCTGCTGTGTGCACTCTACCCCCATTTCCCCGTCCACAGCACTGACAACCGGTAAGCACACACACACACACACACACACACACACACTCACACACACACACACACACACACACACACACACACACTCACACACTCACACACTGTTCTCACTTACAGCTGAGGAACCATGACGGTTTTTTTTGTGTGTGTGTGTGTGTGTGAGGGGGCAGGGCATTTATCATAAGTGTGTGTACGTGCATGTGCGTGTGTGTGCGGAGGAATAGAAACAGAAAGAAAGACATTGACACTGCCTGTGTGTGTGTTCTGTATAAAAGGTGTATGTATGTGTGGAGATGGAAAGCGTGGGTGTTCATTGTCATATTCTGTCATATTCCCACTGGTCATCATCACCCTTTCTGTAAACATCTGACAATGATCAGCCAGTTTAAACATTGTGTTAATGAAAAACTAGGGCAGTCATGGGTGAGCGGTTAGGGCGTCAGACTTGCATCCCAGATGTTGCCGGTTCGACTCCCGACCCGCCAGGTTGGTGGGGGGAGTAATCAACCAGTGCGCTCCCCCATCCTCCTCCATGACTGAGGTACCCTGAGCATGGTACCGTCCCACCGCACTGCTCCCCATGGGGCGCCACTGAGGGCTGCCCCCTTGCACGGGTGAGGCATAAATGCAATTTCGTTGTGTGCAGTGTGCTGTGGAGTGCTGTGTCACAATGACGATGGGAGTTGGAGTTTCCCAATGGGCTGGAGTTTCCCAATGGGCTTTCACAAACTCCAGAAGACACACCGTGGTGTGTTATTGACACTAAAGCGGTGTGCTTGTGCGCGCGCGCGCGCGCGTGTGCGTGTGCGTGTGCGTGTGCGTGTGCGTGTGTGTGTGTGTGTGTGTGTGTGTGTGTGTGTGTGTGTTTTGTGTGTGTTTTTTGTGTTTTTCTATCTCATTAACTGTTAATGTGGAGTTTCTGAGGAAGTTTGTCCATTTGGAGGCAGAAATGCCATATCTGTCCATATCTAGGAATGACATATCTATCCATATCTAGTAGTGCCATATCTATCCATAGAGATATTTCCAAAAATGTGTGCGCGTGTGTGTGTTAGCTACCATCTCCAGGCTCTGTGTCACCTGGTTGTGTTAGCTGATGAGCCTCGTCTAGTGGTGTATTTGTTAAGTGTGTGTGTGTGTGTGTGTGTGTGTGTGTGTGTGTGTGTGTGTGTGTGTGTGTGTGTGTGTGTGTGTGTGTGTGTGTGTGTGTGTGTGTGTTAGCTACCATCTCCAAGCTCTGCGTCACCTGGTGGTGCTGGCTGCGGAGCCTCGGCTGCTGGTGCCTGTGGATGTGGACACTCTGAAGCCCTGTCACGCCCTGCTGGACGTCACATACAAGGTCAGAACAGGAACGTGTGTGTGTGTGTGTATGTGTGTGTGTGTGTGCGTGCGTGTGCGTGCGTGTGTGTGATCCTTACCAAAAAAAAAAGGTTCCAATTTATCCTGACTATGACTTGTATTGAAAATATTGCAAAAAAAAATCTATCCATAATTTTTTTAATTGGACAAACTAGCAAATGAACAAACCCACACAATCTCTCTGGAGCAGGCCCACACAGTTTCTCTGTGGAGTTGCTTGGTATTACAGGCCTCGCCCAAGGTCACTATGGAGGGAGGATGCAGGAAATGCAGAGGAGGGCTGATATATTCACCATCACGAGTAATGAAACAAAGTAAATAAATAATAATGTCCACTCTGTTAGTCCCACATTTATACAGTATTGTATCCCTCTAGAATGAGCATTTGAACCTCTGCTCCTCCCATCCCAAGAACAAGCTTTGAAAATCCCAAACTGTTACACCATATCTGCCTCTTGACTTCAGAGTTACTGCTGTGTGACCCTTGGTAATCTCAGGAATGCATGAAGGTTTGTTTTGCAGTACCCTCCTCAATGTCTCCCTCACCACCTTGATGTTGCAGCGATACGGTCGAGAGTTAATGTAAAATCTATGTATGGGAACTTTTGGACTAAGCTGAGGAATCGGTATAGCGTTATTTCTTTATCTATTTCTCATTTTTTCCTCTTGAATATCGACCATCGATGGATATGTTTTGGAGAAGCATTGCTCTTGAACAGTCCAAAAAGTTCCATTTTGAAGTTTGGTGTGCCCCTGAGAGGCAATGAGAATGTGTTTGTGGGGGAAAGAGAAAAATTGTATTCACACATTACTTTGCCCACTTAATTTGCTGTCATGCTATCTGACTGCCGGTGTGACACAATCCCTGCCTTTGGTCCGTTAAATTCATCCACATGTGCAGCAGACAGAATAGCACAGACAAGTGAAGAGGTATTACATTACATTTATTCCTAAAACGCCTGTGATACGCCTAAGCCATTTTGAGAAAATTACTCTGTCAGCCTATAAAACCCTAAGGATCTCATCCTCTGAAGCGCATAAAAACATCAAATAAATTGCATTTAATGCTCTTCTTGTTCATTCTGCTCTTACTATACCAAACTAGCCCTAATTACATTGCATTACGTTATGCAGATGTCTGCATATCTTGCGTCCCCACCACCTGCCACGGTTGCCACAAGCACCTGTGGTGGTGAATATGCAGTGACGCAGGTGTGAAGAGACGAGAACAAGTCTGCCTTTGTAATGCCCACGTGAGGTTGTCATGTCATCGCCCACACTGACAGGCCCTCCCAGCGAGAATCCCCCTCCACTGTTCCCCTGTTGGTTCTTTCTTTTCTTTTCTTGTCTTTTCTTTTCTTTTCTTTTCTTTCTTTCTTTCTTTCTTTCTTTCTTTCTTTCTTTCTTTCTTTCTTTCTTTCTTTCTCTTTTACTTGTTTTCCTTCTATTTTTCCTTATCTCTCTTTGTCCCTCTCCCACTCCCCCCTCTCTCTGTCCCTCTCCCGTTCTCTTCTCTCCCTCTCCTCCTCTTCTCTCTCTCTTCTCTCTCTCTCTTCTCTCCCTCTCTCTCTCTCTCTCTCTCTCTCTCTCTCTCTCTCTCCCTTCTCCACTGTTGTCTTTCTCTGTGTCCCTGAGTGGAAAGAGTGGAGGCCTCTCTCTGTCCCTCTACCGTTCTCTCTCTCTCTCTCTCTCGCTCTCTCTCTCTCTCTCTCTCTCTCTCTCTCTCTCTCTCTCTCTCTCTCTCTCTCTCTCTCTCTCTCTCTCTCTCTCTCTCTCTCTCTCTCTCTCTCTCTCTCTCCCTACTCCACTGTTGTCTTCCTCTGTGTCTGGGTGGCCAGAGTGGAGTGAGGCCTCTTGAAGGACTCCTTGAAGGTTGATGCTGTCGGCCACCCAGGCAGCTTGACTAGCCAGCAGCTGACTTTTTCAATTAACAGAAAATGGAAAGTGGAGGGTGGCACACTGTTCACAGCTATTAACCAGGCATGCCTACCATGTTTATATGTGAACACACACACACACACACACACACACACACACACACACACACACACACACACACACACACACACACACACACACACACACACACACACACACACACACACACACACACACACACACCAAATCTCAAACACACATACAATCTCTCTGTGCGTACCTCTCTCATACTCAGACTTGAAAATGATTGTTTGGTCTGTGCATCTGGCCGTCTTGCATTTGATACCTGTATTTAAACTCATGCTAATCCTTGGGCAGGTTGGACGGGTAAATTGTTAATTTATCTGGAACAGGTTGAGCAATAAGTTGCCATCAACTTTGCTGTTGCTTCAACGTAGCAGTGTAGTCTAAGTCACCAGCATAAACACAGATTTATTGATTTAGAAATGTATGTCCTTACAGTGTGGTGTTACGAGTCACTTTATTGAACATTTGCAGTATTCCTTGTACAGCATGATTAAAATGCCAGTTCTCTCCTCTTCAGGGCACTAAATGGTATGAAGAAGTGACAGTCGAGTTGATGGCTCCGACTTTATTACCAGAGCTTCACCTTCTGAAAGAGGTAAGGTTATTCAACTAAATAATTTGTAGCCTGCTAGTAAAGATTGTATGGGATTTACAGCACTTGGGTGGAAGAAATTTTCCAAATGGTGAAGACGAGTGCATTGAAGCAAAGAAGGAAGCATGTGGAATGCCACGGGCTAACTTGAAAAAATAGGAAAGACTTTATTTATAGAAATGTATGTGTAGTATCTATAAGCAGGGCCAGATTAATGCACAGGTTATATATGGCTGCAGCCTAGGGGGTCTCCACCTCCCAGGGGGACCCTGATTGGCCAAAAGTGAAAAATTACAGAATTGTGACAAGATGCAATATTGAAAAATTCATCTATTGTGTTCAGTACAGTTGGTAAACATGTTAAGTCTTAATTCCTAGCTTGTATTTATGACACTGTCTATGTCAATTTGTCATGAAATTTGCTTACTGAGGGGGCTCACAGCAACATGTAGCCTAGGGGCCCTGGGTTATCTTAATCCAGTCATGTCTATTAGTGTATCTATCAGTAGGTTTCATCTGAAATACAAGTAAAATGTTGTGGATGGTTGACGTCTTCGTCCAATAATCTCAGAAAAACTTGCTGCCACTATGTTTGTTTCTAGTTCTCAGCAGCTAGTCTGTTGAAGAATGACACCTGATATTTTCACAATGGCGGGTTAGCAGGGGAAAGGTCACAGTAGGTCAGCACAGTGTTTTCCAGTGTCACAGGAGGAGGGAGGAGTGGAAGCGCAGCATATTTGGTGCAAACATGAGCGTCTGTGTGTGTTTATAAATATTGTTTTGGAATGTTGTTTATCCCTTGGTTTTTAGCTGATATGCTATGTAACCTGTGGTCTTTATGTCTGTCTGTCTTTCTGTCTGTCTGTGGTCCTCTGCGTACAGGTCAGAGTGAAGGGCCCTCGCTACTGGGAGCTGTCCATTGACATGAGCAAAGGAACTCAGCATCTACAGTAAGGACAACCCTGTCAGCACTGGGTTTATGGCACATTCTTTTGACTCTCTGTAGTCGGAACTAGGGCTGGGAATCGATCCAAGTTTCCTGGATCGATTCGATTCTGATTAAGAAGGCTACGATCCGATTCGATCCATGATCCGATTTGATTCGATTCGATACCGATCTTTTGTATTGCTGGGCTGTCACTTTAACCCATTTATGCCTAGAATTCTAAGACCGGTTATAAAAACCTAAATATCTCAGCCTTTGATGCCCACACAAACATGAAATACCTTGGTGTGTGAGAAAGAAGTGGTAAACTGTGGAAGAGAGCTACAGGACGTGGCTGAGAAAATAGCGCCTATAATGATCGGCAAAAGATCGCTCCACAAAGTTGTGAATCGATAGTGCCCTTTTCGAACATGAATCAATATTGGATCGTGATTCGGTCTTTTGAACCCAGCCCTAGTGGAACTCGACCGCCGCCTCAGGACAGTGCATTAGAGCGGGTACTCAGATCAGGGTTCCTAAGCACAAACTACGCACAGTTTGGTGTACTCCAGAACACATTTACAATGCATGTTGGGAGAATGAACTCGGTTCTCCCGACAACAGAGTTTCAAAAGAATGAGCCATTACATGGCATTGCACTTACACGATGGCCAAGAAATCTGAATGGCCTTACATTTAGCAGCGGCACATTTAATTCACTGCTCCCCTGACAGTGACACTTTGGTAGGCCCTTCCATGCACATTAAAGACAAGAAAGCACTATGCCCACAATTGCAGCGTTTAATAGTGACGTTTCGATCTATTGACCTTCATCAAGCAATTCAACAATACAAATGGTTTCAAACATGGTTGTTTGGCTATGGTGGACCAGTTGTGGCCTACTGCTGAAGGTACAAGTTACAGTTCCTGGAGCAGTTTGGTGTTGTGTCTCACTCGGCTATGAAGGAGGATTGAGGAGATCATTGGTCACTTGGTCATCCACCCATGCTCTTTCTATACTAGTAGGGGATTTGTATCCTCAACTTTCCCGTTCCCAAGACCGACTCCCTAGCCGCGAGGCTGAAACTGCTCTGTACCCTTGTCATGTGATTTGAAGTATCCGTTTTGAATGGATGCTTTAAACCAGAGGTGGGCAAACTCAGGCCCGGGGGCCACATGCGGCCCGCTGAGCCATGCCATCTGGCCCACAGAGCCTTTTAAACTCAAAGTACCATACTCACACCTACAAATTCTTAAAATAGCAAAGGGTGTTGCATGTGTGAGATTAATCAAGGTCATATCTAAATATTGCAATGTGCAGGATGGAAATAGCCAGAAAATTATGTCAGTGTACAAAGTACATCACAGTATTTCTCATTATTGGCACATGCATGTTGCCTGCGACATCTGGCCCTGCGATCCATATTCCACACCCAATGTGGCCCTCAGGCCAAAATAGTTGCCGAGCCCTGCTATAGACCATTGATCACTAGTAGCCAGTCATCTTAAAGCGATACTCCACCATTTCGGGAAATAAGCTCAATTCAAACTTTCCCTTGAGGTAAATTATTGAGTTTTACCTTTCTCTCATTCTTCCAGCCGTTTTCTTGGTCTGGTTATATTACTTACAGTTCCGAGCTAGCAATTATCATTGAATCCAGCTGGTCCTATTCGATTCAATTATACATGCTAACTAGGAGGTAGTATTTGGGTTGCCAGACTCGGAGAATGGTTGGAAGTACAGGAGAAAGGTAAACGCAATCATTTAACTCAAGGGAAGATGTCAAATGAGCCTTATTTCGCAAAATAGTGGCATATCACTTTAACAGTGCATCTGGCCACTCTCTCATGTTTAGTGGCGGAAGTAGCCAACCTGAGTATGGGAAAGTTTGCAATGGGGTATATATGTTTACGTTTTGCAGCGGTTTCGTCTTACCCTCTAGTACTGTCTCCTTTCATCCCATCATCTGGTTTTCCTCACGTCTGTTACATGTTTATTTACCAAACAATTGTTTATGTATGTTGTTTGTTCCTGGATGTTTTTCCGTTGTGTCTACACAGTTCATTTAAGTTTTGCTGGTGTGCATTTTCAGTGTTGATTGGTGATTGGGTTTTGTGTCTCCCTCTTGTTTGTTTTGCATGCGTGAGTGTGCATGCGGTATGCTTTCTAGTCCACGATGGCTTTGTACTTTAGTCTTGTTTTGTCTCGCATGTCTGTGTTCCTCCTTGCGTGGGATGATTTCTTGTTGGCAAGGTTCTTTGTATCAGTGCATGTGTGTGTGTGTGTTGGTGTTCGTGTGTGTGTCTACGTCCACCTCCATGTCATATTTGCAGTGTCATGAGGGGGTTTCCTGCCGTCTCCCTCACTATCTGACTGTGCTCTCTCTCTCCGCTGCAATTTCAACTACACTGCTAAAGATTAGACTCAATGGGGCACCTAAGTCACGCCCTTGTACGCAAAAATTTGACTCAAAGTGAACAGGGCGAGTCAAGCCAAATCCTGATTCCGTTTGACACGTGCTCTGGATTTCACATATCACAGCGAATTTTAAAGATTTGGATTTGCGTTGTAAGACCGCTCATTTTCGGCAGGAAAGAAACATTGCTTTAGTTTTTTTACCTAGGCAGTAGATTACAATGTGCTGCCCCTGTATTTGACGTGAACCGAGGCTGAAGGCTCACAGACAGCCCTTAAGTGCCTGTATGTCAGACATGCGACTTTTCTCGTGTAGTCCAAGTAATTACATATTTTTGAGTGCACACAACTCACAATCGCTTGCCAAGTAAAATTGACAATCACGTCATTGGTTATCATTAATTTTGAGGTACAGTATATATCTGTTCTTGGGGGAAAGGCGAGGTGTGTGAGAAAATGGGATTGATCGGTCCATTAGAGCCCAGTCAACATTTTTTGACTTCCCAGGCCCCATGAGGTGACCGGACTGAGTGGAGACTTAGGTACTCCATATGCCCTCAATGAAATTACTCTGAGGGGATGGTAAAACCAGTTGAAGGAGGTAGGCCTGCACACTGCCAATAAGCTCCAAAAAATAAACTTTATTATTTAAAAAGCAACTCGATTGCCCTGGATCTTCATCAGGCATATGAAGAGTGTTTTTTTTTTGGCAGTGTACAGACCTACCTCCTTCAACTGTCCGACACTTTTGTCTGGCACCTGCAAAAAGTGTTTTTGGATGTCTGCAACGCACCCTACCCAAAACTGCTGGGATGGTAAAACCAGTCTTGGGGTGCCTGACTTTCCTCTGTCTCTCTCTCTCTCCGCTGCAGATCCATCCTGTCCAGAGACGGCGTTCTGTATGTGAAGCTGCGGGCGGGACAGGTGCCATACAAGGACGACCCACTGGGCCTCAACCTCACGCTCAAACCTGATGTCAACTCATTTAAGGTGTGTGTGTGCGTGCGTGCGTGTGCGTGTGCATGCGTGCGCGCACGTGTGTGTGTGTGTGTGTGTGCGTACTTGCGCTCATGTGTGTATGTGTGTGTGCGTGCGTGTATGTGTAGGGCCGCTGACAGCTTTGTGTAGGCCCGGGACAGTGTCATCTGAAAGGGACCCCTCACCCAATACATGCAATGTATGCAATGTAATGAGAACCCAATTCTGGGGCGCCCTTCTCCCTGGGCCTGAGACAGCTGACACCTTTGCCCTCTGTCAGCTTTCGTGTGTGTGTTTAGGGCCTCGTTGAAATCAGATGTGATCTACTTGTAGTACTTGTAGAGTGCCATGGTTTCATCCGCTGACTCCACTCCCATAATTCTTCTTTTTCCACCATCTCAGAGGTCAAGGTCACCACCGCATAAAGGCCAGGGAAAACAAACAACTTGTTACAAAATGAGCCATCTTTCAAGTTCTCAGGACTCCGATGCTTTTAGATCAGTCTGAAATTGTAATTACAAGTGTGTGGTGATGGGGTGGCAGGACACAGCTGTCTGCATGGAGCTATAGCACACAGCTACATACTGTATAACTGTCTAGTGGTGATGATTACAGTGTTGGTCAGGTGGTGTTTGTAGTTGGGAGTGAGGGAATCTACTATGTCCGAGTTTCCCATGGAGAGGCAAACCATTGTATTGTATTGTATTCTAAAGTTACTCCTCTTTCCATCTCCTCTCCTCCACCGTTCCTCTCCTCTCCTCTCCTCTCCTTTCTTCATATCCTCTCCTCTCCTCTCCTCTCCTCTCCTTTCCTCTCCTCTTCTATCCTCTCCTCCTTCTCTTTTGTCTCCTCTCCTCTCCTCTTTTCTTCTCCTCCTCTCCTCTCCTCTCCTCACCTCTCCTTTCTTCTCTTCTCTCCTCTCCCCTCCTCTCCTCTCCTCTCCTCTCCTCTCCTCTCCTCTCCTCTCCTCTCCTCTCTCCTCTTTCCTTCTTCCACTCCTCTGCAGCCTGAGGCCATCTCAGCCTTCACCTCGGATGCGGCCTTGCTCTCCTTCGCTGAGTACTTTTGCCAAGTCACCACGGACAACGCTGCCAAACATGTGAGTTACTGTGTGCGTGTGCGTGTGCGTGTGCGTGTGCGTGTGCGTACACTGCCAAACACGTGTGTGACTGACTACAGAGACTGAGGAGTCCACTACCTACCACATTCAGGGTTCAGCTTCCACTCTCACTGTTTAAGCACAACATATGCAGAGAATTCAGATTAATCTTAACTTGTAGCATGTATCATTATTTACCGGTATGTAGTTATTAAGACTAGACTGTTAGTATAGTAACAGTCTTTATTAGTTTGCGTGCGTGTGTGTGCGCGCATGTGTTGCACACCTATGAACTAGTATTTACATTTTCCCCTGGGGACCAAACCTGACCTCTTTCCTCAGTGCTGTTGTCTTGTAAAGCTTAGTTGTGGCAGCGTTCACAGTACACACCATCTGAGAGGCTGTGGGGACGGATAATGAAAGCCAGTCTTGGGCAGTCTAGTCTAGTCTGGGGTTTAGTGGTTCTGGCTGTGTAGAACTGGGCCAGACCGGAACAGGCTGGTATGGGCTGTTGGGCTGTATGTGCTGGCTGTGTAATGCAGACTGCAGGAGACCGGCCAATGGACTGCTCAGGAGCTGTTTTTCCATTAGGTCCTTCTTTCCCTAGACTACACACATGCGCGCACGCACACGCACATGCGTACACACGCGCACACACAGACACACACACACACACACACACACACACACACACACATTCTCTCTCTCTCTCTCTCTCTCTCTCTCTCTCTCTCTCTCTCTCTCTCTCTCTCTCTCTCTCTCTCTCTCTCTCTCTCTCTCTCTCTCTCCACGCACACACACACACAAACACACTCGCACACATACTGTCGCGTGTACACACACACACACACACTCTCTCTCTCTCTCTCTCTCTCTCTCTCTCTCTCTCTCTCTCTCTCTCTCTCTCTCTCTCTCTCTCACACATACACACACACACACACGGTGACGGTGGCGCACACCCATACACCCACAGTCCTCTAATATTTTCCAATTACACTGTTGGGTTTCCATCATTGGTTTCCAAGAGACCTTCTTTGCTTGTGTGTATGTTTCCCCCCTCTGTGTTTTCTCCCTCCAGAAGCAGGCCTTTATACTGTGTTTGTGTGTGTCTGTGTGTGTGCGCGTGCATGTGCTTGTGTGTGTGTGTGTGTGTGTGTGTGTGTGTGTGTGTGTGTGTGTGTGTGTGTGTGTGTGTGTGTGTGTGTGTGTGTGTGTGTGTGTGTGTGTGCGTGCGTGCGTGCGTGCGTGCGTGCGTGCGTGCGTGCGTGCGTGCGTGCGTGCGTGCGTGCGTGCGTGCGTGCGTGCGTGCGTGCGTGCGTGCGCATGCATTCTTCCTCCAGAAGCAGGCCTTATTCCCATGTGTGTATGTGTGTTTTCTCCCTTCCAGAAGCAGACTTTTATACTTGTGTGTGTGTGTGTGTGTGTGTGTGTGTGTGTGTGTGTGTGTGTGTGTGTGTGTGTGTGTGTGTGTGTGTGTGTGTGTGTTTTCTTCCTCCAGAAGAAGGCCTTGTACTCTGCCATCCTGTATGAGTGTGTCACCCAGGAGAAACCAGAGATGCTGCCCACGTATATGGCCATCGATCAGGTACGACTTCACACTGTAGCCCACATGCACAGCCATCATACCGCAGCCCACTTGCATGATGGATCAGGTACAGCGTCATTTCATAGCATAGCCCACTTATATGGCTGTCGATCAGGTACAACATCATACCGTAGCCCACCTAAGCCGCGTGTACACCAGAAACGACCTACACTACCCGAGTACCTGATGCCGCTGAAGAAGTTTCACCATTAATTCACTTTATTCACTCTGGACGTGACCTTGACATGTTTGATTTAGCTAATCATACCGGCTCTGGCTTGTCAGCCTGGGACATTCGGAGATATGATCATTCCAATTGCTCATTACCATGATATTAGCTTGACTTTAATCGCTGAAATTCGTTCTGGTCGCTCAGGTCGCTTCGCTTTGGTCGCTGTAATCACCAACCCTCCATAGAGAAATCATGGCTTCCGTCGCTCAGGTAGCATAGCTTGCTCTTGGTGTACACATAGCTTTGCATGATCATCGATGAGGTACAGCGTCATACCGTAGCCCACTTACATGATGGATCAGGTGCAGCGTCATACCGTAGCCCACTTACATGATGGATCAGGTGCAGCGTCATACCGTAGCCCACTTACATGATGGATCAGGTACGGCGTCATACCGTAGCCCACTTACATGATGGATCAGGTATGGCGTCATACAGTAGCCCACTTACATGATGGATCAGGTATGGCGTCATACCATAGCCCACTTACATGATGGATCAGGTATGGCGTCATATCGTAGCCCACTTACATGGTGGATCAGGTATGATGTCATACCATAGCCCACTTACATGATGGATCAGGTATGGCGTCATACCGTAGCCCACTTACATGATGGATCAGGTATGATGTCATACCATAGCCCACTTACATGATGGATCAGGTGCGGCGTCATACCGCAGCCCACTTGCATGATGGATCATGTACACAGCATCATACCGCAGCCCACTTGCACGATGGATCATGTACAGCGTCATACCGCAGCCCACTTACATGATGGATCAGGTATGGCGTCATACAGTAGCCCACTTACATGATGGATCAGGTATGGCGTCATGCCGTAGCCCACTTACATGATGGATCAGGTATGATGTCATACCATACCCCACTTACATGATGGATCTGGTATGGCGTCATACCATAGCCCACTTACATGATGGATCAGGTATGGCGTCATATCGTAGCCCACTTACATGGTGGATCAGGTACAGCGTCATACCGTAGCCCACTTACATGATCGATCAGGTATAATGTCATACCCTAGCCCAGTGGTTCCCAACCTATGGGTCGGGACCCCCCTTATGGGTCGCCAAAGATCCACAGGGGGTCGCGGAGCCCTCCTGATTTTAAGGGGTTTCGTTTTAAATATATATAGCCCATGTTGAATAAAAGACAAAGCATTTAACTAATAAATGCATAGACGTAACAAATTGTAAGTGCTACATTAAACATTTATTCTATATTTGACCAAAGACGAATTGAGGAATAAAATAACTAAAATAAGTTTTCGCAGGAAGTTTCTCGCGGGCGCTCGCGTGGTTATGTCACCAAAGCTTACAATAGTAAAAACATGGGTCCCTTAAGAAAAAGGTTGGGAACCACTGCCCTAGCCCACTTACATGATGGATCAGGTATGGCGTCATACCATAGCCCAGCTGTCTTTCTTGTAAAGGGCTCTGTGGCCCACGTTAAATGGTTCATGAAATGGGCCAGATTTTCCCCTCCTCTGCTGTAACTGTAAGCAGTATGACTTGCATCAGTGTTTGTGATCAGTTGGTCTGATTGTGTGCATTGGACTATGAACACAGTATCATGAATGGAAGTGTTCTTGTGTAGGCTGTGACTGTGTGTGTGTGTGGCTGTGACTGCGTGTGTGTGTGTGAAGGTGTAAAATAGCCTTATGATGGCTATAGCACAATTCTTGAATTGGAAGCATTTATATCATTCTGCCTGTAAATATGTCTGGTCTTTCATGGGAGTGTGTGATCAAACTTGACGATTGTGTGCATTGAGCTATGGAGCAATTCATTCATGAAAGTGTGTCCGTGCGTGCGTACTAGGCATGCAGCGGATTCGAAGCGCGTTGCAGAAAGGGCAAGGCGATGTCTCCAAATATTAGACCCCCTCAATCCAATCTGTATCTCTATCTGCAATGTACCCCAGGGATTGTAATTATACATGTGAATTAGCCTTACGTTTGGAAACATCTATATCAAAAATTGCCCACGGCTCTTCAGAAACTAAAGTCTTTGTGTGTTTTAAATCGCTTCTGTATCTCTGACACGCGATGCATGATATGTTGTGTGTGTGTCTGTATCTCTCACACGTGATGCATGATATGATATATAGTGTGTGTGTGTCTGTAATCTGCCATCTTAATGAAACCAGACTGCCAGTCACCATGAGTCTGCATTACATGTGTGACAGTGTGTGATCTGATCATGTTGGTATGATTGTGTGCAGTGAGCTGTGGACACTGTGCTGTTCATGAAGTGTGCGTGTGTGTGTGTGTGTGTGTGTGTGTGTGTGTGTGTGTGTGTGTGTGTGTGTGTGTGTGCGTGTGCGTGTGTGCGCGCACGCGTGTGTGTGTGTGCATGTGTCTGTGTGCCTGTATGCATGTATCTGTTTGTACATATGTTTGTGAATGTTTGGTTGTAGGCTACGTGTGTGCAGACACAGTTACTGTACACTCATTTGTGTATGTACTGTCTGCATGTGTGTGTGTTTTGCAGGCGATATACTCATTAGTGCGTGTGTGTGTACTGCACGTGTGTATGCTTGCGTGCGTGTGCGTGTGTGTGTGTGTGTTTGCAGGCGGTGCGCTGTGTGGAGTGTGGGGGAGACGTTTGGGCTTTCCCAGCTGAAGGAGGTGTAATCATTACTGTGTGTGTGTGTGTGTGTGTGTGTGTGTGTGTGTGTGTGTGTGTGTGTGTGTGTGTGTGTGTGTGTGTGTGTGTGTGTGTGTGTGTGTGTGTGTGTGTGTGTGTAATAGGCGGTGCGGTGTGTGGAGCGTGGGGAGGTGGGGGAGACGTTTGGGCTGGCCCAGCTGAAGCTGTTGCAGGAGGTGTGTGGCAGCCGCGTGTTGCAGAGACGCTACGCTACGCCCCCTCGCCCCATCGCCACGACAACCACCGCCTCCACGCCTCTACAGGTCACGCCCACCAGGAACAGGAAGTGCGGCGGTCTGCTGCTCCACTCGGAGCTCCTGCCCGTCATGAAGAGCGCCGCGGACTCCGCCCTAGACCGCTGGTTGGCTGGTGAGGGACACACCCGCATCCACACACACACACACACACTGATGCATACTTGCACACACACACACACACACACACACACACACACTGATGCATACTTGCACACACACACACACACACACACACACACACACACACACACTGATGCATACTTGCACACACCCACACACGCACACACACACACAAACACACACACACACTGATGCATACACTGATGCATACTTGCACACACCCACACACACACACACACACACACTGATGCATACTTGCGCACACACACACACACACACACACACACTGTCACACGCCCACACACACACACTGATGCGATGCATACACAAAATTCCTGGTGCATTTTTTTTTTTTTTTTTAAATCAAGGAGTTTATTTTTAAAACGCATGCCTGTCCTGTCTGACTGCAACAATAGGTCAGTGTAAACCTGAATGACTTCATACTTCACATTACATTAGCCCTGTGGGAACTGCAGCAAGCTTTTAAACCTAACAGGGGTGTGTGTTTGTGCCTGTATGCATGTGTGTGCATAGCAGGGTATTTTGGTGTGTGACGTAGAGCTCTGCTTGGCCATTGGACGCTCCCCATTCCCCTTTTCCTCGCCCGCCCTAAAGGCACACAGCCATTGTGCCACCCGAGACGCCAGTCATGCTGGCTGGCACACTCATCCACATGCCTCTTTAGCGCCGGCCATTGTGTTTGTGGTGGGCCGGGAATGCCTTTTATGCCATTTACAGGAAGACCCGTTCCCTCTCCCCACTGACGCAGCAGGGAGGCCCAGATGTCTGGCGCTCTAGTCTCCACACAAGTTGCCTTCAAATGGAGTATGGCAAAAGATATGCATTGGTTGATTGGTAGGCTGATACGGTAATAGTTTGAGATTCAATATAGCAGATTATGTTAAGTAGCCCAGAGACACCTTTAGCACCCATAGTAGTGTCCAGTTAGGCATTGTGCTTTACTACTGTACCATGTGTCAGGGATTCTCAAACTGTAGGCCCAGGCCGACTAGTGGGCCCTGAAGGTATTCCAAGTGGGCCTTGAAATAATTTTCCCAAGAAATCAACATAATATTTGTGTGTGTTTGTGGTGGGCCTGGAATGCCTTTTACGGGAAGGCTCGTTCCCTCTCCCCACCAACGCAGCAGAGAGGCCCAGATGTCTGGCACTCTCCATACAAGTTGCCTTCAAATTGAGTGTGGCAAAAGCTGTGTAATGGTTGACTGGCAGGCTGATAGGTTATGTTGTAAGGTTCCATGTGTCAGGGAATTCCTCAATTCAATGCTTAAAGTTTCCTTTGTTTCAGACATGTTTAAGTTCCATCTTTTACCTGACATGTTTCGACTGTAAGACTTCCGTCTTCATCAGAGGGTCTCATGGAAGTGTGACGTGCTTTAAAATAGGTGATGTTTTGGAGGTGAGACCTTCTTGTCAATGTTGACAGGTTGTTCGCACCTCTTGCTGTTAGAGTTGTGACTGCCGAGCATGTCAGGTAAAAGAAAAAACTTTTTGATTGAACTATAATACATGATGAATATCATACAGGTAATTCTAAAGAGACTATGGATTTCTTTGGCCTCATCATCTCGCAGCCAATCACTAAAAAGAGGGAGGTCTCTGCCATTCAATTGGTGCGCTGAAAGAATAGTTGAATTTAAGTTGAGTTTGAGTATTTATTTTGTCAAAAAAATTGAAAGTTGACTCAATAGTTTTATGATTTTCAAGATTCAAGTGTCGTTAACAAGTAAGTATGCTCCAATCGAGATAAGAGTTGTCAGTGTCTCCACACAGTGAAGCGAAGTGAAAGAGTCTGGTCTACCAAGCTGGGAGTTTCACTACAGTAGGCTTAAAAAAGGCTTCCGGAAGAAAGTGAAAGAAGCACTAAAATAAAAGCAGTTCCACCTTAACAATGGTGTAAGGTGAAGTTATGGGATCTGATACTTACATCAGCATTCATTAGTCTTTGTAATGTCATGATGACAGATCTCAGGAAAGGTGCCAGATATCAGACAAACTAAGGTATCCAGCATCTGGTGTTAGATGTTGTTCATAGCAACATTGATGCATACAGATGAAGGAAACCACACACTCTCTTCCGATGCCAAATTCATCAACAAATCATGCAAAGCAACTTTGAAACAGTTTGAGGTTTTCAGACTTTAAAGTATCTCTTATTTTGCCCAGGTAATATGGGGTTTTATTTTGCTCTTCTATTTAAGCCGATGTTCTTTTCCAAGTATGCACAGTCTTGTGGCCAGAAATATCTGAGAGCTCCTTGACATTCCTGGAATTGCAGTTCTGATTTGCTCATTTAATTTTGAGCGAGTCAGAGTTAGCTCAGGTCACAACATTCTGCAACAGAGTTTTTTAGAAGGAAAGACATGCTTAAAATCATCAGTGGCGTATTTAGCCATTAAGGGGCCCAAGGCTAATTGAGCTAGGGGGGCCCTTCAAATCCTTTCTTTTAATAAGGAATGGGCACTCTGGTCTGGGGGACCCAGCAGTTCAGGTGAGTTGCCCACTCTTGCCTCTATTGTGAAACTGAATCCCTGCAAAATGATGTGGAACTTTTACATTACATTACACTTAGCTGACACTTTTATCCAAAGCGACTTAGTTATTTACAGGCTATTGGTTACAGTCCCTGGAGCCGTGTGGGGTTAGGTGCCTTGCTCAAGGGCACTTCAGCCATGGATGGAGGTTTAGGAAGAGGTAAGGGTGAGATTGGAACCGGCAACCTTCTGATTTTAAGACCGCCTCCCTAACCATTGAACATATTCAATGTATTTTCATGTATTTTTCTGCTTATGGACATAGATGAGATGAGATGCCAAAATACTCCGTTCTGAAAATATGTACCATTTGAAATGATGAAGGCAAGCATGGAAGAAGATGAAATTACAGTTTGGAGAGCGTTTTGGCAGAGGAATTGCTGAAACACTTGGCCACAATTGTACTTGATTTGGAGCTGAGCTGCAGCAGTTTCCCCACGCAATTTAGCAAGAAGCACTTTAGCAAAGATCTTGGATGACAATACTTTAGGAGTCATTTTGCAGCTGCATACAAATCTCTGACATTCTTTTGACAGTTCTCTTTTTTGTGATGTGGTGCCTGATAACATTTATGCGTCTGGACAGACCACATGCTACTGTTTGGTTTCCAAAAACACTGCAGCTAATGGAAAGAATTTGAATGGTTACTGCCCTTTGAAATAAGCTCATTTTACACCGCCCTTCCAGTAAAATGATTGAATTTTTCCTTTCTCCTGTACTTCCAGCCATTCTCTGAGTCTGGTGAGAATTTAACCTCCAAGTTAGCATGTATCATTGATTCTTATGGGTCCAACTAGCAGCCAACGACTCGGTGGGGGCACGTTTAAGGTACTGATGCACTAGTTCTGTCATTAACTCATCGGGTAGCTAAGTCAAAGGAGAGTGGGGCACGATTGATCGTCGCTTAAGCCAGTTGCTTACAGAGGCATATCCACAATTCTTTAAGCCAGACCTCTGACTTGTATATATATATGGACAGCGGGCTTCTATTGTATTCTACCTCTATGCTTATTTCTACCCTGTACCGGACGTGTGATCTCTTTCTTCCTGTGTACAAGGGCTGAAGGGCTCTCTATAGCCCCGTGACCATTACCATACATATACTTAACTGTGACCTCTTGCTTCGTGCGTGCGTGTCTGCCCCTGTGACAATTACCGTACATGTACTTAACTGTGACCTCCTGTGTGTGTGTGTGTGTGTGTGTGTGTGTGTGTGTGTGTGTGTGTGTGTGTGTGTGTGTGTGTGTGTGTGTGTGTGTGTGTGTGTGTGTGTGTGTGTGTTTAGGCAACAGCCACGTGTTGCTGGGCTACATGAGTGGGCAGCCCCAGGAGGAGGACTCTGACACCAACATGCTGGCCTGCTTCCTTACCTACCACTCCTTCCCCAACCTTCGCAAGACCAGCTCCGCACACCTGCAAGGTAAAGGCAAACACTGTACATTACAGCATCCACACACCTGCAAGGCTAAGTGGAAATACTCTACATTACAGCATCCACACACCTGCAAGGTAAAGGGAAGTGCATTAGTCTCTGCATACCTGCAAGGTAAAGGCAAAAGCTCTACGTGACAGCCTCCGCACACCTGCAAGGTAAAGGGCAAATACTGTACATGACAGCCTCCACAGGTAAATGGAGAAACATTAGTTTACCTGTGAGGTAAAGAGAGCTAAAAATTTAATTTTCTGAAAAAAGGTTTGCACACTCCTTTTGGATTTTTTTGGCATGATGACGTTCAAAATTCATGAAGAGTTCAAAATTGCGTCTTGGCACTCCTCTGTAGTTGGACAGGATGCAATTTGCATAGGATACTATCCCAGTGGGGTTTTCATTCAAGTGTAAAGAAATCCTGCACACTGTCCATTTCACCTGCAACGATAACGGAAAGGTAAATAGAGGAGAAGCATCACAGTCTCCACACGCCTGCAAGTTAAAGGGGAAAAAAACATGAAAGAAAACGGCTTTCCCCAGCGAGGATTTAAAAAATACAGAGGCACCCTCAGTGTGGGCAGAAAACACATAGTTTGTCCAGGATTAAATGGAAGCACGCTCAGCACAGTTCACTTCCTGTGAACCTTTTTGAAAAATAAACTGAAGACATAAACTGCATTGCGGTGCGTTTTTTTGTTCCACTTGTTTAGCCCTTTGAGGTGATTACATGTCAACAACTGACTCAGAATCTGCAAAGTTGCATGAGAGGTGAACAGGATGGCGTTTGACCGTCGGCATAGTTCAGCATTCTGGTGAAAGGTTGTGGATGTGGTGGGTCCATAGCTCGGTCATGCTGTAAAGCAAAGGTGGGGAACTTTTTTCATTTGAGGGGCCACGTCAATTTTTTTGAAGTCCTATAAGGGCCGTACTAAGAACACAAATCAGGATTTCCCCTTGCACTTTAGGCCTATGTTGAAGGTGGCCACCTTTACAACAGACCCCATCTTCACTAGGTCCCCTGAAAATATAACTTAATTACATTGCAAAAGTAATTTCTAAGATTTCTTTACAAAATATGTCATATTTCATGTGAAAACTATATTCTATTGAACTATTCACTTTAGTGGTGTACACTGTAAGTCAGACTGTGAGCCTCGTCATTTATTTCCACTTCAGGGCTGCAGGGCTGTCTGACACTCATGTTAATGCACCCAGGGCAGACAGTCTCAGAAGCATTGGAGGTTTTTTTTAATAGTTTTTTATTTTCTTCCATTTGAACAAGTGCTTTAATTAAAGGTTCTATATTCTCCATTTTTGAAGTCCCATAACGTTTTTTGTGTGTAATTATAAGCTCTTTTCAAATGACGTCATACAATGTACAATTACTATTCTTCTATTCATTCTGCTGCGCGAGTCCATTTTTATGGCTTTGAGTAATAAAAACTTTTTTTTTTCCCCAATCAGAACTTATTCTTCACAATAGTTAGAGTGAGTTTATGAGCTGTGTTAGCCAGCTTTCATATGTTTGACGGAGCACACTGGAGGCTGTTCTGACTGCCCTTGTGTGTGTGTGCGCGCGCGCGCGCGCGTCTGTGTGATGTCTGCCTGTCTATCTGTCTGTGTGTGTGCATGCATGTTCTCTGTGTGTGTTCTTTGTCTGTGTGTGTGTTCTGTGTGTGTTCTGTGTGTTTGTGTCCTCTCTGTCTCCCTGTGTGTGTCCTCCTCCGCCCTGCAGACTCTGCGTCCTTCCCGGAGTTGATGGTGAGGTGTCGTCAGCTGGGTGTGTCTATGAGGGCCGTGCTCAGTCTTAGCCCTCTGCTGCTCCCCACCACGGGAGCCGGGATGCCACTGCACATCAAGTAGCCCCTCTCCTACCTGCCGGATCCGGGATGCCACCACATGCCCTGCCGGAGCGGGAATGCAACCACACATCAAGCGACCCCTCCCCTCTCCTATTGCCACCACACATCAAGAGACCCATCTCCTCTCCTCTCCTTCCTGACGCGACACATACACCGTGTTCCACATTATTATGCAAATGACATTTCCCCAAATAATCAAAATGTATGACAGTCGTCATAATTTTCAAGTCATCAGCCATTAGAGTACAATTAAAACGTTTTTGAATGAACCTTTCAATAATAACATTTTTAAAAAAAATAATAAAAACCTAAAATTCCCAAAATGCTCTGTTCCACATTATTACGCAAAACAGTTTTTTAGTGTTATAATCCAAATTTCTTTCTTTTTTCCCATTTACATTAATACTGTTGGCATTTGGTACCATCTAAATTACATTTCAATGTTCAAAATTTGGTTATAAGCTGTAACTGGAATGCTGCATTTAACATTGAAGTCGATGGCAGGACATTGTATGGGAGTTATGGAAGCCCAGATATCCTTGATGCTTTGCTTTCAGCTGTTTTTGTTTGTTTGGTCTGGTGGCCCACACTTCACTCTTCGATATACCTGTAGATTTCCGTACCATGTTTAGGTGATTTGGTGGTTATGGGCATTCTAATTCACCAGACATAACATCCTATTCATTTTCGATGGGGTTTTATGTCTGGTGAGTAAGAATGTCGATACCACCAAAGCACCTAAATGTGGCATGGAAATCTACGGGTATACTGAATAATGAAGTGTGGGTCACCAGACCAAACAAACAAAAACAGCTGAGAGCAAAGCATCAAGGATATCTGGGCTTCCATAACTCCCATACAACGCCCTGCCATTGACTTCAATGTTAAATGTAGCATTTCAGTTACAGCTTATAACCAAGTTTTGAACATTGCAATGTAATTTAGAACGTACCAAATGCCAACAGTATTGATGTAAATGGGAAAAAAAGAAAGAAATTTGGATTGCACCACTACAAAACCGTTTTGCGTAATAAGTTGGAACAGAGCATTTTGGAAATGTTAAGTTTTTCATTATTTTAAAAAATACTGTTATCATTGGAAGGTTCATTCAAAAACGTTTTAATTGTACTCTAATGGCTGATGACTTGAAAATTATGACGACTGTCATACATATTGATTATTTGGGGAAATGTCATTTGCGTAATAATGTGGAACACGGTGTACACAAGGATGCCACCGCACGCCAAGTGACACCACTCTCCTCTCCTACCTGCCTGACGCTACACCTACACAAGGATGCCACTGCACACCAAGTGACACCACTCTCCTCTCCTACCTGCTGCCTTCAGTCCTGGACCCCACAGCAAGTCAAATGACCCCTACCATACCAGTCCTGTTGCATTCACTCCTTTGCCTTGTTCCTTCTCTTCTCTTCTCTTCTCTTCTCTTCTCTTCTCTTCTCTTCTCTTCTCTTCTCTTCTCTTCTCCTCTCTTCTCTTCTCTTCTCTTCTCTTCTCTTCTCTTCCTTACCCAAGTCATACACGGTGACCTCATATGACCAACAGGCCGCTCATTACCAGGACGTGTTGTGTTGACTGTATCTGCCTTGCCATCTTCACCCCTTAGCCTCCCCCTAGCCCTACCCCTACCCCTCCGTTACCTTACCTGCTCTCCTCAATACAACTCGCGCCACATGGACACATTATGTGTATCGTTTCGCCATTAGGACAACACGTGTGTATTTTTTTTATAGTTTCAAATTCTTTATTAGAGGACGGCCTCTTGAGATGAGCTTCTCGTTTTCGAGAGGGTCCTCAAAGTACAGACATAATGGCATCGACATGTGTGGATTGGTGCTTGGCGCTTTGCTCACTCCATCGCCCCTCTACTCACAGACTTTCACCCTCCTCCTGACCCTGTACACTACAGATGTGTATTCACTGGACCATGGGCTTCGTTTAGGGAGTGGTGGTGGACGGTGGGGACATGTCCACATCACTTTTGAAATTGTCCCTACCACTTTTCCTACAAATATTATGTGAAAACATGAACCCCATACGAATTGTCCCCACCGCTTTCCGAGCCAAGCCTATACCACTGGACAATAAGGCACGTGAAGGAAGGGAGACATTGGACAGACTGACGCTGCCCGTTTGCATTGTATTATATTTGTACTTATATTTGTACTGAAAACAAAGACAAGAAAAAAAAACTTGTAATGGAGATGAATTAAAAAAATAAAGAGAATCCATCGTTTTCTAAAAGCTTGTCCACGCCTTTGCCCTCTTTAGTGTGTAAGTTATGCAAGTCATCCGACAGCAGTGTGTGTGTGTGTTGTTCACATTGCCAAACTGACTGTTGTTAAGCCCGTAACCTTCGCAAGTGCATTCCTCCTCAAATGGAAAACATCCCTTCACAAATAAGCCTCATTCCACCACACCGCACGGCGCCAAATACCAGGCACCACCATCCCTCCTCCCTGACAACATTTCTCTGTCTCTGTCTGGATCTCTCTCTCTCTCTCTCTTTCTCTTTCTCTGTCTCTCTCTCTCTCTCTCTCTCTCTCTCTCTCTCTCTCTCTTTCTCTGTCTCTCTCTCTTTCTTTCTCTCTCTCTCTCTCTCTCTCTCTCCCTCCCTCCGTTCCACTTAGGCCCACTGACGAGGTTGGGGGACACGCAAACAGGTATGTTGTCCGGGGCCCAGGAAGAGCACTGGCACGGTTGTGTTGGCCTAAAGGCGCCATGGGTGGTGTTTTTACCGTAGTCCTCAAATTCAATGCAACACTTTTGTAGGGTGAAGCAAATCTTGATATATTGTTGTTTAAAAAAGAAAGAAAAGGCCCCGTGGCCAACCGGTAGGGCACTCGTTCACTATGCGGCCGACCCAGGTTCGATTCCCGGCCCGGGTTCTTTGCCTGCCCTTCCCCGTCTCTCTCTCCCCACTCGCTTCCTGCCACTCACCACCTTCATTGTCCTATCATAAATAGTCAAAAAGACCAAAAAAATATCTTTCAAAAAGAAAGAACAATACAATGATGAAAAGAATCCTAAGATGAAATCTCAGACCTCTCTCCAACTCCCTTCAGTACAGACCACAGATAGCTTTCACACACTGCCAAAAGCTTCCTCTGTGGTGAAGCCCAAGAGGTACCTCAGAGGTGTGTGTGTGTGTGTGTGTGTGTGTGTGTGTGTGTGTGTGTGTGTGTGTGTGTGTGTGTGTGTGTGTGTGTGTGTGTGTGTGTGTGTGTGTGTGTGTGTGTGTGTGTGTGTGTGTGTGTGTCCGTCCATTGGCAGGGGGCAACTGGAGGTATCAGGAAGCCCACACTGCTGTATATTTTCATATGTCAACCTGAACCGGGCCTCTCAGGATGTGGCAAAGAGTTCACTACTTTTACTACTGGGAGATTAGGCCGTGTGTGTGTGTGTGTGTGTGTGTGTGTGTGTGTGTTCATTAACATGTGTGTGTTTGTGTGTGTTCATTAACATGTGTGTGTTTGTGTGTACTGTAGTAGGTGCATGTGTCTTTTACGATTGTGTGTGTGTGCGTGTGTTTCAGAGTGTCTGAGCTCTTAATTGCTGTCTGGCTTCCTGTGAGGAGATGAAAGCGGTGCCAAAGGCTGCCAGTGTCCAGTAAAGGCAGACTAGTCAACTCAAGTCAGCTATATGGTCAATTTCTTAACATGCACTGGTCATACAAAGAATTGAAAGTATGTTTCTTACATTCGCGTGCAGACATAGACTTACTATACAATAAGACATACAAACATTGTAAGTGCAAGACTGGACTACTGGAGACAAATACGTGGAAGAACATAATAAAGTGTTGTATTGTAGTACCAGAGTTGCTGCAGTGTCTTCGTGTATTTATATAGCACAATATCACATCAAAACGTGAAGTTCACTCAAAGTGCTGTCAAATACCCACACACATTCACACACAAGAACTGGAGGCTTCCGTATGGCACCAATTGTCCAGGGTTCACGCGAGAGTATGCGCGCGCACACACACACACACACACACACACACACACACACACACACACACACACACACACACACACAAACACACTAGTAGCAAAGACTGTAATGACTGCTCCCATTGGCTACACTGCACTGCACTGCACTTTACTCCACGTGCCACATCAGACTTGGGATCCCACTCTGTAATTAACACGCACTACTCTTGGAAGAGGTAGAGAGGAACTCTATTTCTTGGTGAGAAGGATGTAATCAAAGAGGGCTTGCTCCTTTCAAGGTGCCTTTTGTTGTGTGGTGGTGTGTTGGCTTTGGATATGCGTGAAGTACGTGGATGCGTGGATATGCGTGAAGTGAAAGTGAAAGCCCAACTGGGAAACTTCAACTCGCATTGTCATTGTAACACAGCACTCCACAGCACATAGGTGCACACTACACAACGAAATTGCATTTATGCCTCACCCGTGCAAGGGGGCAGCCCCAATGGCGCTCGAAAGGGAGCAGTGTGGCGGTACCATGCTCAGAGTACCTCAGTCATGGAGGGGGATGGGGGAGAGCCGTGGTTAATTACTCCTCCCACCAAGCTGGCGGGCTGGGAGTCAAACCAGCAACCTTTGGGCTACATGTCTGACGCCCTAGAGTAATTTAAAATCAGGAGGTCTGAAGCTCGCACTTAGTGGAACGAACCCCATGTGTCCTTCTCACCGTCCTTACTCCCCTCCGTCCTCCCTCGTGCGTGTTGCCTCGTGATGATGTCGCAAGACCTCATTGGCCCATCCAAATCATTATCCTGATCATTATTCAAAGCAACTTACAGTTATTTGCAGGGTATTGGTTACAGTCCCCGGAGCAGTATGAATGAGTTTAGGTGCCTTGCTCAAGGGCACCTCAGCCTGGGATTGGGAGTGGAAGGGTGGGCTTCACTACTGTAATTTGACTGCAATAGGCTTGGCAAACCTCTCCTGCCTTGCAATGGCCCAGCGATCTCCAAGCGGCTGCCTGATTCTACTTGTGAGTCTAAGAGGGACGGCTGCTGACAGTTTTGGCTGGGCTAGGCCTGAGACAGAGTCATCTGAAAAGCGCCCCTTGTAGGCCCTATGTACAATCCACTCCAATGGACACTCCCAGCCATATATAACATAAATCAGACACTGTATGGGCCCCCTATATACATGGGGACCAGGTAACTCAGTCACACTTTACCCACACTTTGTATGTGCCTCTCTGTGCCTCATATCATGGAGGAATCTCAGACAGCCTCCAAGCAAATCAGATTGAGCAACAAGCACATAAGCGCACATAGCCTGTGAGAAAGCATGCAGATGGGCGTCACTGTTTCTGAAGACATTTAACAACTTCTCCAGGGCAACATCCTAGTCACACGTTTTATATTTCTGCTTGTTTGGGTTCATGTTTCAGTCCCGTGTGCTTGGAGGGGAAAGATGATGATGACGTGGAGAAGTGGATTTGGCATGTGTTTATCTGTCACCCATTTTATTTGGCAGGTGTCCAGATAAAATGGCATGTGCCAAGACCTGCATTATTGACAGGAACTCTCTGCCTGCCTGCCTGCCTGCTTGCTTGCCCTCCTTCTATCTAGAGCCAGTAAACCAGCTATGACTTGAGCATGTGGGGACAAGCCTGTCTCTCACACGGTTGTCTTGTGTCACCATAAAAGATTGTATGTAGGCTATGTCACTCACACACCCTGAATGAGAAATGCCACCACGCCCTTTTTCGAAACAAGGTTGCTTTCAGTAAGTCACTGTGTGGAAATAGACTGTTGAAGAAAGAGGGGGCATCAATTTCAAAACTCTTTTTTATTTCTTAACTGTCACTGTCAACGGGTCCTGTTGCTAAAGGGTGGAATAGCCTAGGCCTGTGACTAGTTATGTGCAACATTTTTTTTTCAGTTTTAGTATTTCCCTCCCTCTTGTTTACATAGCGATGTAGTGTAAATGGTTTGTAAAGGGAAGGGCTAGTGATGATGACACCCGTGAACGACTTCGGCTCGTAGTTCTCCATTCACAATCATTTCAGCTGGGCCGTTGCTTCAAAAGTTGCCTGCGCTGAGCAAGGGGTGGGTGTGACCAACTGCGCAAGGGGAAAGCCACGGTCCACACTCACACACACCGCCCGTCATGCTATGAATGACTCAAGTACAGGGCCAGTCAACGAAAAAGAAACCAAGTTTTCAAGAAAAAAATGACGAGGATAAGAGAAACGAGAGCCGAAAACCGTAGTGTTTCTCACTGCAGTCTGCACTACGTTTTCCATTATGAACAAAAGTTGACAAGACCACTGCAGAAAGTTTAACCAGCGCTTTTTTGCAGCCAGATTGAACGGTGAGTAGACATAACGTTGGTGATATATGACTTCACTTTGTAATTACATTGCATGTTACGTTTTGGCTTTGAATATTGAGCTAAATTATGTTTTCCCGATATGGTGAGTCTGATAACGTGAAAGCAAAACAAAATAAGATCAGGAAACGCAGTTAAATATGTTACATTTGTTTCAAACCGTTACAGTAGCCACTTTTCATACGCTCCTCATGTTGTCCAGGTGAAATTAACCAATTCAGACAAAGCATTTCTGAGCAATTAAAAATGCCACAGGCTATTACATAACGTTTCAAAGGAAGCCCAAAAATGTCACGTTTGAAATAAATGTGAAATGGCCCTAAACTCGCATTGCTCATTGGACGGTTGATGGAGATAAGAGGAAGTTATGCGGTAGAGGGTAAATTTGAGATAGTGACTAGACTTCCTGTTCCTCTTTAAAAATTCAAAAAGACACAAGATATCACTTGAGTCCGTTGACAGTAGGAAAGCAGCATGTGGTATGGACTCTTAAGACGCCTTCTAAAAGCGGGCTATTTGAAGAATGTGCTTCTGTAGCCATATAGAGCTTGCGCTGTAATGGTAGAGGTCTACTGTGGGATTAATGTGAAGTGCGTCTCTAGAACTAGTTGGTTTTGACAGCCAACCCCCGTGTGGTGGAGGCTGCCTAGTCACCAAAGTTTCATTTCCCTGCGTCAACGTGCCTCCAGAAATGGGTGTGTGTGTTTCTATGCTGCCTTATCAATGACTTATCTGCTATAATGCAACACCGACAGGGTGTGACAAGGTGTGTGGAATTTGTTGCGAAATGTGTCCATAGACTGTGGCCATATGCAAATCGAAAGCGTAGAACTATGCCTAATTGAAAACGTTTTTAAAAAGTCCACTCCACTTATTCTCCACTGCCCTGGCCAAAAAATGGGAGCGGTCATAATTTGAACGCACTCCTGCGCTTTGAGTGCGTCTCCAACAGGTAACGTTGCTTTGCGCACATTGTACATGTATGATCTCTTCCCTTTAAAGGTTTCAGTGCGGGTTTTTTATATCGTTTGGGGGCTTCCTCTTACTCAGCCATTCATGTGGTTTAGCTATAGCCTACTGAGAGCTTTTGAATCTGTGAATAGCGCGGTGATTTCCAGGGCCCATGCCACCTGCAGAAGCGTGACCTGAATCAAAGCGCACGTTTGACCTTGTCGCCAAATAAGTAGGTCGTCCGTCACCAGGTACAGAGATGAAGTGCATACAGAGTACAGACCGCAGCGGCATTTATTTTCAACCTTGATTGGAGATGAAAGTGGAATCGACTTTACATTGTTCAGGGTATATGGCGAACAAGCTCAACTTCTATTTGTTAACTGTGAGAGTGGAGGCCTATTCTCTCTCTCTCTCTCTCTCTCTCTCTCTCTCTCTCTCTCTCTCTCTCTCTCTCTCTCTCTCTCTCTCTCTCTCTCTCTGCGTGTGTGGTAAATTGTCACCAAGGAGACGGATTATGTATGGATTCAATTCATTGTCCATTGCACTATAGTGTAGCATCGCTATTATTATCGTATGCAGCAGAGTACACCCATTGGCAGTACTGTAGTAGCCTAGTTTCTGCATGCATGGGCACTGGCGTAACAATAGGGCCCAAGGGCAAAACACTGATAGGGCCCCCACATATGGCCTGCCATGGTTACAATAGGGCCCCCAACACCCATACAGGAGGGCCTTGGGCCCAGGGGCAAGTGCCCCGCTTGCCGCCCCTATAGCTCCGCCTCTGTACATGGGTAACCACTACCACTAGCATGTAACCACTACTATGTCAATAGAGCTATCTATTTAAAACTGTTCTGCTTAACACTTTGGTTTCCAGTAAAAGCTGCCACTTTGATCATCAAGTTGCAGGAAGAGAATACAGCCAGCACATTTATATTCATGATAGTCTTTATGAAGTCTCAGTCGAGGTCTCAGAGAGAATGCTGCAATGTTTAGACTGCTGTGCAAAATGGCAGTACTCATGGCACGTGTTAACTCAAGTGACTGTGTGGAGGAAGAGGAGTGGTGTGTGAACCTAACTGTCAGTCCAAGCATAGGCCATGCATAGGCCAAGGGTGTTGAAATCATGCCAGCACAGCGTTTACTGTGCTGTGTAGTGGCCAACCACTCGATTGCATGACAAATGCATATTTTCAGGAAATGAGCAACATCCAGTTGTTGAAATATTGCCTTACACTGAGGCAGCCTACTCTCTCTGGGAGTAGAATTGCCAGAGTCATATTTGTGCAGTTTGAGAAGCCTGCAAAATGTTGTAGAGTAGACTATAGGCCTATATATTGTGGCATACTGTACGTGGAAGAAGACATGTTATGGAATCAGGCTTTTATAAGGCTGCTAAAGCAGTAGCAAAGATGGCACAAGCAAAAAATGCCCACCTATCCATTGTTATCATCAGTTAATGTTGGCAATACAACTGTGGTCTTTTTTTCCTCTGACTTGAAAAAAGACAGAAAAGGGATGGGCCATTATGCAACTTATTTGTTGTAATTCTGGCCGTTTTAAGTGTGTTTAATGTGCCTTTTATTAAACGCCTTTTGTTTCTACTTCTTTTTTTTAGGCCTTTGCTCATTAGTGCATGTTCTGCCAGGACTAATGCATAACATGTCAGCCAGACACCTAGCGCCCTCTCTGTCGCAGATAGTTTGGCTGTTTCGCCATCTAGTGGTGACAAAAAGGAAACAAGACCATGATTACTCCGCATCAATTTTTTTTAATGCTGATAATGGTATATTTTTAGTATTCTGAAAAAATAGTCAGCCCTTATTGTTATGCAGAAAGTTATTGCATGTAGAAAGTTTGTGAAGTGGTATAAATTGTGTTTCAGGAGAATGTATGGCATTTTCAACATATACTTTTTATTATATATATATTAATATTCTTATTGAGTATATATAATTTTATATAATTTACATGAATTTGATTTGATAGAAAATACTTTTTAAATGCAATACAGTGCATACTGTGTTCTACAGTATGTGCCCAGCGGTAGTAACACCTTCTAGACGCTAGGTGGAAATGTAAGCATTTAGATCAGTGGTTCTCAACCTTTTTTGAACAAACACCCCCTCGAACTCATCATGAGCCTCCCAACGCCCCATTGACATCATCAAGCCCCCCCAAGTATTCAAAAACAAAATAGACTAATGCATCCCAATGGTAACTAAGCCCAGCCTCCACTCAGCTGTATCCTTCTCAACGCTCCCATAGGGTGCCTCAATGCCCCTTGGGGGGCTGTACCGCCCGGTTGAGAAACATAAAGATGAAGAAACATAGTAGCCTATATGGAGTGCATTGTGGAATACTGAGGTTGTGTGATTCATATCTTCACTATTTTTGCGAATGTTGCTCTGACTTGTGTTAACAGGTTAAGCTCTTAGGTAAAGCCTTAACCAGGTTAACTCATTTAAGAATGGCATGTTCAATGAAACCTAGTGTCAATTTAGACACTGAAAACATTTCGACATTGGACACTTTTTCCTACACATTCAACCACAGCCACAACGGTATTGTTTGTAAGGTTTTAAAAAAGCAAGGCACACTCAATTACAGGCAATTTTTTCAGATGAAAGGTCAAATAATACAACTTCTCCCCTTCACTCAAAGAAAGCAGAAGTTTGACGCATGATTCATGTTATACCTGCGTCACACAGCAGTTTGCCAACTAGTATCAGGCTGTGTCATACATGTGTAGTTGCTATGAGTAAGGCTATCTCAAGAGCTAACCATGGCGGTATAGAAGCTCTGGAATTATGCACTGGCATTGCAAGTCGTGTCGTGTGTAGTCGTGAGTTGGAAAGCTGGTACTTAAACACAACTGTTATGACATATGCGCACGCACGCACGCACACACACACACACACACACACACACACAAACTGAGAGGGGCAGGGTAAATATTTTGGTTTGAAATAGGCTTTTACAGACATTGGGTAAAAGTTGGAACTTGTTATACGTCATACCGAAGTCATACAGTATTGTTCCCTTTCCAATGACACCCTGGGGTTTATGTAGAATGTAGTGCCTTTATTGGGAAATTGTACACGAAAAACAGTGTTTGCATACTGAATTGCAGTGTTTGAGTTTGGGTATCTGTTATAACATTTTGGATGCATCTCACTTATAGTATTAACATATTGCCCCCCTTAAGCATTGTGATAACTATCGGTGAGATGGAAATTTTGATGATGGACCCTTTTTATTGATACCAGGCTAACAGCACTTAACCAAACCAATACAAAACAAAACAAAACAAATGTGTAGATGTAAATGTTTAAGCCTCAGGGGCATTGAAATCAATTTTGAAGGCTCAGGCTGGAGAGAGAGAGAGAGAGAGAGAGAGAGAGAGAGAGAGAGAGAGAGAGAGAGAGAGAGAGAGAGAGAGAGAGAGAGAGAGGAGAGAGAGAGAGAGAGAGAGAGAGAGAGGAGAGAGAGAGAGAGAGAGAGAGAGAGAGAGAGAGAGAGAGAGAGAGAGAGAGAGAAAGAAAGAGAGAAAAGCAGGTGTCCTATATATACATAGGCTACGTCTCCTAGTGAAGAGCTATTGATCTGGTGCATTTAGGAGCAGTGTTGGTGGAGGAGGAGGCATTATTGTTCCTGGAGGATCTGATCAGGGCTGCAGTGGCCACAGCTACAGTTACACATGCGGCGCGTCCCCTGTGGCTCTTGTCAATGGAAGCTTATTGATTAGCACATCTGTGTATTGGATTCTGTCCTTGTAGAAATACGGGTGAGAATCCGATCGAGCTGCATTCTCACAGGGTGTTTGTGTGTGTGTGTGTGTGTGTGTGTGTGTGTCTCTGTCTCTGTCTCTGTCTCTGTCTGTTTTTGTGTCTGTGTCTGTGTATCTGTGTCTGTCTGACTGTCTGTGTCTCTCTGTCTATGTTTGAGTATGTCTGTCTGTCTGTCTGTCTGTGTTTGAGTACATGTGTCTGCCTGTGTCTGAGTATGTGTGTGTGTGGTGGGCGTATGAACACAGTCATGTGTGTGAAAGCATGTGAGGACTCATTTGTGTATTATAGTCTTAGATTTAGTCAGCAAACAGCGTCAGCAGCGCTGCAGTGCAGATGCCTTATGGCCGAGCACATTGGAGAGTTGAAATGTAGTAGAGAGTACACCAGGCACATTGGAGTGTTGAAATGTAGTAGAGAGTACACCAGTCACATTGGAGAGTTATAATGTAGTAGAGAGTACACCAGGCACATTGGAGAGTATAAATGTAGTAGAGAGTACACCAGGCACATTGGAGAGTTGAAATGTAGTAGAGAGTACACCAGGCACATTGGAGAGTTGAAATGTAGTAGAGAGTACACCAGGCACATTGGAGTGTTGAAATGTAGTAGAGAGTACACCAGTCACAATCTCTGCTGTTCTTGCGCAGTCAAAGTGTTAAAGCTTTCCCCCCCAGTAGACTACCTGGTTCTCTGTGTACTAACAGCACATCAAAACTTGTTAAAAACTGCTGAGACACTTCTGTTTTACACCTCCAGACATCATTTGTCAAAGTCAAATAAGTAGAGTAGAGTTTTCCCTTCTTATGTGTAAACAAGACTTGACTCAACATGAGTCATATCAATCACGTTGATTTGCGATGTAATTAATTAATTAATCTAATTAACGTGTTTAAAGTGACAGCCCTTTATCCATAGCTGTAATATTTGGCAGATGACTTGTTTCAGTTTTCTTACTTTGTAGACTCAATACAAAATACGTATGTCATCAGGCTCACTCCATCTCCCTGTTATGTTGATGTGATAAACCACTGGACAAATGTCACAGTTGTTTTTAATTAATGATGCACAATTAACATTCGCTTTGTAAATGTCAATAAGTTTGAAAACGACAGCAAATATTACATTTTGTTTTAAACTCGAAGCCCACGGGAAAGCCATGTTTTCTCACTTCCTTTTTATTTTTTTCTTCAGCCTTTTCTTTCTCCTGTTCTCTCTCTCGCTATCTCTTCATCACTCTTTCTCTGTATATATCAACTTTTACTCTGTGCTGTCGAAATAAGCTAAATTGCTATGTGTAAAGAAAAATAAGGGAATCTTCCTTGTACCTGCCCTCTTCAGAACAAACACAGTTAGAGCAACTGTATTGTCCTGTGTGTTCTATGTTGCAGCACATAGATCAGTGGTTGTCCATCTCTGGGCTGGGGCCTTTAAAAGTAGTAGTGGAGTGGAGTGATTTTCTAAAAATCAAAAGTGTGTGTGTGCGTGCGTGCGTGCGTGCGTGCGTGCGTGCATTGCTGTTAGGGATACAAATTATTGATTAATTCATTAATCAGTAGTTGATTGCCTTATCGATCGACTTACGATTAATTGATAAGCAGCGTTTCCCCCAAAAAAATTTCGGGAAAAAAACTACTAAATCTACAAATTTTAATTAAAAAGTGAGATAAAATACTAAATTTAACTGAATTCTATTCATATTCTTAATTCCAAAGGTGATTTAAATATTCCCACTATTCACACCCCTCTTCACACACACTCCTCATATGCCCATATCACCTGTGTCTCTTGTCAGTTGAATTGACGATTAATTGCGATTAATGTTTTTTTAATCGATTAACGCATTGATCGATTAAAGTGCATCCCTAATTGCTGTTGACTATTTATTTTAGTTGTATTGTTTTATTAGGTCAGAGGTGGAAGGGTGGGTGAAAAATGGGCCCCAAGTTGGAATAGGTTGGGAACCCCTAACATAGATGCGTAAATTGAGTGTATTTCCATTCAAAAGTGCAACAGGTTACCATGAGGTGAACAGACATAATGCCATTTCAGTAGCTGCACTTTTCCCCTCTCTCTGTGGGAGATGTTTTTGACAGTTTTGACGTAACAAATTAATCGAAAACGCTTGCTGAAGCATGGCTACTGCTACATGTTTACCATGTAATAGAATTGCCATTAGTCTCAACAGCCGTGCATGGAAGTTTACTATATTTTATTATATCCTATAATGAATTAATTATATTATCTAATACATTATATAAGCAAAGGTCAAGGCCATAACTCTGACTTGTGACTCTTTGATCACGGCAATTTTGATATTAAAAGAAATCCTGTTACTTTAATGTCTAGTAACCCAATAATATTTTTTATATGTCATGTACAAGTACTAAGCTTGCTTTCTGTTATACAAAGACCATATTCATAGCCATTGCGTGTCTTGTCACACAGACAAACAAATGTGTCTATTTAGCCGAAACGCTGTTTACTTTGCACGGACTTATCTCAATGAAATCTTTATCTTCTTTCCACGGGGTCAATGTTTTAAAGTGAAAAATGACTAAATATGTGTGTGTGTTTGTGTATGTGTCTGTGTGTGTGTCTGCCTGTGAGCATCTGTGGTGACCTCTTTTCATGCTCAAGCTGTAAACAGTTTCATTTTGACTGGAGGGAGCAGCAGACGCATCATCTTCCGGCGGTCACCATCCGCTGCCTAAAACAAACACTCACATCCACATCACATCACATCACTCCACTCAATATCACCCCACTGCACTCCACATCACTCCAATCCACTTCACCTCAGTAGAGTGAAGTGGAGTGGAGTGGAGTGAAGTGGAGTGGAGTAAAATTAAGTGTACTCCGCTCAATTATCATTCCACTCCACCTCTCTCCACTCCACTCCACCTCTCTCCACTCCACTCCACTCCACTCCACTCTACACTACACTACCCAACTCTACTCTATTCTACTACACTACACTACACTCCACTCTACTATACTCCGCTTCACTCCACTCCACTCCACACTACTTCCCAACTCTACTCTATTCTACTACACTACACTACACTACTATACTCCACTTCACTTCACTTCACTTCACATCACTCCACACTACACAACTCTACTCTATTCTACTACACTACACTACACTCTACTCTTCCTTACTCCACATCACCTCACTCCACTCTACTCTACACACTACTCCACTCCACTCCACATCACTCCACTACAATTCACTCCATATCACTCGACTCAATATCACTCCAATGTACTTTACTCAACTTCGTTCCACTCCGCACTACACTACCCCTCTCTACTCTACTACACTCTACTCCACTCTTCATCACTCCACACTACTCTACTGTACTCTTCTCCACTCTATACACTACTCTACTCTACTCTGCTCCACTTCACTCCACTCTACTCCACTCTACAATACTCTGCTCCACTCCACTCTACTCCACACTACCTGCCTGTACTCTACTCTACTCTACTCTACTCTACTCTACTCTACTCTACTCTACTCTTCTCTAGTCAGTCAGTCAGTCAGTGACCAGTGTGTGTGGACCAGACCCTCTCCTTTTGCCACAGGGTTGCAGAGCTTGATGCTGGGGTTTGGAACTTTGGATTTGAATCTGCTGTACATCTCGCCCACGCTGTACTGCATGCCGCCTAAGCAGCTCCATCTCCTCTGACTCACCGGCAGTTTAATGAAGCACTTCCCCTCCATTGAGAAGGACAGGAATAGATGCGGTTGCTTATGGGGCATAGGGGATGGGGGCTGCTGCCCTGCACGGCCCATTGATCTGTCAAGATGGGCCGCTTCGTCGAAATGAGCTACCCCCCTAACCCAAACCTCTAGGGCTACTGCTGTAGCACTTTGTACTGGATTTGTAGCTCAGTTTTTTTGTAAATATGTTGTTATGCCTTTTCAAAATATAAATATATACTTTTAGGGGCTTTTTTTCGGCCCTGCCCATAGAAAAGACAACTTAGCTACTTTGACCCATTAGATCAGGGCTATTCAAATGGCAGCCCTGGGGCCAGATGCGGCCCTTGGGCAGCAAGCTTCTGGCCCCTATAAGCCCCTTGAAAGTATGGGTTCTGTTATCATGCTGAAATGGGACACGGGACGTTAAAATGCAGGAAATGATATCTATGAAATGCAAAACTTGAAGTCAATGAAGTCTCCCATATTTTTTTCATTGACTGTCGGCAACCATAATACATACGTATAGTTCGGCCCCTTTACTGGAAGGATTTTGAAAAACTGGCCCTTGTTGACATTTAATTTAATACCCCTGCATTAGATAGTGTGTGTTTGACTCGCAAAATTAACCATTTTGCCTGGTGATGAAAAAAGTGAATCTAGAGCCCTGTGCCCATTTATGATACGACGTATTAGCACAGTGCGCCACAGTGCCCCCTGTAGCTTATCTTGACGGGTAGAAGCTCATATCGACATGACACAATGCCGGGACTACAGCACAGCCTACATTGGAGCTTCCTGTCAGACATACAGTAGATGGATAACCAGGGCCAGACCCTGCCAGGTCTTGTGTGTGTGTGTGTTTGTGCTTATGTGTGTGTGTGTGTGTGTGTGTGTGTGTGTGTGTGTGTGTGTGTGTGTGTGTGTGTGTGTGTGTGTGTGTGTGTGTGTGTGTGTGTGTGTGTGTGTGTGTGTGTGTGTGTGTGGTAGAGGACCAATGTCTTTGTTGGGGAGGAGGACAAAGAGCTCCTTTCATCCCCCATCCTCCTGAGTTGTGACTCAGTCAGCTTAACCTTCTGATGGCATGACTCACAGCTTCAGTTGGAGCTCCTAGAGCGGGTCTGCTCTTCTCCGGTGGGGCAATCTACTTTTTTAAAAGTATTTTTGGGGGCTTTTCAAGCCTTTATTAGTTTTTACCAGACAGGATAGTTGAGAAGAGACAGGAAGGAAGTTGGGAGAGAGAGACGGGGAAGGGTCGGCAAAGAACCCGGGCCAAAATCGAACCCGGATCAGCCGCGTAGTGGACGAGTGCCTTACCATTAGTACCATGGTAGCGCCGGAGTTGAAGTTTGACAGAGTTGTTATAGGAAGATTCTGAGGAGATGGAGTCACTCTAAATGAAGTCTACTCCTCTCAACTCCTTTTTTTTTGGGGGGGGGGCTCTGCTCCTCTCAACTCCTTTGGGGGTTGCTCCTCTCTGCTGGATGGAGGAGGTGGAATAGAAAAGAAGTTTGGAGCTCCTTGAGGTGGTGTCTGCTCCTCTGCGCTCCATCAAGGAGAGAGGCGTCTGCTCCTCTGGAGTTGTTGGACCAAGTTGGAGGAGGTGTAGCAGCTAGGAGGAGAAAGTCTCTGGGGGAAGGGGAGAGAGAAAGAGAGAGAGAGAGAGAGCTACTCTGAATGCCATCTGCAGCAGCAGTATGATCAGGCAGGAAGTTGGACATAGTAGACCACACCTCTGCTCTGTGTAGGTCTGCGCCTCTGTGCCATTGAGGAGGCAGATGGAGGGGGATGCTGAGGAGAGGAGGGTAGAGAGAGAGAGCAGGAGAAAGAGAGGAGGAGGAGGTGGATGGAGGGGGATGCTGAGGAGAGGAGGGTAGAGAGATAGAGGTGGAGAGAGTGGGAGAGGAGGGAGGAGGTGGATGGAGGGGGATGCTGAGAAGAGGAGGGTAGAGAGAGAGTGGGGGAGGAGGGAGGAGGTGGATGGAGGGGGATGCGGAGGAGAGTAAGTAAGTGGAGCTGCCTTGAATTCCATCGGCAGGAACTACAGTAATGACTTCTGGTGTACAGTCACTGGCCGAAACAGGAGAGGGCAGGAAGAATGGAGGAGGAGGAGGAGAGAGAACATAAGGAGGAGGAGGAAGAGAGGGGTGAGAGGAGGAGAGAGAGAGAGAGGGGAGGAGGAGAAGAAGAATGGGGATGAGGAGAGAGAGGAGGGAGAGAGAGAGAGAACATGAGGAGGAGGAGGAGTAGAGGGAGGGAGAGGAGGAGAGAGGGAGAGAGAGAGATGGAGGAGAGAGAGAGAGTATGAGGAGGAGAGGGAGGAGAAGAGAGAGAGGAGGAGAGGGAGGAGGAAGAGAAGAGGGAGAAGAAGAGAGGAGGAGGAGGAGGAGGGAAGAGGAGAGGGAGGAGGAAGAGAAGAGGGAGGAGAGAGAGAGGGAGAGTGAATTGAAGGGGAGAGGGAGAAGAGAGGACGAGGAGGCGTGAGAACCTCCGGCCAGGGCTGGGTCATGTGATCGTGACTCATTTCCTTTCCTTTCACCAACCCCACTACCCCGACCCCCAACATCACCCCCCTCTCCACACAAACACGCACGCACACACACACACACACTCACACACTCTCACACACACACAAACACGCACGCACACACACACACACACTCACACACTCTCACACACTCACAAACACATATCCCAATCTTCCCTCTCTGCTTTTCAACTGTTTTTCTTTCCCCTGCTTTGACTTTGGACGGTATCATGAACATGACACGTACACACACACACACACACACACACACACACACACACACACACACACACACAATGTATCATGAACATGACAGACACACACACACACACACACACACACACACACACACACACACACACACACACACACACACACACACACTGTATCATGAACATGACACACACACACACACACACACACACACACACAGATTTGTAAGATCATTTACCCCACCGGAACACCACACATCTGTGAGAACTTAATCCTCCTCCGGCCATTGATCTGAGAGGATGTCCGGTTGGGTGTCTTGTTGATGATGAAGTGATTCTTTGTGACAGCATGTCTCATGTCCATACTGTTTCATTTAGTCCTTTTAAGAGCTTATCCTCCAACTCTCAGTATTTAGAGAACGAAAAGGGCTGGGGTGTAGTACAGGGGGGTAAAGTGTGACTAAGTCACTGGGCCCCATGTATATAGGGGGCCCACACAGTGTCTGATTGGAGGGGTCCATTGGAGCTGATTGTACATAGGGATCACAATTTGCTGCTACAGCCCTGGAAAAGGGTGAATGTAAAAAGCACTGGTTGTCTTGGTAATGATGGCTGCCTGTGATTCTATCACGGAAGCTGACAGAGGAGGGCAAAGGGGTCAGTTGTCCTGTACTCAGGGAGAGAGGGGGCCCACAATTGGGTGCCAACTGTATTGTATGTATTGATTGGGGGGCTCTGTCAGATGACTTTGCCAGGGCCCTGGCTCCTAATACAAGTGATTTCACTCATCAGTTCTTCTACATGAGACTTACTGTGCCTGCTCATAGGGATGATCAACTGGTTCACTGCACTAGTTGGAAGAGATACTGTTTGTGCAGTATGTTATGAACCTTTTACTGTCTGAAGCCTCCATCCCTGATACCTCAGGGTAGGGCTGCACGATTATGGAAAAAATCATAATCACGATTATTTTGGTCAAAATCGTAATCACGATCATTAATCACGATTATTGATTTTTTGCAGATTTAAAAAAAAAAAATTATAACAAGATGAAATATAACCAAGAATGAATTATATGCGGGATGAGCAAAATAAAATGAATTGTAATAATAATGTAAGCAATAGCATGAAACTTTGGTGGACATATTTCTGGCCAGAAACACCAGCCTGTCAGTATGTTCTGGTTTCAAGGACGCTCTCAAAGGTAGGTCACTATTACCACGATTAAATCACGATTTAATCACGATTTTCGATTATTTTCGATTAATTCTGCAGCCCTACCTCAGGGTAATTGTAAACTAGATTGTGTTGATGGCTGCATGCTTTCTTTGGCTGCTGTTGATCAGAAGAAATCAGTCAGTCCCTGAGGCAGAGAAACTAGTCTTGATCCTGTTGGCAAATTATGCCAAAGGGCCATTGCAGATGACACCCATGTCAATTTAAATCAAGGAACAATAGAACAAAAAGGAGACTTAATATCTACCAGATTTGCAATGTCATGTAAATTGATACTGGCATTTAACAGTGAATCGTTTCATTGTACAGTACACAGTGTACGCAAACAAAGGTGTGATGAGCCAGGATGCCTGTTTGTGAAATGTCTGTCAGGGGCTTGTGTAATGTCATACTAATAATTTTATTCTGCAATGATAGAACCAGAATTGTAAAGAACAAATGAAGAGTTCAGATGCAAAATCCCCTAAGTGCCTTTTCAGAAAATAATCTTAATTCATTTTTATTTTATACAAACTATCAAAATTGCATATATTTTTTATTTTATTTATGTAATATAACTATTTATATGTATTATCAAGTACATGAATGTAAACCAAACCAACAACGGGATTCTCTAAAAATATAGAAGTGCAGGTCTTCAGAAATGGAGTTAGGGGGTTTTGCATCTGAACTCTTCAAATCTTATTCAGTGTGTGAACGTGCTCCCACCCTGAAGCAGAGTTGTATAAAGTATAGAACTAAGTAGAAGTACTTTTTTACAGATGTAATTACAACACTAGTAGTATTGTGTTGAAACCATGTAATATCATACCACTAGTGTTGTAATTACATGTGTAAGAGTACTTCTACTTTATACAACTCTAGGTAGAACTCAGTCGCCATGATAGCTCATTGCCTGGCCTGTATTTATTGTTAATATACCCTGTACCACTAAATTACACTGATTGTCATCGGTATGCAAAAAGAGGCTTACAGGCTCTTGCCCACGAATGAAATGTGATATTGCTGTGAGAGTGTGTGGCCTATAAAACATGATGTATTGCTGTGAGACTGTGCATAATAAAGCATGAGATATTACTGTTAAAGTGTGTGCTCATCATCGTAACAGTAGAAGCTATTGTGTGATGCACGCACCTGCTCTCTGCCTCTCTGGCTGTCAGAGAAGGCCTTTCTTCTCTTTGTACCGTACATGCTTCACTGGAGACGTTTTATATCACTGCACTCATTGAATATCGAGTACTAAGGGGATTGTAGTGCTCATGTGTCTGTTACGGCTTCGTAATGCACGCTGTACCTCCAGTGGCACGCTGTAATAGCCATTGAATAGTTAAGTACCATAGTACTACAACACTATGACTGTGACATAACACAGGGCCTTTAGTAATGCACTACGACTTGGTCATTGGCATTCTGGTAGCAGCAAATGTATAATGTCGTGTCTTAACGGGTTAAGCACTGAATGTTCACCTCGAATGACCGGGGTTTTGTTATGCGATATGTCGGTGTGAAAACGAAACAGATCAGATGGAGATCCTGATGTAGAAATTCTCAGAGGGAAAGGCAGAGAGAGAAAACAGGTGGGAGTAGAAACTGCCCTGAAATGAGTAATTGGCCACAGGACTGACTGGCGTGTGTCACTCTCTACACAGATCCTTAGCAGCTTGTTGTAACACACAAGGTCACACAAGTCATTACCAGGACTGGCTGGCGTATGTCTCTGTACAGGGAAGTTGCCAAGGGGTGACAATGGGGTCAGTTGTCCCGGGCCCAGGGATATGGGAGGCCTATGATTGGTTCCTCATTACATTGAATGTATTGGGTGGGGGGCCCTTTCAGAGGACTTTTTCCTGTGCCCAGCCAAAGCTGTCAGCGGCCCTGTGCCTGTATACTAGTGGTTCTTAACTGAAATAGTCTTGGAACCCACAATTTTCCATGGTCATCATTACGTTGTGACCACTGACATTTGCGATTAGCGTACATTCATTCAGAAATCGTAGGTGTCACCATGTTCTGTACACAGTGTAAACAAGATACTCCTACATCTGCCCTATAAAATTCACACATTTTTACGCCACAGCTCCGCGACCCATTCAGGACCTGTACACAACTCACTTTTGGGTCCCGACCCACCAGTTAAGAAACACTGCTCTACATAGCCCTGCTCCTCTCCATCTCCCCATTGCTCTCTTAGGCAGGTTTCTTCATGGCATACTATACATGGCCTTACATACACAGAGGCAGGCCAATATGCTGCAGTTCAATGAGTCTTAGCAATCTATAACAAGAGCGCACCATTATTACAATAAAGTAATATAATGTGATGTAATGTTTGTCACTACACAGTCCTGCTCTTCTGTATCTCATGGTCAATTGGTCAATACACAGTCAACAGTGGAAAAAAAACAATCGTTGTTTTGTGTCTGAAATCTACACAGCAGTCAGTTTCCACCCATGCGATATGACTAGTGCATATAACCTCCACCGTGCTGTATGTGTACTATGTTTTGGCCTGTATATATTGTGCAAAACCACACCAGTAGTCTGTGTTATGTCAGCATACAGGTAAAGTTTGCTGTGATGGCAGAATGTTTGTTGTTCTTGATAAAAGCTATACGTGTGTGTGTGTGTGTGTGTAGAGTAGAGTAGAGTAGAGTAGAGTAGAGTATTTACTAATCCCGAAGGAAATTAAGGTGTGGATAAAAGCTATACGTGTGTGTGTGTGTGTGTGTCTGTGTCTGTGTGTCTGTGTGTGCATGCAGAGAGAGAGAGAAAATGTGTGTGTGTGTGTGTGTGTGTGTGTGTGTGTGTGTGTGTGTGTGTGTGTGTGTGTGTGTGTGTGTGTGTGTGTGTGTGTGTGTGTGTATGTGTGCATGTGTGCATGCTTGTGTTTGTGTGTGCGTGTGCGTGCATACATGCGTGCGTACAGGGCTCTAAATTAACTTTTTCCACCACCAGCCAATTTGGCTAGTGGACATTTTTTCTTACCAGCCAAACAGAAGTTCAACTAGCCATTTTTTTCAATCTCGCCAAAATAAACTATGTGTTAGGCCAGTTTTTTTTTTATTTAATTATGGTAATTTTGTTCAACAATTACACTATATACACTATATATAGGCCTGCATACTATAGGCCTATTAGGCTATATATTTTTTCATTATTTTTTAACTTCTGCTTTATTTTTAACTTTCATTACTTAGGCCTAATCAATTTGATTAGTTTTTGTTCAATTCCTCTGAAAACAGCTGAATCACATCACACAAGCCACTCACATAACAGACCTTTAACATACAGTAAGCAAGCACACGGCAAAACTCTCCAAAACCTCACATACGCACACCCCAAGGAAGGAGAAGTGATGAGAGGAAAAGGAGAGGAGAGAGGAGGAGCTCTTCTCTTATCTACCATGCGCAACAAAATGACAAGAAGCCTAGTTTAACTAAAAGTAAATAATATCACGGGAATCTTCGATTCCTTTGTTACTTCCACAGCTTCGTCGTTGGTTGCTTTTTTGTTATTTGTTTTCTTTCCGATGGCGTGGGCTTTCCAACTAAGTTGCGCCAGGACTCGGAACATTTCAGAAGACAACTGAACTGACAGCTACGCTCACACTACTCTGACAGTCAGCTCTCCTCCTCTGCCCTTGTCGCTATTTCGTTCCACAACCACTCCTTTTTAACGTCACTATTATTACGGTTACAATTACTACTAGCATTCACCAACACACAGAACTTTGCTCTAACCACCGCCACATTCTCATCACTCGCACAAAACATAGGCATAATCTGCGTTAGTCATGTTATTGAAACGGTCAGGGCCTCGCTGCTTCAAAAAGGCAGCCTGTTACAGCAAGGTTCAGCCTAGTAATAATAGCAGTAGTGGCGTTAAAAAGGTTGTAACGAAATCGACGAGAGCATAGGAGGAGAGCTGCCTGTCAGAATAGTGCGAGCAGGGGCGTAGCGGACGGGGGGGATGCGTACGATGCATCCCCCCCACTTTTGTTGGAAAGCAATTCCATCCCCCCCACTTTTGTCCGTCAAATTCTGCCCAAAATCAACTTTTGTAATAATAATTAAAAAAAAAAAAAACCTTCGCCTGTTGTGTGCAATTCAAAATGGTTGGCGTTGTTGTACAACTTGTATCATCACATTATGGTAACACTGTATCAAACCACTCTGTGTGAATCCCATCGCAACACTTGACGTTACGTACGTAGCCTAACCTGCAGCCTGCAAAAAGCGCAGGCAGCGGTGCACCGAGTCCTCCTGACTGCTGTGAGCTCAGCGCGGTCATTGAAAGCAGTCTCGCTGCTCTCTCAGACTGCTGTGCCTAGCCTGCTGCTGCTGCTGCTACTCACTTTGACACCTTCAATGAGGAGTTCCTGAAAAGGTAGAATTCTATCACTGTTTTAAATCCGCACGATTCACTGCCTGTCACGAAGGCAACATTTTCAGATATCATTAAGCCATTAATAGATGCAACTTTCCAGGCTAGTTCTCTATTCAAGAGCTGTACCGTTACCTCCTAGCATAAAGGATCATGCATGGTGCATTCATTTGGACTGGCCAACTTAACTAAGCCTACTTTAGTTTAAAATCTGTTCTCTTTTTCGTGCATTATAGCCAATTATGCAGAAAAGGAAAAGGCAGGGGACGATTGACGGCTTTTTCAAAAGAAAACAAGTAAGTTGACTTCTCTCCCTCTGCAAACACTGTGACATGCTTGAAGGTTGCAAGCTATCTGTTTCGACTGCTAGTACCGCGGTTGGGATGCACAGGCTTGACTATGGATACTTTACGGAGATGAAGATCCTCGTGTGTTCAAACCTCGTCAAAACGCACCTCAACACGGTCTAGGTCTCCCCACTAATGAATCACTCAAAGTGTGAATAAAGTAGGCCTATGTATTATTATTATTATTATTTCAAGTCGAGTGATTTTCAAATTTCACAGCAATCACTTTACTGGTCTGGTTCGTCACCGCAGATATTCTCAAAGAGAGAATTCTCCGCAGAGATTCTCAAAACTGACATCAGTCTGCGAGAAGTCTGCTGCAACAGTCACTGAATGAATGTGAGATCGGAAGCAAATACACGAAAATCCGGATAACGTGAAATTCGACTTTGACACTTGAATGTGAAATGTCCTCCAGCAGCACAGTGTGTTAGTTCGTCTCTTGTTTTCTTAGATTAGAACATTCGAAGCACATCGCGAGTGCTTTATATTCGACCGGCCGTCCGTGTGTTCGTCAGTCAGTCACACATCCCTTTCTTCAACCGGCTACTACTCTACTGAAAGGGCTACTCCGATTCATATCTGGTCTTTGACTGCCATCTACTGGTAACAACATGCAACAGCATAATAACAGCCACAGAGCCGGTAGCAACAAGACAGCCTAGGCGGGCCTGGGGGGCACTAGGTCAACCTCAGCTTCTGGACCAGAATGGATATCAAGTTTTAAAACAAGCAGTGATTCCAAAATGATTTATGTCAATTCTATTACATATTGAAAATTACATGAATTTTAATACACCCCATCTTTATTTACAATCACTATATTTACATAAGACATTTAATTTCGAATTATTCATTTATTAATTTATTATCTTATTATAGCCTGATCAGGCATGTCTCTGAATTAAAAGTTTTCTTACAATAAAAGCAGATCTCTGACTGACTTCACATGAAGCCATGATAATATTTGATACCACGGTGCTTGTTAAGTAAGTAAGAGTGTAATTAGGAAGGTTGGTAGGAGGAATATGCAATATGGTGTATTAACATTTGATTCACATTATAGTAGCAAGCAGACACCTTTAGGGTGATCTGTATACTAAAGTTGACTAGGAGAGGTTTGGTTGACAAGTGAACTTAAAATAAATATTTAAAAATGAACAGTACATGACAGATAAGACATGGTGGACACATGAATTAAATATTCACAACACTCCTGCTCATTGCTATGTACTTGTTTAGGATCTGCAGTTGCCGCAGGTCCCTGCCTCAGTGGATGATGTTGCAGAGGTTATGTCAATACTAAAAACACCATAGTTCATAATTCAGATCTTTGTAGAACATAATATCTGAAAATGTGCCCAAACAGTTCTTGCACTGGCTGCACATGGCTATAGCCTTCTACATGATGTACACTGAGTTATAAAGGTTTCTGTACAGAACACCTATATCCAGAGTAGAATGCAATATTATCCTGGGACCGGTACTTAGAATTTCAGTATAGAGTATACGTTTTGTTTTTAAGACCACACCATAAACACAGAAGCCCAACATTATACTGTACATAGATCTTGTCTACGCATGAAATGGAGAACATTTGAAGTTGAACTTGACCACTGGGTTGACTGCCTACACTCTGTGGGTCACTACATAACATCACTACATAGGCTACAAGTAACACATGCTCTAGCCAAATATCATTAGAGCTACAGTTATTGAACATTAATGCAACAAGCCTTCCAGCCAACACGCATTCAAGCCTCAAGTGGCTAAGTTTACAACTACTAGTGACTACTATCACTTACAACAAAGAATGACACACTACTTGAAAGGGCCAAGTGTGTTTTGTCTCTGCTCATTATGACAAACTAATTGTTCTGCAATCATTTCCTTGTCCAACAGATCCAGCTTATCCAACATACCACACACTGTTGTTGAGACATGTTTATATGATTGTAGGCTACTTCGCATCCATGTTTTCAGCTTTCGGAAACTGTTGAAGCTCCTTTCAGCTTCATCACACAGTGTGTGTGTGTGTGTGTGTGTGTGTGTGTGTGTGTGTGTGTGTGTGTGTGTGTGTACAAGATACTGTGATGCATATACATGTAAGTATGGATGTACTTCCAAGAGCAATTTGTTCCTGTACAAATACTTACAGCATGGTATACTGGTATAAGAAGGCCTATTGAAAGACCTACTAACTAGGGATATTGAAATTTGGGTGCGGGGCGGGGGGGATTTGGGGCTATATTTCCTCTCAGAACCCCCCCACTTTTTGAAAGCTGGCTACACCCCTGGTGTGAGCGTAGCTGACTGAAGGCTGGTCGTCTGAAATGTTTTCAATGCTGGCGCGCGCAACACCATGGAGTTGCCGCTTGCTGCACTGGAAAGCCCACGGTGGGAGGCTACGTCGTGACGCTAGTGTCCATGGGTAATGTAGGAAATCTCCTGCATACTTACCGTGCGCACGTTCGTCATAGCAGCGGTTTACCGTTCATAATTTACTGTACTCGGGCGCTACTGGCCAAATTGGCGGGTAGGTATTTTTTTCTACTAGCCAAAATTAATTTTCACCCGTGTTTGGCGGGTTGGCGTGTGTTAATTTAGAACCCTGCGTGCGTGTGCTCAAGGCCTTGTTGAAGCAGGCTTTCCCTGATAAGGCCAATGTTTAGCAGCTGTCGTGGGCCGCTTATCACAGGGCTGGAAGCTGTTATGTTAATCGTTTCATTGAGGCTTTCCTGGCAAGTCTAATGATGCATTCATATTGAAACACACAGTCCCAGCCACTGCCACTGCCACTGCCTCTTTGGAAACAAATGCTGTTGTGGAACTAACTTACTGTAGCAGACACAGGCATCCCACAGAGCCGATTCCAGAGAGCTTGAGTGACGCCTTTTTGAAGTGAGAAGTTGTTACTTTCGTGAAGTTGTTACTTTTCTTTTCTGTCGGTGGAACAGTGCCAGACTTGGAGACGTGGACTAATTGCTATGAATGAAATGTAATTATTTTCTCCTTTGGAAGCTTATTTGACTGTAAATCGTGAAGTGATGTACAGTGACGTTGATGGAGATGGATTTCACCTCTGGCATGGAAGAGAGGTTAACACAGTAGATTCGTTTTTTGGTTTTGGGTTCATCCGATCACACATCTGATCATCCATTATAGTGACCAATAGAACCACTGAGGAGAACCATCATCATGGTCGTCGTTTCTCTTACTTACCACCACACCACCACTTCAGTCTGTGGAGAGTCTTCTAAATTATGGTTTCATTATTAACCCTTGAAAAATATCGGATCGAAAACTTATTTGTCACCATGGCTGCTGAACTCAATGTTGTAGGTGCAATGTGTGGTAGTTTTCAAAGAATAGCTAACAGCTTGACTCTAAACTGTGCTCCACTACTCACTGCTGGTTGTGACTTGCCTTGCCTTGTACGTACTGTAGAAGGTCACCCCCCCCAGCCCCCTCAGCCACTCACTCCCCCCACCCCACCTCACCCTCTCAGCCCCCCCTGCGTTGTCCAAACAGACCTCCCATGAAGCCGCAGCGCAGGCAGGAGAGTGTGGGAACTTGACCATTCATCTGTGGAGTTATGAGCAGTACGTGTATGTGTGTGTGTGTGTACCGGTACGTGGGCAGAGGAAGCGGAGGCTGTGCTGGATGACTCAGCGCATCACACTGCACTCAGCTCTGCTCAGCTCCGCTCAGCTGCGTTCCATTCTGTTAGACTGCACTAATGTTTAGCCCATTGAGTCATCTGGGTGCTTGTGATCTCTTCCTGGGGACCGTGTGGGTGGGTGTGTACTGCATGTGTATGTGTATGTGTGTGTGTGTTACTGTGTGTTGGGTTGTGTTAGGGTGTGTTTAAGTGTGTGTTTATGGGACTTGTATCAACAGACTGGGGGTGGTCAGTTTTTTTTGCAGTTTGTAGTGACTTTTTGAAAACTGGTCCCTTTTTCTAGTTGGGAGCGTCTCTGCACTGGTTGCTGCAACTGGTGATGGCTGTCAGGCGGTCAGACGAGGCGACTGGTTCAGAGCTGTCGGTAAGTTCATGTTGAATATTGCTCTACTTCACAATTCCTCTCTCTCTCTCCCTCTCATTGCTTTGTTTTCTGTGAAGATTTGGCAAACAAATTGGTATGATGTAAGCACTTTGAGCATCGGGTGAGTGATTCACTTACAACCGTATGGTAGTAGGGATAAAATCAGTCGATGTGTTTGGAAATAGTCATATAGGACATGGACTTGACCTGATGTTCATATTTACAGCTACATACTGTTTGCTGATTTTTTTTTCTGCCTTTACTCTGGATAATTTAGCATAAGCGTATGGTCAGTTATTTTGGCCATATGAAACATGCAAGTGGAAAATTATGCAATGTGAGTAATTTCCCCAGTTCATACATTTCACTTGCACGAGAATCTGAACTGACACTGTGTTATAAATATTATCATGAATGTTAACATAAACACATATGTTACTGAGACATTGTTTGAGTTGTGAAAAAAGCTTAATTGGACAACTTAATCTCTCTATCAGCCAGCAAACGCATCAGCAGCATCATTAATGACATGATGATGTAACTCATCACTTAAGCTATAGAGAGCTGCCACATTTAGGGTCGAATCAATAACCGTACGACTTTTTGAAATGTCTTCTTAATCCCACTTTACTCTCGTTTTACTGAAACAGAAAGAGCAGCCAGTGCCGTGGTTGCTGCGTAATGCTTGACATACGTCACCACTGAACAGCCTTGTTTTCACTGCTGTGCATGGGAGTTGCAGACTTTCTCATGGGGAGCCTGCCCTGTGCTCAGCTATAAACGGCGTGGGAAAAAGCACAGTCCACTCCCCCCTGCCTTATTTTACGTGACCTTGGGTCACTGTGAGAGAGCTGGTCTTGACTAACGCTCGCTGATACTTCTCTATATGCTGAGATACTACACGGCACAGTACACTAAGCGTGGGAACGGATACGCATAGGGAAGTGTCTGCTATCAGCATCTATACTATACAGTATATGCTATAGTATGCTATAGGTGTGTTCATGGTATACTGCTTATCACACCAACATCCATCACTTTCTTCCTTTGCATAGATACAGTATCTCATCCCAGAGTATGATGTACAAACATTTCTTCATACTATGTACTTATTACATTACACCATATTACACTTAGCTGACGCTTTTATCCAATGTGACTTGTAGTTATTTACAGAGTAGTGGTTACAGTCCCTGGGGCACTATGGGGTTAGGTGCCTTGCTCAAGGGCACTTCAGCCATGGATGGAGGTGTAGGGAAAAGTCAGCTGGGATTTGAACCTACAACCCTTCGACTGAAAGACAGACTCCCTAACCACTAGAGGCCATGGATGCCCATGAATCTGTACTCATAATCAGAGGGTACTAATTACAGTTATTGAATATTGACTTTGAACATTTGACCTATGCAGTAACAATGGGAAGCTGTCAAACCTGGGGTGCATTTCCCAAAACCAAAGTTGCTTACTACATTAGCTACTTTGCCGTTTTCAATGCATTTTCCCATTGGCAACTACCGAAGTTGCTAATAGGCTAGCAACTTCTCTTTTGAGAAATGCACCCCTGTGCTAGTGCATCAGTCATGCAGGCCTATGCTTCATGAGAACGTTAATGGCCACAATACAGAATCATGGTAGTGATTTGGTACTGTCCAAGATTTTCTTCCTCAAGATTTATCATCGTACTTTACTCCATGGCTCATGCCATAAATTCACGTGTGTTATCATCATAGTTGCCTTACTTTTAATACTGGCCATAAAAAATCAGGTATTGGAACAGAATTCTATGAAGAGCGAGCTTCATTTTCATTTTTTTCATAAAGAGATGTGATAATTCATCTGTGAAGAGGTCTCGAGGCGTGGAGATTGAGGAGATGAAAAGTGGAGGGTGAGATTACATCAGCACAAGCAAGGCCTTCTTGGCACCATGCATCATCCGCGCACACACACACGCACACACACACACACACACACACACACACACACACACACACACACACACACACACACACACACACACACACACACACACACACACACACACACACACACACAGCTGAGCACTTAATGCAGGCAGAGCAGGTCAGGAGCAGGGGTGAAGAGACTGCTGGCTCAGTGGAGTTGAATTTAGCTGCCAGAAGACAATGGTAGAGAAAGACAGTCTGTATAGTAGCTCATCCTGTAAAAAGGAGCAGAGGTCCGTACCTCAGACGGTTAGTTAGGGCAATGACTGTTAATAAAAAAACGAAGCAGAGGGACACATATTCTGTAGTTTGTCAGTATTTATGGCCCCTTAACCCTGACAAGGTCCCCTGCCTCTGTCCTGGCCCTGGCTCTATCAAGGGTCCCGGCCTCTGCCCTGACTCTATCAAGGGCCCCCACCTTTGTCCTGGCTCACTCAAGGGCCCCTGTATCTGCCCTTGCTCTATCAAGGGCCACTGTCTCTGTGCTGTCGCTCTCAAGGGCCCCTGCCTCTGCCCTGACTCTATCAAGGACCCCTGCCTCTGCCCTGACTCTATCAAGGGCCCCTGCCTCTGCCCTGACTCTATCAAGGGCCCCTGCCTCTGCCCTGACTCTATCAAGGGCCCCTTCCTCTGCCCTGGCCCTATTGCTCTCAAGGGCCCCTTTCTCTGCCCTGTCCCTCTCAAGGGCCCCTGTCTCTGCGCTGTCAATCCCAAGGGCCCCTGGCTCTGCCCTGACTCTATCAAGGGCCCCTGTCTCAATCCTGTCACTCTCTAGGGCCCCTGTCTCTATCAAGTTACACTCAAGGGCCCCTGCCTCTATCCAGGGCCCCTGCCTCTGCACTGGCCCTATTGCTATCAAGGGTCCCTGCCTCTCGCCCTGTCCCTCTCAAGGGCCCCTGCCTCTGTCCTCTCACTCTCAAGGGCCCCTGTCTCTGCCCTAGCTCTATCAAGGGCCCCTGCCTCTGTCCTCTCACTCTCAAGGGCCCCTGCCTCTGTCCTCTCACTCTCAAGGGCCCCTGTCTCTGTCCTCTCACTCTCAAGGGCCCCTGCCTCTCGCCCTGTCCCTCTCAAGGGCCCCTGCCTCTGTCCTGACTCTATCAACCCTTTCAAAAATGAACCACAGTAAATCATGATTTTCGTATTTTTTTGAGCGTGGTTCATTGCTACGCATGGTTCAATCATGGTTTGACTATGGTTGGCTATGACTATGGACCACAGTTTATAGTTACTCATGAAATTACACTTAGCTGACGATTTTTTAAAATCCAAAGCATGTATTGGTGACAGACCTTAGAGCCATGTGGGGTTAGGTGCCTTGCTCAAGGGCACTTCAGCTATGGAGGAAGGTGTAGGGAGAGATAAGGGCGGGATTCGAACGTGCAACACTCTGATCTTCAGTCCTACTCCCTAACCAGTACACCATGGCTGCCCACAAGTAGTTATTAATGGTTTTCATGTTTATTTTAGCATTGTTCGTGACTATGGTTTAAAACCATAGTTAGTTTTTATAGTAAATCGATGGTTAATCCATAGTCGGGAACCACGGTCTTCATGGTTACCCAAAAAAACATGGATAAGCAATAGCAATACTATGGTTGGTTCAGAGTACCTACTTAGAGTAACATGACATACCATGGTAGAACTATGGTTACTACATAAGAACCATGGAGTTTGGCTAGAGAAGGGCCCATGGCCTGTATCACTCTATTGCAAACATTTGCAATAGTCTTGTGATGTTATGTGTATGTCCTGTCTTAAACGAGTCATGCTCACGGATGCAAAATGAATTTCAGTGCAAACTGACAATAAAGTACTATTGTACTATCGTATCATATCTCCATCTGTATCCATATCTGAGGCACTGGTCCAGTAAATCTTAAACTTCAGCTGTGACACTGTAGTCTTGTAATGAACAAGGTGAAGCTGAATGGCTTATAGGGGGGCAACACACCTCACTTATGACAATAGAAAGCCTATGGGTCTTCTCAATTTCAAACTTCTGTGCTAACCCTGTTACATAGATTTTTGACAATAAAGTACTCTTGACTTGACTTGACTCCTCTGCCATGTGCTTTGTCCCTCAGCATATTGTGTTTGTGTGTGGAAATTGCAGCTCTTAAAATGTTTTGATGACAGAGAGGGGGGTAGTGCCCACGCTGGTATATCCACATTGCCCATTTACTGTAAGTGACTTCACCATCGCGAGTGTTTTCTCCTAAACCAGCACCATTGGCAGCAGCTCTGCTATCGTCGAGTGTGTTTCAGCGACAACCTCTTGTGTAGCAAGGCAGCGTGGGATGCGTGGGCTGCCGTGTACAAGATGACTCAGCAGCACTGTGCAGTGTCAGTAATTCAATCAGCACTAGATATGAACCAGGGGGGTGTCATGACGTCCTGCTCACCATTTCTGTCAGAAAGCACAAACCTACTGTTGTTGGTGTTGTAAGCATTGCCTTACTGATGAATTATTATATAAGTAGGCCTATGTTTCATTAGAAGAATGTGTCTAAATGGCACGTTGAACTTGTGAGATACATGAAATGGTAAAAGTGGAACACTGCTCTGAGAAAGTCAGGGGGAAGGTAAGGAGATCAAAACACATTTTTAGTCTAACACTAAAATATAAATAATGTTTTTGTTTTGAAATTAGAGGCTACCCCTCCCCTTTTGAATATATAGGATAATGGTTATTGTAATAAGGGGTAGTCAGGTTAGTTAGATACGATATGTTGATAAAGCTTATCAGTATTAACTATTGTAGCCTAATTGTTGTATTTGTTATGGATAACTAGTAACCTGCACATAGACTGACTTCATCTTGCATCAACAGGCCTGTTACAGAAACAGAATTCGATGGCTTCAAGCATAATGTAGTCAGTGTAATTTGATTATTGAAAGGAAATTAAATCTGGTCCTTATGAATACTGCTTAAACACTGCACATGGCTGTTATTATAGTTAAACGTATGTCATGCAAACTGATAGGTTGAATACACTTGCGCTCATATGTGCGTGGGTGGAGGTGACAGGTCAAATTGATCCTGAAAAATTCGAAATGTCAAGTTAATGTCACAAGATGACAATTACAATCACGGGTTTAATCTACTATTTAGTTTCTAAACTGTGCGTTGTATAGCGAAAGGTTTCAGTAGTCGTAACAGTCATTTAGCACCTAGATAATTTGTTTCTCATCGAGTCATGTTACAAGAATGCTTACGTGTTTGGCATATTATTATAGTGTAGGCCTAGTCGTAGTAGTTGTAGTAGCAGTAGTAGTAAGACTCAGCAATCTATCGTAGATGATCTTGAATAATAATAAGAACAGCCTAATTATAAAAAATATCCTAATAATAATAATAATTCGTGGATTAATAGCGTTAGTGTGTCATGTTTTTGTGTGGAGAGTAATTTTGATTAGGCCTACATACGAGGATAAGCAGGTACGTCAGCACACTGCCAATAAGCTCCAAAAATTGACTTCATTATTTAAAAAGCGTTTTAAATAATAAAGTTATTTTTTTGGATCTTATTGGCAGAGTGCAGACCTACCTTCTTCAACTGTTTGACACTTTTGTCTTGCATCTCCAAGAAGTGTTTTTGGATGTGCGCACCCTACCCAAAACGCCTACATTGCGATAGGCTATGCCAGTGATCATTACCCTTATGTCAGAGATGATTTTATTAAGAAAGTGGAAGGAAGGTGTGTGTTTCGTTGCTGTGCATTTTAAAGGGTCGTAACGGGAACTGGTGTCGGCTAGAACCTGACTGCTACCGAAACTACCTCGTCATGAGCCCGTGCCACATCTTCAAAAACAATTCGGTTGTGAACAAAGAGCTCTCAATATGAATATGTTGTGGTTGCTCTCTTAATGTCAGGTTTCAGTTATACTTAAAAGAAAAATGTCAACTCAGAAAATGCCATTATGTCATTGCGCTGAAAAATGCTATGATATAGCCGCCTTTGCAGCTGTGCGTAAAAATAGACACTGGCCTGCCAAACGCACGCGCACGAGCACACTTTTTTTTTTTTTTGAACAATTCTGCTGTGGTTGTCTCTACTTAATTCTTTCTCTTCAAATTCTTTATTATATAAAGTACCTACCTCTGTGTCTATTCTGGTTGACTGTTTCAATGGCTTGGTTCCTAGGATAGTTTTGTCAGGAGGATAATAGAATGGTGTTTACACTGGCATGGTCATGCTCAGCTGTCAACGCTAGGCGGCAGTGCTGCTTCACATTGACTGAGGTATTGTATTGTTTTGTGAGGAAGCACTCAGAGAGAGATGTTTTTCTCAACACCGAGCATTTCAACTTCGGGCTAAATTCAAAATAAAATCATATAAAATAGAATGAATATCCATTCGTCATTGAATTCAAGAGCCAAACAGTAGTTAATTTTGGCCATCGTTTGTGGAGTTTTGACCTCGGCCTGTGTTTTGGCAGAAAGGCTTTTCTTTGTTTCTTGTTGCATTGCAAGTTGATTTCCCCCAGGTCGGTAGACAAGCCTATAAGTGTAAATGCATGCGTGCATTATTGTTTAATGTTTTAGGCTTGCAGTAGTTTTGCCCTGTGACCTCAAAATAGGCCATATGAGTGGCAAACCATGCATTTGATCAAACCAACACTATCTAAAGATCAGTCCACTTCATTCTGCCCATCAAAACTGCTAATAACACCATTGTGCGATGTTAATTCTCATGTTGAAATTATATCCGTGTCAGCTTGAAGGTAACCTCGATTATTCTATTAAAGCCTACAGTCATTGGTTCTTTTTTTTTAACACACTCACTAAGGAATTGGTGCTTTGTGCGTCGGTGTCCAAGTTGTTGTTTTTTCAGCCTTCTCCACACTTCGATTAAATAGTTTAGAAAATAATACAATTGTCAGTTGGTGGGTACATTTTAAATGCCCCTCTTGCATATCATAATGCAATCACCAATTCACAACAAATAGTTGTTTCTGCTATTCAAGCTGGCTAGGCCTACTTACATTCACACAACGACCTCCAATTATGTCAAATTTAGGCTATATCTTTCTGTCTGGATGAGCTGCCCTGTTAGGGTTATCAATTATTTGATGATAACTGTTGCTTAAATTCAGTATTAAACATCTTAGACATGTTCTTCGACGTCGACAGAAAGAGACACACGCAAGTCTATTGTGAAATTGTTATAGTTTTTAACAACCGTTGCAACTTTAGTAGCCTATCTCAGACCGCATAATTTATTGACAAAACAGTGGAGCTTTTCAGTGCAACAGGAAAAAAAATGTTTCAGCGCATGAGTATTTTCACAATTCTTTTTCAAATGCATGCGATAATGGCATTTATCTCCCACAGTAACGGTACTCAGGCTAATTAATATAAGTGTTGTTTTCATTTTTTTCACAAGGCTTTCAGAACAAACAATCCTCTAAATGTCAGTGGTGTGGGGCTTCCGCTGAGATAAGGACGCGATAAGGTGGGACCGCCGGTGACATTTGTGGCTTTTGGAGAGCGTCGTGTTTTCACGGTATGGAGGTGGTGTCAGCAATGTTTGTCATCACCACATTAGTTTCATATTCAGGCAAATTTAGAAACAACATTGGGTACGTTGTGCAAACAATAAAAGCAACGTTGTACCCATCACTAAAGCACAACATTTACAGAAACAGAACAAACAGAATCTTATATTTGTAATCTTTGATTTCTTACACGTTGGATATTGGCAATCAGCTATTCAAAATGAAAGACGGTCTTTTCTTAGTGTAAATGGAGGGTTGAACATAAATATTTACTGGGAGGTGTACAAAAATAGGTTTTATACCATAATTGTGGACTTTTGACGTGAAACTACTGAACACATCTTATGTCCAAAAATATATTGAGCTGGATCTGAGCATGACACTTGGATATGTACATTTTGACTTCATAAAATAGCAGTTTCATACTATTCATAGGTCATATTTCTCCTTCACCACACAATTATAGACAGTGCAACACACTTTGGAGACGGTGACCGTGAGACATGTTGTACATAACCATTTCCTGTTTACATGGGTATTTGTTCAGCACCTGGCTATGGATATTAGGGGATTGCTTTTCTATGTTACATTGTGTTGTTGAACACAGCTATTACAAACCTAGTTGTAGTTTTGTTAGAAATTGTGCCTCACAACCACTGATGTGTTTATTTGGCAGTAAATATTGTGTTATTTGGCTTATAAATAGTGTTTTGTTTAAAGCAGCTTAAAAAGACATCATATTTGTGTCAGCAATTTTTGCCTCTGATGTGTTTGTTGGGTTTGATCTAAATTACACGCCGCAAGCACATGCCTTTTTTACTCTTTTCAGTTTCTGTGGTGAGAATTATGAATCATAAAGTCCCGTTTTACAAATGTGTTAATGTAATATGTAAGCAGGGCTCTAAAAATTAACTCCAGCCAACCGGCCAAATGCTGGTGAAATTTCAGTTTGGTTGGCTGATCGAAAAGACCAACTTGCTTTCCACTTTGACCCATTGGGGAGTGTGTGTTTGGCTAGTAAGAACATCTAGTTGGCTGGTGATGACGTTGAACAGTGAAAAGTTAGTTTAGAGCCCTGTGTGTAAGTGCAGGTCAGTGTAAAATAGGATGCTTCGCTCCGGGCATATTACTACGTATATGTGAGAGGTGTCGGTCTGGTCGCAGGACTCCAGATTTGACTGGAGATTTCATGTGTTCGTCTGAAAAACCCGGTGAGTCACAGACTGTGGAGGCAACATTAGAATGATCCATCCATTATTTCTGACACACACCTACGCAAGCACAAGCAACACACACACCCAGCTTTCCATGCGTGGTTTTGCCATCAAACAACACACCAAAAGTTGTGATATTAGTCAGTGGAAGGATTGAGGAGGTGTCACCTAGGCTTAAAAGCTCTGAACGCATCTACCTCTTGTCATGTTGTATTTTAGTGTTATAGGGGATAATCTTGCAAAGGTCTTGGCTCCTCTATCTGTCCTCAGATTCTGTCTGAGACTTGTGACCGTCACAGGCTGCAACAGAAGTGGTAAAGAAAATCATTTTAACATATTATTATTATTCAATGGCAGTAGCAGTGCATTTCAGTAAGTGATATGCGAACACACTTGGCAATATTCATGTAACTGTTATGTGAGCCGTAACCTACAAGTGCAGAATTAAAATGGCAACATGTAGGCTACTGTGTAGAATTTGGGATGTTTTCAAAGGACATGACATGAGTGTTTCTTGACGCAGTTATCTGTGAAATTATGTAACCAAATGGTTTAAGTAGGAAATGCGTTTGGATTACAATGTGTGGAGCAGGAACCTTGTGATCTGTCATGTAAAGTGAACTGGCTGAACATAGAGATGTACAGAGATGCAAAGGGGAACTTTGGTTTTGGAGGATCGCACTGCGATTGAGACTGTGTGTGTGTGTGTGTGTGTGTGTGTGTGTGTGTGTGTGTGTGTGTGTGTGTGTGTGTGTGTGTGTGTGTGTGTGTGTGTGTGTGTGTGTGTGTGTGTGTGTGTGTGTGAGAGAGAGAGAGAGAGAGAGAGAGAGAGAGAGAGAGAGACTGTGTGTCTGCCTGTATGCATTCACATGTGCATGCATGTCTTTCTGTTTTTATGTATATTGTGTGTGTGTCTGTGTGTGTGTCTGTGTGTGTGTGTGTGTGTGTGTGTGTGTGTGTGTGTGTGTGTGTCTCTCTCTGTGTGTGTGTCTGTCTGTCTGTCTGTCTGTCTGCCTGTCTGCCTGTCTGCCTGTCTGTCTGTCTGTCTGTCTGTCTGTCTGTCTGTCTGTCTGTGTACTTGCCTGTGTGTCTGTGACTGCCTGTGTCTCTATAAGTGTGCTGTATGGAAAGGCCACTAGGTAGCCATACCGTCACAGAAGGGCAACTCTGAAACACATATGCACCCGTGCACACACACACTTATGCTTTCGCACACGCACACACACACACACGCACACACACACACACACACACACACACACACACACACACACACACACACACACACACACATGCATGCACATCAGTTGAGGGAACAATGGCAGTTGATGTAGAGACCCAGAAGAAGCGAGCCCCTGCCCCAGAGAGGGCCTCTGTCTCAGCTTGCTGGGTATCCACGGTAATGCGTGCTGGCAAAATGGCCGTCATTGATATATGGGCGGAGGACGCCCGTTTATAAAGGCTGCGCATTGTTGAGCATTTGTTTATCTAGTCATAGCCTGTCACCAGGGAACTTGTTTACCCTTATTTCTCCTGCCCACATGACCTAAGTATTTTATAACCGAGCCATTTTAATCTATTTTCCCTGACAGGCGCACATATTTACCATCATGACTGTGTCAGTGTCATTCACAATTGGAATAACAATTCAGTGTGTCATTGTGTACATGGTAATGCCATACCAGACACTGGTGTATTTTTAGTAACATTTGCAAGAGGTATGCACTAGCATTTTATTGGACTCTCTGGCACAACAGTGAGCTTGCATTCAAAATGTCCCTGCATTTTGGGATCAATTTGAACATTAAATTGTACTCACAGGCTTAAAAAAGGTCCCCATCTGACAATGTGTTATTGTGACCGCCTCAGTGCCACGTACCATTAAGGACGCACCCTATTGCACCGTAAGCACAATTTCAACCCAAAAACCAAATCGATCAGTTGTAACAAGACAACAACAGCAAAACAAAACAAGAGAATGAGACACGGCAGAAGAGAGATGTGAGGTGATTGCACCTTCGAAAGCTACTTCTCTGAAAAGAGAGACACGGCGCTGTCAAACGAGAGAGATGAGGCATAGTGAAACCCTAGTGGACGGCTAAGAAGGGAATTATTTGAAAGCAGGCGGCCCTGATTGATCGTGCCGTGCGATTGTTCCGTGAAGAAATTGTACGAGGACACAGTATATGGGCCACAAAGCCACATAACAAGGATGCTACATGAAGCATTGCGCGCGCGCGTGTGTGTGTGTGTGTGTGTGTGTGTGTGTGTGTGTGTGTGTGTGTGTGTGTGTGTGTGTGTGTGTGTGTGTGTGTGTGTGTGTGTGTAGCTGCCTGGCCGACATGTAGGGATACCATGGGGCCTCCTCCGCTTGTGGTTATAAATACCCTGGCTGGCCTTATTTTTGTTCAAACAGATGAACTTGTCTGGAAAATACCCCAGACTTATTTTTGTTCAAACTGTCTTGTCTTTTCTGTCCCGAGGTACTGTATCCAAGAGACACTTGTCATAATTTACAGGAGTCATCCAGGCGCTACAGGGTAGCCTGGGCGAAAGCGACTGTTGACTCCGTCAAACAGTCTGGCAAAAGCCAAGAGGAATCTTGGCTCTTACTGATCTTACTGATCTTACTCTGCCATTGAAATTCATTGTTCCGAATTCAAATTAAAACCCATATTTTGCTTTATTAGCATGACTGTTACGATATAGCGTCGCAAAAGCATACAAATAATAATAATAAAACAAAAGTGTGAATAGTGTTACCTTAGCCAATCAGTAACGGACTTTGCTGGTGAGTTCTGCGTCACCACTGACAATTGTTTGCTGATTGACTAAACAGTGAGCGAACTGAGCTAGGAGGCTTTTGCCAGACTATGTGCGGAGCCAAAGTCTTTGGGTGGAGTACATAGGATGACGTCGCCAGGCTACCTACAGGGACCCCCGAAACCTGACTGTTAAAATTGGCAAGAAAGGCAAATAGTAAACATTGAGTTTTGCTCGAGACCACTTACAAATAATATATGTAGCCTATATGAATGTGAGTGTCTGAATACGAGTGTCCCTAACACACACACACACACATACACACCCCACCCCACACCCCCCCATTTGAATACCAAAGCCTTATCAGCATTGTCGACTCTATTTCAAAACCTCAGCTCAAAGTTGCGATTGGGTTTGTGGATATTTCTTTAAGCACGGAAGGTGTGGCACACTTTGTACAAATTAACTCTAGATGTGTTGTATATTGTATGTACTGTATATTTGGATATATTGCACAGTATGTGTAATTGTGTGTTGTGTTGAATCTCATTGTGTTGTGTGTTGTACATTCTCTGGTTGTGTTGTGTCTCTAATTGTGTGTTGTCCTGTACCTTGTAGTGTTGTGTTGTATCAGTAAGAGAGCAGGTGGTGTTTTTGATTATTAGGGCAGGGTATCTTTTAGACTAGAGGGTGTTTCTCGTGAATCCTTTTTGTTAAGGATGTGGGGACTGTTGTGCGACAAGGGTTGGGGTTTGTGTATGTGCTTGAGTTTGTGTTGTGTTGTGTGTGTGTGTGCGTGCGTGCATGTGTTTGCCTGTGTGTGTGTGCGTGTGTGTGTGTGTGCGTATTTGTTTGCCTGTGTGTGTGTATAAGTGTGTGTTTGTGGCATGTGTGTGTGTGTGTGTTTGTGGCATATGTGTGGGTTGGTTTTGAATGCACAGATAGCACCACCCATAGGATGTGTAAATGTCATCTCCCCAGCCACCAAATCCTACACATCAGATTGCCTGCAAGCAGCTGCACTGCCCTTAATTTTTCTGACAAGTAACACGTTGTTTCTTGGTTTTGTTTTCTGTTGCGGTTATCTCTTTTGTCTTTATATTAAACAGGAGATAGAAACTCAGTCTGGCTCAAGTCCTTGCTGTAGTGATGTGTTGTGTTTAAACTGATGTACACAATGTCAAGAGCAAATCAGTAGGCTACAGAAACCATGCACTTGAAAAAATATAATGTGAACAGGGCTCTAAATGAACACCAGCCAACCGGCCAGATACTGGTGACATTTCAGTTGGACTGGTAGAAAACAACAACTTACAAGCCAGTTTGACCCATTAGTGAGTGTGTTTGGCTAGTAAAATTAGGATCCACTAGCCACTTTGGCTGTTGATCAAAAAAAGTAAATTTAGAGCCCCGTATGTGAATATATGCATCAGTAAGACAAGTTAGAACCACACAATGATGAGCTCCCTTTTAATCCATCAAAATGAAAGTAGATTAAAAGGGGGGTCATCGGTGTGCGGTTCTTCCTTGCCTTAGGCCTACATGAACTTTACATTTTGACCCTGCACCTGGCTAAAAGAAATGGGATGTGCGTGAGCTCAGACTGGCATATATGGATCAGTACGAAGTGTGAAAAATGTAAAACATGGCCCAGCCTTGGCTTAGTCGGCTGGGCACTGGACTGCTACGCGGGCGACTCGGGTCGATTCCCGATCCTCCCCCGTCTCTCTCTCCCACTCATTTCCTGTCCCACTCTTCACTGTCATCTCTGAAAAAAACATTTAAAATTGTAAAACATAGTAACAGTAAATTTGAGACAAGCTTTGTAAATTTGGATGTGTTTGTTTTTCTTGATGTGAGCTGCTTTGGCAGAGATACACAAGCAGGTTATCGCCGCGGCAACGAGAGTTCAACTCTCAAACCTCGAGGTGGGCGGATGATTCTGCTGAAAAAGAAAAGAAAAAAAACATCAGTCGTTCTTCAGAACCCAAACCATAAACATCAAATTAGGACATGGTTCACAGACCAAAAAAACAAAAACTTAAGAAGATTTCAGGACATGATCTGGAGTTGTTTTTTTGGATGAGGGCCTGCTTAATTTTTGGGACCCTTGTATTTCCTTTTTAGCAACTGATCTGACCTTTCATTTAGTGTATAAATGTGTGTGTGTGTGTGTGTGTGTGTGTGTGTGTGTGTGTGTGTGTGTGTGTGTGTGTGTGTGTGTGTGTGTGTGTGTGTGTGTGTGTGTGTGTGTGTGTGTGTGTGTGTGTGTGTGTATTTCTGTATGAGTGTGTCCTCCCACCTGTGGTTCTGTGTTCTGTGCGTCGCTCTGCAAACATATAGTGGGATGATAGCAGACTTTTAACGGTTTCACACTCTCTCTCTCTCTCTCTCTCTCTCTCTCTCTCTCTCTCTCTCTCTCTCTCTCTCTCTCTCTCTCTCTCTCTCTCTCTCTTTATCTCTGTCTCTCTCGCTCTCTCTCTCACACACACACACACACACACACAGCAACAAATAAGTACACGACAATGACCATTATACACTGTGGTTTGTGTTGCTATTTGTGGTTATTTTGTTATTAGTGTGCCATTTGACATTTGGGTTTGCTGTTAATCACATTTAGTTGTGCAGCTGAACTACCCAAGTGTGTGTCTGAGTTAGGCCTACTGACTTTCTGGAGCTCTGTGGCATTTACTCAACTGGCTTCGAAGAGCTACTATTTTAGGCAACATCTTGTATTGAATTCAGGTAAATTGGGCCACTTTGGGCCATTCACTTATATGTTTAAAAAAGTGGCCCAATTTACCTGAATTCATGCAATTGGAATAGGAAGTCATAGGCCTTTTTTTTCACGGTCAAACAGACTTCACCCCAAACCCCTCCAAACAGATTTCAGCATTTACACCAGTGTGTCATGCTTGTTTTTATTTTCATTTTCTGTGAGTAATAGAGTGGGTTGAAATAGTATCTTTGCAGAAGTGGGCAGAAATTGTCTGGGGTCACATTGACCGTGTCCAGACAGATAATACTAGAAGAGTGTTTTTTCTCTCCAGTCATTCTCAACTACGTATGTACTTGTACGCATGTTCAGCCACCCTTGTCACACAAAGACAGGAAACACTGACTCTTATCGTGTTGTTTTTGTTAGCCATTAATTGCTTAATTTTGAGTCGCCCTTGAGAGGCATCGAACCCGTTTGTCTGTGTGTGTGTGTGTCTATCTCTCTCTCTCTCTCTCTCTCTCTCTCTCTCTCTCTCTCTCTCTCTCTCTCTCTCTCTCTCTCTCTCTCTCTCTCTCCCAATTTCTCTCTCTCTCTCTCCCAATTTCCCCCTCTCCCTCTTTCTCTCTCTCTCTTTCTCTCTCTTTCTCTCTCTCTCTCTCTCTCTCTCTCTCTCTCTCTCTCTCTCTCTCTCTCTCTCTCTCTCTCTCTCTCTCTCTCTTAGAGAGCAAGAAAGAATGGAGAGAGAGAGAGAAGCTGACTGACGCTTCCTACCCACGGCTGGCTTTGACTAGTCTTGAGTCACCCGTGAGCGCTCATCAAAGAGCCTGTGCATCTGCACTGCCGTGTGCCGTATGACTAATGTTGATAAGGAGACGTGTTCTCTAAACCACCTCCAGTATTCCTCCTTTTTTTGGGGTCGGTTTACTTGCATTGTCACCTTTTTGTTTGTATTAGTGTAGTAACAAAAATAACATTCTCCACAAGTGACACAGAAGGAGAATTGGGACATAGGAAGAGAACATTTTGTACAGTATGTGTGGTACAGCCAAGTACAAATTCGACATCACATAAAAAAAGATTTAATAGTGTCATTAATATAGTATTTGCATATTTGATTGCAAACCAATCAATTGATTTGTATTAACTTGTCTCAGTTAGGCTTACTCAAAACAAACAAAGTGTGCTTGACTGCGTGTTTTACGTCTTGATAAATTAGAAAGTATTATTACAAATATACTGTTCACATCGAATAAGTACAATGCGTATTTCTCTTGCCGTTGTTTTTATATAAATAAATCCTGAAGTCATTTTGAAAGTGATGGCTGAGGTGATATTACAAACACAGAGGGGAATTTGCCTCTTGAAAATGTTCTTTCACAACCCACTCAAGTTTCGATAGGAAAAATCTTTTAACCTTTTCAGCATCAACAAATGCCCATCAAAAAAGTCTGCACTCTTTTTTTTGAAGACATTTGTGTTGCGAGGTGCACTGTGGTGCAAAACATCTCTGAGAAAGAGAGAGACAACCTCAGAACAACACTACACAGGAGCTGTGCAATACAATAACAAACAAGAGGTCATTTTGCACACAGCGCATTATTTAGTTTGTAGGTTGTGCCAGATTAAAGTCTTTGCATATTGCTTTAGATTATATTTTATGGCAGATTGCATTTCTTGGACACTGGTGCATTGCTTTCATTTGCACTCGGTACGGCTTGTGGTGTGTGTGTCACCGTGGGAGGTGTGTGGGTTAAATGACGGTTGGCAAGTTGATTGATTGCGATGAGTACTAATGCTTTTATCACCAGAAGAAGTGGGGTGTGAAACCGTGAGTCAGTCAGCGAGTGGATAATATTCATGACATGTTTAAAAGGGTTGCACCAAATAACTTAGAGTTGGCCTAAAACAAAAGGCAACCCCTATTTGAAGATGTGTTTGTCCTCAGTTAGGAATTTTATTGCTATTGTTTGATAAATAAGACACAAATTACTGAAGCTTTTTAATTTGATTAATCAGTTTATATTTAATCAGTAGTACATTTAAAGCATGAACAATATGCCACTTACACTTGTCACAGTTTCATACCTGCCGACCATTACGCATTTTGTGTAGCAGATACGGATTTTGACATCAAACTACGGCGCTGTCACTTCAAAATACGCGAAAAACCAATAGCAAAGTGGGCCCTTATAAATTGCTCTGTAGACTTGTAACCAGACAGAGCCGTAAACATAGCTCTGCTTGCAATTGTCTCGCGCTGGCCTTTCCATTGGCCAGCAACGTGTGGGGGGAATATTGACCAATCAGAGCGCTAGAACTAGTTTGGATGTCTTCATCTGTTATGCTGCGCTCCTCCCGAGTCGAGGCATCAGCTGCCGCTAGAAAGTTTGCTTCGAAATCTAATCACACAAGCAGAGAGACTGGTTAATGTACTCCTATAATCTCTGAAAACAAGTGTCCTCCTCCTGTCGTCATGTATTATCCATCTTGGTACTGTCGCTGTAGTTTTACAAGTGAGCACCGTCAAAATCACCGTTTCAAAGGTAAATGGACTTTGAGAAAGGTAGCCTGTATGGGAATAGTGAATTGCGTCCAGTTGCTAAATCCCTAAACTTATGAAAATAAATAAAGGCCGAGGTCTGTCGTAATGATTCACCCAATGTTTCGCCGTATTTGACGGCAATATGTTGTTGCTTGTTTTGATATTGGACCGACACGAGATTACTTCCGAATGAGAAAATGTGTCGATGACCGCGCTATAAATTAGCAGATTAGCAGCAAACTAAATTCGGTTTCCCTTTGCGCCGGATCATTTTAACTCGGGAAAATAAAGCGATAGTTCTAACGGTTGTGCTCGGAGTAGGTCTACATCCATAACCTACCATGACACCGTATAGGGATACTGTTCCCCCCTGAGTCATGGCCCATTCTGTGAACAGGTGTAACAGGTCGTGCGTCATACCAAATATGCATCACTCCACGACTAGGCCTACTATCCGTAATCACGTATGGCAATCTATTAATAAAATCAATTCTCCTATCATCATATATGTGCCGAACAGTGAACAATAGCCAACTCATGACGGCAGATGAGGGTAGATAGGCCTACTATTATGCAGAGAAGTGAAAAAAAGAAGCGATGCCCCTCAAAAGTTACCGTGGAAGTTCCAAAAGCATTGGCCATTAGCCCCCGTCCCTCAGTAGAGCCACTACATGACGCATTTTGTACTGAATGAATGCTGAAAGTGTGATTTTGATGTTAGCCCCCAACGTAATAATAATAACCTGATATTATCCTAGCTTAGATAACACTTGTCTTTATCTTTTTCTCTACTGCTGATGCTTCGCAGTAGGTGACATCACCATTTATTAATATTGGGGGAGATGATGTAAGAATCATTACAATTCAACTTTTTGTTCATAAAAATCACTGAAATTCCTCGGTATTTTATAATCAAAATTATACATTTTCCTACATGTACCTTCTACAGCCAAAAAAATAATCAGCAAATGCTTCAATTTCATACTCAATTCCAGCTCCAACACCCCCCAAGTGACCAAATGCTCTGTTTGGCTGGTACATAGGATAACTTAATAGCCACTTAGGCCTACTAGCCAGACTGGTGGTATGTTTGACTAGTAAGATTAACAGCCATATTGGCTGATGATCAGTAAAGTTAATTTAGAGGCCTCCAGCACACTATATCATAGCATTTTATTGGTGTTATGGTGTGAAACAAACAAAAAAAAATCTTTCATGAAAGTTTAATAAATTATGGTAGTTCAAAGTACTGTGAAGAGCAAGATAAACTATTTGCCAGATACACGGGATGTTAGGCTAAAATGCATTAAAATGCAGGAAATTGCATCTAAGAAAAGCATTTTTTTCTGGGGGAGGACCCCCCTGCCTGAATGAAGTGTCTCATATCTTCCCTGTTGACATTTGGCAACCCTAGGTGTAGGGCAGACTATGCAAAACAAAGTAGCCTCTCAGATGGGCCCGCCGGCGACCCCGTTGCCTTTGCCATGCCAAGTTGTTGCGCCGTGAATTGCCGCGCCGCGATAAGTTGCTACTCAATTTTTTTTTTAAAGGTTGGCAGGTATGCAGTTTCCTACTGTAGTTGGGCTCCACAATACAGTCTCTCTGCTGGTACATTTTATGCTGATGACATAAACTAAACTGATCAAATTAAAAGTTGATCTACAAATTCTAAAAATCATTATGTATAGAGAAAATACTTTTACAGTATTTAGGCTCCATTAACATTTATCATAGATCATTCCTTATTAGAGATACCACATTAATTAAATACCTCATAGCCTATTCAGTTTTTTAGATATCCAAACTACTTTTACAATTTCATAATTACTCAAAAGAACTTTGACATAGTTGTTAAAAACAACAACCCCCACACTCCAAAATGTCAGGTCTTACATTAAAGCTTGTTGGTTAAAAAGGTGAAAAAAGAAAAGAAAAAAAACTGTACGTAGGTAGTACTGTATATCCAAAGGTATCACTTTGTGTATTTGTGTGACATTTAAAGTTCTGGGTGTAGTGGCATTTGGTGGAGTTGCTTAATGTTTCCCTGTCTCCTTTCTTAGTGCAGCAGCAGTAGCGTGCTGCGTAGCGTCGAGCCGGGAGGCTACATACAGTATTAGTCTCTCACTTCCTGTTTCTCACATGCCTGCTTTGTTTACCATTTACCATCAGCTGCTATTTTTAAAAAACTCTTTTTGCCAACAGCTTGTTGTCTCTTCTTTTTTTTTTACTCACTCCTCTTAAATATATTCAACTGTTGAATAAAATAGGGACAATAGTGTGGTGTGTGTGTGTGTATGTGTGTGTATGTGCGTGTGCGTGTACGTGTGTGTTTACAGACACAGACAGAGAGTGGCTGAAGGTTTTACACTGCTTTTATCTGGGCCAGTGACTTATGAATCATGAGACATATGTCGTACACATTGTCATAGTGAAACTTTCACCAAGCAGCTAAAATAATACCCTGAACACACAACTTTGCTGCACGCTCTTGTTGCCTTCTGTTTACTCTGAACAAAAACAAAAACAATACAATACTGTGTCAGATTTTTTTTTTTTACAACATTTTTACGGCTGCATTGACTGTACGGCATGCTGTATTAAAACTGTAGCTTCTTACTGCAGATAGGCCTGTCGACGGGCCTATTCATTCTTTGCGGAAAACACTCAACTACTTCATAACAACATTGCTATGACAATGTACTGTAAGGAGCCTTAGGTAACCAATTCAGACTTGATTCAGACCATTTTGGTGACAATAAGGTTATAACAGAGGCTTTTAAGTAAGGGGTTAGTCCTTGGTAGCTGAAGATCACCATATTCTGTCTCTGTACAGCCACTGTTTCTCTACTTCAGCATTTCCCAATCTTTTTTGTCTCAAGTACCTGGTAATCCTTTTTGTTGTACCATGAGTACCCCCTAACTCGTGTTCTATGTCACTTTCTCTATCCCGATGTGACTATGCTCCACACATTTGTTATTATTTCATATATCCAAGTTCCTCCCTGCAGTGTGCTCGTGTTCCCCTAGTGATGCACATACCCCTGGTTGAGTAACACGACTCTATCTGATGCTGTTTAAGATGTCCTCTAAAGCCTGTGGAGCTGTCTGGCTGTTGGAAGTGGCTGCTGCACTACTGCTGAGTCTGACATGACATCAGGACTCAGGGGGTTAATCAGTCTTTCCTGATACAGCAGGCTGATTAATTTGTTTCACGCTGATGGAGAACCACATTGTTAACATACACTCTTTGTCTTTGTCTTTGACACTCAGAGATGTGCGCAGGCATACACTTACTCTCTCTTTCACTCTCTTTCACTCACAGACACACACACACACACACACACACACACACACACACACACACACACACACACACACACACACACACACACACACACACACACACACACACACACACACACAGAGAAACACACTTGAAGTTGTCAGCCTGTGAGGACTGCATTTGCCTTAAAGTACTCTATATGGGATTACCTCCGTCAGTTCCATACCCGACACCTCCCACCCCCCTTCTCAGCCCGGGGTGACTGATGCCTATTGCTCCTCACCTCTACCCCAAGGGGTCTCGGCCCCCATCTCTCTCTCCGCCACCAAGGTGTTCGTTCATCCTCTCTTACTCTGAACACCCCCCCCCCACACACACACACACACACACACACACACTCACACAAACACACACCCTGGGCATCCGCAGGGCTGCCGCTAGGCATAAGCAGAGTAAGCAGCTAAGGGCCTTAACTTTGCCTCCAAAATTGGGTCTTCCTAAATTGAGATTGACGAAAAAAGCATATTATTATTATTATTATTATTATTATTATTATTTAGCAGCGGCCCTGGGCATCCTTCTCTCACCAACATCCCCAGCCATGCAAATGGACCAGAGGGGCGCCTGTTCTCCTGTTCTCTCCTCCTCCACCTCTCCTCCTCTCCACCTCCTCCATTTCATATGAGAGTGCTGGTTCTCCTCTCCTCCTTCACCTCCTCCTCCACCTCCTACCCCTCCTCCTCCTCCATTTTACATGAGGGCTCCATCCATTTAGGAGCAGGTGATTAATGTGAGCCATTGGGGATTGGGTGCCAGAGGATTTCACAAGTGTCAAGGGTGTCCATAAATGAACCAGGTGTCTGAGGAGGAGAGTGATGGAATAGGAACTAAAGCTTGCACATCCAAACGTCTGACCTGGGAGCAGGACAGCCAAATAACCAGATCAAAAAAGAAAAAAGTCTGCTCCTTCAACCAGGATTTTTTTTGTCACGAAAGAATAAAAATAAGTGGGAGCTTCTGGTTGAAGCTGACTTTTTTCTTTTTATCTGAGGAAAGTAACTTAATTGTCAGCTATAGCCAGGCCAGGCCAGCCTTCATCACGAAAGTATGCTCACATTCACTTTTTCTTTCATCAGTTAAGTATGCTCACACTTGCTTACACACTCGAGTACAGTATGTTCACACTCGCTTACACACTCGAGTAGAACATGCTCACACTCGCTTACACACTCGAGTACAACATGCTCACACTTGCTTTTCTTTCATCAGTACAATATGTGCTCACACTCACTTTCCTTTCATCAATATAGTAAAGTGTGCTTGCAATCGCTTTTTCTTTCATCAGTACGGTGCCTTATGCTCAGGGCCGGATTAACGCACAGGCTAGATATGGCTGCAGCCTAGGGGCCCCCACCTGCCAAGGGGGCCCCTGATTGCCCAAAAGTGGAAAAAAAATGCAGAATTATGACAAGATGCAATATTGAAAAATTCATCCATCGTGTTGAGAACAGTTGTGTTATCCTGAATTTCTAGCTCGTAATTATGACACCGTCTATGTATATTTCTCGCAAAATTTGCCTTCTGGGGGGCCCCACAGCAACCTGTAGCGTAGGGGCCCCAGGCCATCTTAATCTGGCCCTGCTTATGCTCACACTCATTTTACTTCCATCAGTACAGTGGCGTATGCTCAAAATCACATTCCTTTTATCAGTACAGTTGCAATACAACATGTACTGTATTTATATAGCGCAGTATCACAACTACAGTACAGTATGCTCATGCTCGCTTTTCCTTTCATCCGTACAGTAAAGCATGGTTATACTTGGCCCTGCCGAGACCTAATGGTAGGGCACTGGGTTACTATGCTGTTTGTCATTGCTTGTACCTTCCCCGCTCATTTCCTGTCCCTCTGTAACTCTCCTGTCACCATAAAGGCATAAAAAGCCCCAAAAATATATATCTTTAAAGTATGCTTACTCCTTTACCCTCTCGAGTGCAGTATGCTCACACTCGCTTACACACTTGAGTACAGTATGCTCACAATCACTTTGCCTTCATCACTACTGTATACTCACACTCACTCCTTCATTGGTGAGGGGCAGCTGTGGTGTAAATAGTTAGGGGGTTGGACTGGACTGCACATCACAGGGTTGTAGGTTCAATCCCCACTCTTGCCAATCCCTTCCTCCCTCCATGGCTGAAGTGCCATTGAGCACCTAGCCACACCTAACCCCACAGGGTCCACCAGGAGCTGTAACCAATACCCCCGTGAATAATATCTGTAAGCCACTTTGGATAAAGGCTTCAACATATGAGTAATGCATGAATATGTAATGTAAGTAATAATGTAATGTAATGTAATGTAATCAGAACAATATGCTCATACT
>NC_085880.1:20216027-20246027 GCF_034702125.1 Engraulis encrasicolus | reverse complement strand
AGGTCAAATCTGGAACCATAGTGAATTGCTGACCCAATTCATTTGTACAATGAAAAGTTTAATCTGTGACCATTTCCTCCTCATAACCTCAGAATGACAACAAATTTGTGTGTTGTGCCTGTTTTGATATGATTTTGTCCTTATTTTCAAATATAATGAACATTCCTTGGACCTTTTGGAACTATTTCAATTTGTGTAGGACTATCAATCCTTTCTAAACATATTTAACACAACTGTTCAAAATTACTGCGATAATACCAAAAAACGTGGTAATTTTGTTCACAATAACCGTGAGGTTTAAAGGCCTTGACTTGAGGAGTGTGTATGAAGAGTGTGTGTGTATGTGTTTTCCTTGCATGCGGTTTCCTTGCCTTGTGGGCTGGTGGAAGAGGAGACGGTAGGCTGGCTACACCACCATCAGTGTTTGTTCATGTGCGGGTTTGGAATGACTTGTTGCACAGGTTGTTAACTGTCAAACACACTTTTGGTTTTCCTTTGCATTCATTAAGTTTATTTATTTATTTATTTATTTTATTTATTTATTTATTGTTGTGTAATGTCCTTGCCGTTGGGATTTTCTGAGCCAATAGTTTGCATTGTGTAAATATTATCATATCATATCGTGTTTAAATTCTGTTGCATGAGCATTCTTTATTTACACAAGTGTATATGCTCATGATATACCGGTAAACAGCAACTCTATGCCTCAGAGATAATGTCCTCACAAAGTACCATAACCATAGGCTAAGGCGTAAGCCTACTAGTGTGTACGTATAGGATGTTATTATTTTATTATTTGTGGAGAGACTAAACAGGAAAGTATAAAATACTGCAAAACTGACAAAGTAGTTGTAGGTTATTTTTTATGGAGGATATTTATATACATTGAGACTTGAATTTTCCAACTGATCTTTCCCCATATAGTGCATATCAAGCATTTAATAGCTTGGAGAAAATGCTCGATACTGTCCTTCTTGGCCAGGGCTCACTTGCAAAGTAATCTACTGCATGAATAAATAAAATATAATAAATCAAGAAGCCCCAAAACACACACACTCCTAACTGGCCTATTTTAAGACTTTATTACACAGGGATAATTAGGGGGTTGATGACTATGTTAAGCCCTTTCAGTGGGAAATGAACCAAGTGTGTCTGTAAAACAATACACTACAGTACTTGATTCACAGAACACAGTGTCCTGTAATTTCAGGGACAAAAGAAACTTCATATTCAAAGAATTATGTTACAACTATGTGACAAAAAGCACTATTGGCAACATTAGTGCTGGACTCTTCTGAGGAGTAGTAAAGTAGTTAAGTTTTGCCCTGTTGACAGTATCAACGTAAGACATCTCCAGTGGGATTTTAGGGAAATCCACAGTCTTCCCATCTGAAAGCTGAGACATCTTTAGCTCTGATTATTATCAGCAGAGCCAGAGATGTTTCCTTTTTAAGTTTCATTTTTAGTGTATCTCCATGTTTCAACAGCGCAAGCACATAATCCCACATGCTGTTACACTTTATTAAACTGTGCCTAATAAGTGTATCAGAGATAAGGAAAAAAAAGAAAACTAAAGAGTAATCTGTCCATTCTGTTCATTGTGTACAATGTCTGTCTAAAATAATTGTCGACTTTAACCCTTGAAAATGTTTCATTGATCATCCCAAAAGCTCTGTGTTTAAGCCTATAGTGGATAAGGAACCCAGGTACATATATTGGCTACTGAAAGTCACTGATGGTGCTTTGCTTAAGACTTTCTGTAACACCTTGTTTTAGGGTTACTTTTCTATTACTGAATCTAAATATTGTGTGCCCTGACGAAGGTTTTTTACCAAAAGCTTGGCAATTAAAAGAACAAAAAGGATTTAAGTGTGCACGCATTTTTCTTTCAATTTTAACTGTATCTCACAACGTACTGAAATATTATGTATTTCACTCGACAGCACATACCCTAACCATGTCCTTCTGGTGCAGTGCAGTTACAAAATAGTTCATACTGTTATATATTTCATTAAGCTGTACTTAAATAATGTAGCAGCTGCATTAAAATGAAGTGTAACAACCCTGCCGTGGCCTAGCCGTAGGGCACCGGGTTGCTGCACCAGTGACCCGGGTTCCATTCCGGCCTGGGCCATTTGTCGATCCTTCCCCGTCTCACTCTCCCCACTCGTTTCCTGTCTGTTCTCCACTGTCGTCTCAAAAATAAAGACAAAAAATCCCTTAAAGAAAAGTAAATAATAAAGGTCCGCAACACTATTTAATGGCCTTTAAACAACTGAGAAAATGAGCAGTGTTGCGGACATTTATCATTTATTTTAAGTTTTTTTTGTTTTGTCCAGCACGTGTGCCACTGATGTGTGCGCATTCTCAGTTTTTTTTGAACGAGAATCTCATCAGACAGAGATGAATACCTGCATATTATAACACCAGCTACTCTCTCCTCTATCTCTCCTGGATCCCAACCTTTTCTCAACTGGGGCCCACTTGAAATGTTCGCAAATGTTGGGGGCACAACTCTGACCCAATAATCAATAATACTCAAATGAACAGTCAACAGCAACACACACACACATATTATTTAGATTGTTTGAGGCCCACTTGAAGTACCCTCAGGGCCCACAGTGTGGGGACCACTGCTCTGTCTTGCCCTAGGCTGCAGTGCCAGCTACTCTATCCCGGCCCGGCCCGGCCCGGCCTGTCCTAGCATGCTCTATAAATAATTCAGGACACTTTTCCTGCGACGGGACGGGAGACTGGCGTCTGAGACGGACTAACTAATGATCATGCAATGAGTAATGTCCGTTGGTTGTCCTCACATGAGTTTTTTTGTGTTGTTGTTGTTTTTAAAAGGATTGTGTGTGTGTGTGTGTGTGTGTGTGTGTGTGTGTGTGTGTGTGTGTGTGTGTGTGTGTGTGTGTGTGTGTGTGTGTGTGTGTGTGTGTGTGTGTGTGTGTGTGTGTGTGTGTGTGTGTGTGTGTGTGTGTGTGTGTGTGTGAAAGAGAGATAGAGCGAGAGACAAAGAGAGAGAGATAGAAAGAGTGAGTGCCTGTGTGTGTGCACATACAGTATGTGTGTGTGAAGCAGTGTTCATGAAGTCTTGTCTAAGGGTTGTGATTAATGTTAGGCATTAAGGGGTTAATGCCCCAGGCCCTCTCGCCCCTTCCATTTAGTCCTGAAATGGCGGCAGAAGCAGGGGCAGGGGAGTGGTGTGGAGTAGAGTGCTGTGGTGTACTGTAATGTAGCTGTACAGCAGCATGGGCTGTGTACTGTCATGTATTTAACAGCTTGGGCTGTGGAGTGGTATACTGTACGTAGAGTATTTAACATCATGGTAAGGTGTAGGGTGGTGTGGAGTGGTGTAGTGTACTGTAGTGTATTTAACAGCATGGTAAGGTGTAGGGTGGTGTAGTGTACTGTAGTGTATTTAACAGCATGGTGGGGTGTAGTGTGGTGTGGTGTGGTGTAGTGTACTCTATTGTATTTAACATCATGGTAAGGTGTAGGGTGGTGTGGAGTGGTGTAGTGTACTGTATTGTATTTAACAGCATGGTGGGCTGTAGGGTGGTGTGGAGTGGTGTAGTGTACTGTATTGTATTTAACAGTGTGGTAGGGTGGTGTGGAGTGGTATACTGTACGTAGAGTATTTAACAGCATGGTGGGTTGTAGGGTGGTGTGGAGTGGTGTAGTGTACTGTAGTGTATTTAACAGTGTGGTAGGGTGGTGTGGAGTGGTGTAGTGTACTGTAGTGTATTTAGCAGCATGGTGGGGTGTAGTGTGGTGTGGTGTGGTGTAGTGTACTGTATTGTATTTAGCAGCATGGTGGGGTGTAGTGTGGAGTGATGTAGTGTACTGTCATGCATTAAACAGCAAGGTGTGGTGCGGGGTGGTGTAGTGTACTATAGTGTATTTAACAGCTTGGTAAAGTTTAGGGTGGTGTGTACTGTAGTGTCCTTAATTTCCCCCTGGGGATCAATAAAGCTACTCTATTCTACTCTACTCTGTTTAACAGCTTGGTGTGGCGTGGAGTGGTGTAGTGTGCTGTCATGTATTTGTGAGGTGAGTCAAACTTCCAAGTGTCAGTTGACACACTCTTCCGGTTCCTCCTCTCCCAGGTGCTGATAGCTTTCTTACCCTTTTCTCTCATTCACACCAAGACAGGAAGGCAGACAGTCAGGCAGTCAGTCAGCCAGGCAGGCAGGCAGGCAGGCAGTCAGCTCCCCAGGTGTATGTTGCTTAATCCTCTTCTCCACAGCGTGCACACTGTTTGCGGGTCAGTGCCGGTTCAGCAGTATTACCGTACACGTCAGGGCGGCAAAACGACAGCCAGTGCCACTATTGTATGCATTTTTGTTTATTTGTTTGTTTTTAGTGGACTATCTAAAAAGCATATTCATTGCAGCATATCAACCACCAATTACTAATTCATTGATGGGCAATAAATGCTGTTACTCCACCTGACGTCTGAGTCCAAAAACACATCTTTCATCCTTGCACCAACCCAGGCAGCCTGCAGGGAAGCTGACGGGGGCTACAAAGACTTGCACCTGGGCCTAGCCAAAGCTGTCAGCGGCCCTGCAGCCAGTCATCCTAATGCAGATCACCCTCCCCCAGCTACACTCCCCTCCCCCGTCCACAAATACACACACACACACACACACACACACACACACACACACACACACACACACACACACACACACACAACACACACAAACACACACACACACACACACACACACACACACACACACACACACACACACACACACAGACACACACACACACACATCCCTCCTGACTCATCTGCCTAGCCGCCCTCATCCTTTGCAGAGAGTGAATCGTTCCCTTGAGCAAGATCTGTCAATCATGCTCCCGCTGATCTGATCGTAAATTAAAGAATGGAGGCTGTATTTGAGATGATGTGCTGCTCAACGTATTAATTAGCTTTTAACTTCACACCCCTGCACATGACCAATCATCACGGGGTGCAGTTTTAGAGGTGTTACATTTGTTAGACTTGTGATCTAGAACAATGCAGGAAGGTTAAGTGATTATATGTTTTGTTTATGGGAAGTAAGGGGATTTCTTTTGTCCACAGAATTGTGGTGTGTGTGTGTGTGTGTGTGTGTGTGTGTGTGTGTGTGTGTGTGTGTGTGTGTGTGTGTGTGTGTGTGTGTGTGTGTGTCTGTGTCTGTGTCTGTGTCTGTGTCTGTGTCTGTGTCTGTGTGATTGTGTCTGTGTGATTGTGTCTGTGTGATTGTGTCTGTGTTTACTGTAACCAGGCACAGATTTGTATTGACAGTACAGTGCATGTAGATTGGTTTCATGAAACAGTACCGCACTGTAAACGTGTCTGAGTGTGGGTCTGTATACCTCACAGCTATTATTTTCTATTGTAGGACACAAAGGAGGTGTGTGTGTGTGTGCGTGTGTGTGTGTCTAGCTTACTGAAATGCTGGCTACTTGTGTACTTATGTGGATTGTCTTGGCTCTAGTCATACAAACAACCAAACAGTATTTCACTGCAGTATTTAACTTCTTGTATCCTATTTAGCCTACGTAGTAGATAGAGTGTGACTGTCGCCATCAAAATGGTGGACAGTAGTCTGGTCCGAATTTAATAAGTAAAAATGAGTTTTCTCCCCAAAATAGATGTCCTCGTGTGTGTTTTTCTTAATCACGCCTTGAAAATATGGAGTTTTATTGCCGTTTTTGAGAAAATCCATGTGTAAAAATGTCCATGTAGTTTACCGTTATGTTATGAAAGCAGGACATTGTTGATTATAGGGATGAGGACGACCTTTCGCATGCACAGCCATACCACTGCTAAAAACATACAGTAGCATGTCTGTAGTGTACCGGGGAACAGACCCATTTCAAATGCACTTACAGTTTTAAATTACACGTCTCCTCTTGTGTTTTTTCTGTTGTTTGTTTTTACGACACAATATCCTGCTGCGTAACGGTAACTGCGTCTGAGTCTGTGTCTCTCCTTTATTGCCTGTGACATTGTTGTGTTGTGAGACCTTGAGAGACAAGTTTCTGCTGATAAACAGGCATCCTTTATAAGCAACAAAAAAGTGATGGTGAGGGTTACTGTATGAAGCAAAATGTTGTGGTTGGAGTACAAAGAGAAGAAAGTCATTTCTAAAATCGCTCGAGTTTGAGCTGAAGGATGCAGGTCTGAAAACTAACATGTCAGGGCGGAGGAGATGAAACTGTTTCTTTTCTCATCTGTTTGTGGCTTAGGCAGCATTGTCATTGCTCCTTCCAGTCACGTTGTGAAAAATAGAACAAAAGAAATATGAAATACCGTGACAGAAAGCTTTTTACTGTCTATGAAACACAAAAGATGGGTGTCTTTGCTTTTGCACTGAGGGAAGAATAAGGGGAGGGGAGGGGAGGGTAGTGGCTACAGATAATTTCACTTGGAGGCCGGAAGAATCTTTGAAAAAAAGTCTTCTTTCTTTTCCTTTTGGACATTTTAGACTTTACTTGACAGGACAGTTGAAGGTGGAGACAGGAAATTAGTGGGAGAGAGAGACGGGGTGGGGTTGGGAAGTGACCCTGGCCGGATTCGAACCTGGGTGCCCCTGGGCATGAAAGCCCATAAGTGGGGGGCTTAGCGCCGCTGTGCCACAGTGCCCCGAAAAAAAAGTCTTCTAATGACCTCCTCCAATGGAATCCTATTGAAAAGCCAAAGCAGCCAAGTTTGGACATACAGTATAATATATATGCAAAACAGCCTCAGCAACCATCACAATACAAAGCAGCTCTCAGACTAGGCCCTCTGTTTTCCCCTTTCAAAAAGTTGTGTAGTCAGCAAGCGAGCTACTCCTCCTCCTCTCTCCGGTCCTCATGTCATGAATCAGAGGTCCGACATCATAAAACAAAGAGGATAAAGTGCTCCATTATGTGGTGTGGAGACAGTAGTCTCCATTTGGCCTGGGCTCATTGGGCATCTGGGTTCGTTGGGCGTTAGACTAAACTGTAAGACTGAACGTCTCCATTGAGATGACTGAGCGTGTGAACTGGCTCTAGGCTATGGATATGATGGATCCTGACTCACTGTCTTAACACCTCTGTTAAATAATGTCAGCTCCAAAGATACAGGTCTTACCTTGTTTGTCCTCTCCACTGGTGTAGAAATGCTCTTGTTCGCACTCTTAAAGAATACATTGTTTTATCGGGCTGCTTAACATTTAGAGTCGCTTCTGTGGGGGGGAAATCTAAAGAAGTGTAGAGCACTACTAGTATCCATAAGAATCAAGTCTTGACTTAACAGTTCGACATAATGAACGTTATACATCAGTCCAAGTCTCTGTTTGAATGGCTCAGAGTCACAGCTACAGCATAGCCAATGATTGTTGAAGACCGAGACCATGTTGGTGAGGGAAAGGCTACTGATTTTTCAGCCAGGTCAGCCACCACTGAAATTAGAACTCGTCACATCTTTGGTCACCCCAAACAGCAAAGTGATTAGATATAATTATATTATATTGTTCCCTCTGAGCCACCTTAGTTATTTGTTTTGTCCACAATAGGACTGTAGGTGGGACTATTTACAAACTGAAGCATAAGCATGCCCATTATTGGTTATTATCAGCTGGAGATTTTGATTGCAAATCAATTTAAAAATAAACACCTGCTCAAGTTGATAGTTTTAGGCTGTACACTGATAATATAATCACTTTTGCTTGAGGTTTTGTGACACACACACACACACACACACACACACACACACACACACACACACACACACACACACACACACACACACACACACACACACACACACACACACACACACACACACATGGAATTATTACACACAGTTCTCTAGCTGTGCCGTGTGTGTGTGTGTGTGTGTGTGTGTGTGTGTGTGTGTGTGTGTGTGTGTGTGTGTGTGTGTGTGTGTGTGTGTGTGTGTGTGTGTGTGTGTGTGTGTGACAGAAAATGGAGTGGACGTGAGTCGTGGCGTGTGTACACCGTTTAGACAGCCACCACAGCAGGAAATACACTGTAAAAAATTGCAGCCAGTTTCACGTAAAAAAGTAAGTTGCCCTGCTGCCTTAAGTTTGTAAGCTACAGTAACTCAACTCGAGGCTTAACTTAACTCGAGGCTTTCTCAAGTTGAGTTAACTTATAAACTTAAGGCAGCAGGGAAACTTGCTTCTTTTATGTTTAACTGGCTGCAACGTCTTACAGTGTACAGATTGACACCAGCTGCGGGCTGAGCTCCATTCAGCCATCACGCTGTTCTCCTTGCTAATGAATATGTGCTTATTGTGTGTCGTGTGTCTGTTTTGTTATTTTTTTCTACGGGCTCCATCAGCTAAAGAAATGTGTCCTTTGTGGTTTTGTGTGCAGGTCATGGCAGAAGGTCAACGCGTCCTTCACGGCGGCCGACAGCGATCATGACCAGGACCCCTGGACCCTGACCTCTGAGCCCTGAGGAGGGCGATCAGCCTCAGGTCAGACTAGATGCCTGGAACACCCAGTATTTGGGTTTAGCTTTCATGACGTGTTTATTTTCTAACGCAGTTTTCACTTCACATTTTTTCCCCCTGTCCTTGACTGATCGTTAGAAATAAATACACAAAAATTGTAATGGTGTTTAAAATATGATATATAGAAAGAAAAATGTCTGCACACTTAAATCCTCTGTGAAAACAAAGAGGATTTAAGTGTGCAGACATTTTTCTTTCTACTTTGCACAGTTTGGTTTATGTTTGGCACCTTTCAATCGAGAGTGTGGTGTGATTTGGTTGAATATACAATATGATTTATGAAATACTGTATATGATACAAGATATAATTCCCATGGAATGACAAACTTGTAAGTGTAATTTATGGAAATGAAAATAAATGAAACTTAGAACTTAACTGGCGAATAGTGTGGTGTTTCTCAGCAGTGGCACCAGTTGGGCCTCAGTTGAGTTCTGCTTATGTTACTTGGTGCAGTACGTTTGTCTCGTATATTGATTGTGTGTGTGTGTGTGAGAGAGAGAGAATATTTCTTGGTACTGTATGTAGGACAGTCAAAAAGATGAGGCGCACACAAGGCTTGCAGGTTCAAAAAGTGTATTGTGGCCGACAAATTAACAAAAGAAGTCAACGGAAAATATCTGGAGCTATAAACGTTTCGGACCTAGTCCATTATCAATGTCTCCAGTCAAAGGTCTATTTTTGGTGAGCAGTCGCACCAAGCAACAAGCGATCCTAAGTTAAGGCGCAGACGCCAACTTTCTTTGTTTCCTTGGTACTGTATGTAACCTGTGGGGCCTTTTGAAGGCAATGTATTTCCCAGTATAGGCTAGCGTCTCTACTGTGGTTAGTAAACACTAATCTCCTCCTCCTCCTCCTCCCTAAAAGACCCAGTCCTCCTCCTCCTCATTGTCTTCCTCCTTCACCCTCTTCTCTGAAACCCCCAGTTCTCCTTCCTCCTCTACACCTCTTCTGGAAAACCCTCAGTTCTCCTCCTCCTCCTCTGTCACCCTCTACACCTCCTTTCTGGAAGCCCTTGTACTCCTCCCACCTCCTCATCCTCCTCCATCCTTCTCCTCCTCTCTTAAAGCCCCAGTTCTCTTCCTCCTCTTCTCTCCTCCTCCTCCCTCCTCCTCTACACCTCCTCTCTGAAAGCCCTAATTCTTCTCCTCCTCCTCTAACTGTCCTCTCTGGAAAGCCCCAGTCCTCCTTGTCCTCATTGTCCTCCTCCACCACCCTCTTTCTGAAATCTCCAGTTCTCCTCCTCCTCCTCCTCCTCCTCTACACCTGGTCCCTGAAAGCCCCAGCCCTCCCCCTCTTCCTCCTCCTCCTCTACACCTCCTTTCTGAAATCCCCAGTTCTCCTCCTCCTCCTCCTCCTCCTCCTCCACGCCTCCTCAAGTGAAAGCCCCAGTCAGGTTTCACATACTCCTTCCACACCTTTGTGTCCCCCAATCATGTCTCTAATCTACTGTCTCTACTGCACGGCGAGCCGGCCCGCGCTACGTATGATCGATGTGAAATGCTACTCCTGTTTAGCGAGCCGGCCCGCGCTACGTATGATCGATGTGAAATGCTACTCCTGTTTAGCGAGCCGTGCTGAGTGCCGTATGATGTGAAACGCTACTCCTGTTTCGTGTGGGAGATTTTCACTTGTGTCTCTCAAAAGCTGTCTGGTTGCTCTGGGTTATATAGATGGATGGCCCTGATTAAGGAGGTTGTGTTTACTATAGGTCAGGCCTTTGATTTAAATTTGTGTGTTACTGTGTATGTCATATGTACTGTGTGTGTGTGTGTGTGTGTGTGTGTGTGTGTGTGTGTGTGTGTGTGTGTGTGTGTGTGTGTGTGTGTGTGTGTGTGTGTGTGTGTGTTCAGATATTTTTTTTATTTGATGTTATCTGTATATCAGCTTTAGCAGGGTAATTACATTGAGACAGTAGTGTCTTTCGCCAGTGAGCCCCTGGGCTGCAGTTATCTATGAATGTACTGTATGTGTATGCTGCGCTGTAGAAAAAGTCCCAGGTCACGCTTTATTTAGCTTTTTTTTTTTAAAATGTACAATGTACTTCTTACAACATACTGGTTGACAATGCACACAGATTGAAAATATTTTGTGAATTAACAGAATCATTCATTGATATTTTTTCTGTTATAAGTTGAAAGTGGAAACTTTTCAGTTAATTTTTCAGTTTAATGTTTTTTCTGTTAAATTTCTACATAGCTGTGAACTTCTGTTGGTGGTCATCATGTATGGGAGTATGTGTGTATAGTAAATTCAAAGTTGTCTCAATCATTCAGGAGCCCATTTAAAAAGATTCTTAAAAGCACCAACACAGAACTTCGATTTAAACATTCTTTAGTCTAAAATCTTTGAAAGTGTTATCAGAATTATTGATAAATGAAGACAATACGTCAAGGTAGAACATACTTCTCTTTCTCACTCCTCTCTCTCATGTGCCTTGGGCTGATACGTTGAAGTTTTTTTTCTGTAGTGTGTACGAGCATCTGTCAACTGCAAACTGCCAGTGAGGCCTGGTGAAATTTCTCCATCCATTGTTCCTTCCTTCCTTTCACCCTTCCTTCCGTCCTTCCATCTCCTCTCTCTCTCTCTCTCTCTCTCTCTCTCTCTCTCTCTCTCTCTCTCTCTCTCTCTCTCTCTCTCTCTCTCTCTCTCTCTCTCTCTTCTCTGTATGTGTGGGTGGGTGTAAGTGCGTGCCTGTACTGTACTACTCTCAGTTTCAACTCTCCTGTTCAGGCATAGTGCAGAAAAGAACTGCCAGGTTGACAATATTCTCGATTGTTTACAAACTATTTCTGGAGTCATGTCTCGAATTTTCAAAACACACACAAATCCAAAAACAGGATGGATAAAACCTCTCACTTCTCCTGCAAAATAAGCGAGTCCCACTTACTAAAGAGGGTGTATTTTTGTTGCAAAATAGGCCTACTGAAATATTGATTTCAGTCTGACACTGTAAAAATTAGGTAACCACATGAAAGTGATTTCTTGTATTACATATTTTAGCATTCAAAAACTCAAAAACTGTGTGCACTCACTGCATCCACTCATGTCTTCAATGTCACACATAATGTGTGTCCGTATGGGGTGATGATTACTGATTGTAAACAGGTTTGTAAAGAGTTTGCTCATGTGATGAGGAAGTGTACATACTGTAGTATGGCAATTGATTTTAGTGTTTTTTGAATGACATTGTGTTCCATGAGAAAACCAGGGCTTTTCCTAATGAAAAACTGTGTCAAATCCAGAAAATTCTGTATAGTGTTTTGGGAAATGTGTGTTTAAGAGCTGAAATGTTAAGTTTAAAAATTGTGTTTGACGTTCATTTGGTTGGTTCGTGGGTTTGGTAAATGGGTGAGATGTTTTCAAAATTGTGTGTCAAGTACCAGAAATTGTGTGCAAACTATCGAGAAATAAACTGTAAGTAAAACATAAACTCAAAATTTTTCTGTATTTTTTTTTCCAGCATTTTCGTCAGTTTAAACAGTACCTTGCCACCAATTGATTAATGCTATAGAGCTAAAACCCTTTGCTGGTGGACATTTTTATTTTTTTATTTTCATCATTTATTACACCCACATAGAACAGCCGTACCATTCAAACAGGCGTTGTATGACAGCATCTGATAAATGTGTCTCATTTTACTGCTGTAGGTGCAATCACAGGAATTAAAAAAAGAAAGCAGGAGAAGATGGGCAATGTTTATTTGACCCACTTAACACTTGAACGTCAAGAAATAAACATCCAAAGGTCCCGATTGGAGGGGAGGGGAGGGGAGGGGTTGGTTAAGGTCAGTATAGGCTTGATGGGGTTTATTCAGGACAACACACGCCCAGAAGTCTGATAGTTGGTCGCGCGTGAGGATGTGCGAGTTCAATCCGGGTCGTTCGTGCAATAATACTGTAATTATCTATACGGTACATCACTCAAGCAATGACACGTTTATCTCTGCTACAGCTGATCATGAGATGCTTGCTCCCTGGGCATCTGTCTTTTCTTGCTTCTGTATAGTGATGTTTTTATTGTGCAAGCTCATCGTCACATCGACTTTGGTCATTATTATCATACTGTTGCGATACGGCACACAGGTGGCTGCTGCATTTGTGACGAAAGAATATTAGTCTGGGAGACACGCCCCATCATGCTCCATGGCCGATACAGTATGGCGGCTCCAGATGTCACACAGAAACACAACACACATGAACTTGATACTGACACAAACACACAACACACAGGGGCTCGATACTGACACAAACACACAACACACATGAGCTTGATACTGACTCGATACTGACACGACACACATCATACAAGGACTTAATACAAACACAACACATGTGATACTGACATACAACACACATGAGCATAGTGATACTGACACAACACACAACACATAGGCCTATAGTGATACTGACACAACACACAACACATAGGCCTATAGTGATACTGACACAATACACACCATACGAGGACTCAATACTGATGCAACACACATCATACAAGGACACAGTACAGACCCAACACATCTGATACTGACACACCACACATGAGCTTGATACTGACCCAACACACAACAATCAGCGACTCGATGCTGACACCACACGCCGCACAGTAGACGCTCGATACTGCCAGCCATCGTTTTGTTTTATTAGGCCAATCATGACCGTATTCACTTGAATCAGACTGTAATGAGTAACGGCATCCTGCCTTGGGGGGAGTAGTGTGTGTGTGTGTGTGTGTGTGTGTGTGTGTGTGTGTGTGTGTGTGTGTGTGTGTGTGTGTGTGTGTGTGTGTGTGTGTGTGTGTGTGTGTGTGTGTGTGTGTGTGCGCGCGTGTGTGTGTGTGCGTGTGTATGTGTGCGTGCATCTGTCTGCCTGTGTGTGTGTGTGTGTGTGTGTGTGCGTGTGTGTGTGTGTGTGCATGCATCTGTCTGCCTGTGTGTGTGTATGTGTGTGTCTATGTGTGTGTGTGTCTATGTGTGTGTGTGTGCGCCTCTGCCTGCCTGTGTATGTGTGTGTCTGCCTGTGTATATGCATGTGTGTGGAGGTGGGAGGCTGTGTGCGTATGTGTGCGTTGAGGGTGGCGGTGGGCGTTGCGTTGTGTATCCTGTTGTGATGGTTGTCTGAATCAGAGTCACAGTGGCGGGAGTCTTACAGCTGAATCGTGTTCAGAGAACAGCCATCAACAAACATGTCACTTTGGGGCAAGCGAGCCAGCGAGCTCAGCTCAGCTCAGTACGTATAAACCCAGACATTTATGAGACTAACCTTCAGCTATGGGTGGACTACTTAAACAATGTCATTAATTATCCCCCATAATCGCCCCTCGTAAATACGCACATTGTAAACGAGAGTCACTGTAAGAACACACTCTGCTTGGCTGACACACAGAAGAGACAAAATGCAGACTCACACATCAACATACAAATATAAATAAACTTAAAATAGAAATGTGAAAAAACACACCCATTTCCAAATGTTTTTTTTGCCAAATGTGTCATGGGAGTTTCTTACACCATAAGAGAAATATACTACTTGAGGTAAACATTTTTTTTTAAAAAAATAGGAAGTACCTCTGTGACTAAAGGTGTTTCTCGCTTGCCTGTATTAATAGTCTTTACAGGAACACATGTGATTTTCCTGAAATCAACCCTCAACCACTACCACTGCAAGCCAAAAGGTCAAAAAGTCCCAAAATTAATAAACCAAAACTAATCATGATGGAGGAATAGCATGCTGTGTCAAATGATCATTAAAAAGGAATGCTAAAATGACAGCTTTTGTCTCTTTATCGGAGAGGCAAGCGGACCGTGTGAGTAAAGCAACATTACAGTTTTATTTCACCTCTCCATGTGTTCATGCTGGCATAACAATAAAGTCTAGTCTATTCTATTCTATTCTGTTCTATTCTATTCTTATCTATTCTTCTGCTTAACTAAGACTGTTAACTTGCTATGTGCCTCACTCTGCGTTTAGGTAAAAGCACTTCTACATTAACAATCTTATTTTGTTATATTCATCATCTCATCCCGTATGATTGCTTAAGCTACTTACTTACTTATTCATTTATGTAGGCCTATTCTTTTTTTGTTCACTTCTGCTACTGGGTGCCAGCGTGCTGGTGGTAGCTGCCTGTCTGGGTCACTGTCAACATGTGGTGCACTACACTACCAGATGTGAACTTCTTCATTTGAGAACAAAGCATGACACCTCTCTCTCTCTCTCTCTCTCTCTCTCTCTCTCTCTCTCTCTCTCTCTCTCTCTCTCTCTCTCTCTCTCTCTCTCTGGCCAGGCTGCGTGTCCTTGCTTTGCTGCTCCAGGCCGCTCCCTCTCTCTCCTCTCGTGACTCAGCCAACAGCGCGTTGTCACAGGAAGTTGTTTAAGCGGACAGGGTCATGTCTTTCACCCACTTCCCACTGGCGTGTCTGTGTGTGTGTGTGTGTGTGTGTGTGTGTGTGTGTGTGTGTGTGTGTGTGTGTGTGTGTGTGTGTGTGTGTGTGTGTGTGTGTGTGTGTGTGTGTGTGCGTGCGTGTCTGTCTGTCTGTCTGTCTGTCTGTCTGTCTGTCTGTGTCTTTGTGTGTGTGTGTGTGTGCGCACGTGCACATGTGTGTGCGTGTACTTGCACATGTCTTTGCCGTGTTTTACATTCCCAGCCCGTTAAGCCTGGAGTCTGAAGTGAGGAGACGAGACTTGGCCTTCCATTTCCTGCCAGTGTACTCCATAGGCATCTGTGCTTCGCTCAAACACTGCCAGCCACCACAAAATGGATGACACTGACCAGTCGCCACTGCCCCACGCCTTGCCTTGTGTATTATACTCTTGGGCTTTAAATTAACACCAGCCAACTGGCCAAATGCTAGTAAAATTTCAGTTTGGCACAACTTACTTTGGATCAACTTACTACCCGCTTTGACCCATTTGTGAGTGTGTGTTTGGCTAGAACAATTACAACTACTAGCTCATTTTGGCTGGTGGTGAAAAAAGTTAATTTTGGTATCTGCTCAGGGCTCTAAATTAACACCCACAAACCAGCCAAATGCTGATAAAATTTCCTAGCCACTTTCACCCATTGATTAGTGTGTGTTTGGCCAGTAATATAAATATCTGCTAGCCATTTTGGCTGGTGATGTAAAAAGTTAATTTACAGCCCTGATTATACTGTCGTATAAACATGGTGTCTTTCTGTTGTGAGTTGCACTCGATGGCACAGATTATTGTTGCGGAGTGAAGCCAGTGGTGGTCAGTTGTAACATAAATAAGCTGGAGGCCTGAGACAGTGTGTGTGTGTGTGTGTGTGATAGGGAGAGGGTAAATATCTACGTAGCTGCGCTCTGCTGCGCTGACAGCCTTCACACAAAAGATGAAGTGACTCACCGTGCCGGGACACTCAGTTTCTGTGGTGAGGTTAACCCCTTCATGACTTTTCTGATGGCTCTCGAAAAAGTGTTTACTTTGTCAACACAGTAAATTCTACAGTGTTAGTTGAACACTCTTAACACTAGTTGGTCTGACCCTCATACGTGTTGAATTCACTTAAAATTCACTCTGGAGCCATAAGCCAATATTCATTGTGTTATTTCTGTACATGTTTGTCTGCATTTGTATCATTATCTATACCAGCAAAAAATATCTAATCATATATTGCTATTTTCTTGAAAATGTGCCACAAATAAAAAAAATCTCATCCGCAAAAATCTGATCCCTCAGTCCTGGCTTGTACCTGACAAAAGGGCATTTTTTGTTCTCCGCAGAGGAGACTGAGCCGGGTGCAAATGATTCCCTTTGGCCTCCTCACTTTATGGCTCTGAGGCGGCTCATTATTCTCAGACTGTCGCCTCACTCTTTTTTTTACCAGTCAGTGAGAGAGAGAGAGAGAGAGAGAGAGAGAGAGAGAGAGAGAGAGAAAAGAGAGAAAGAGCGAGAGAGTGTGTGTGTGTGTGTGCACATGTGCGTGTGTGTGTGTTTATGCATGTGTGTGTGTGTGTGTGTGTGTGTGTGTGTGTGTGTGTGTGTGTGTGTGTGTGTGTGTGTGTGTGTGTGTGTGTGTGTGTGCGCGGGCGGGCGGGCGCGTGCATGCATGCATGAGTGTGTGCGTGAATAGTGTCTGGGCCATAGTTTGTGTTCAGAGTGCCTCAGGCAGTGGGTCGGCTCCCTCCGCTCCGTGGTGCTCAGACTGGGACACGCCCAGACATGTCTCACTAGAGCAGCAGCAGCAGCAGCAGCAGCCTTGCCTGGCCACTGCTAACGCTCTCTCTCTCCTCTATGCCCCCCCCTTCTCTCTCTCTCTCTCTACGTCCCTCTCTCTCTCTCTCTCCATCTCTCTCGCCCTCTCTCTCTCTCTCTCTACGTCCCTCTCTCTCTCTCTCTCAACCCCCTGCCCCCTCTCTCTGTGCTGCTTTCTCTCTCTGTCCTTCTCTCTTTCCTTCTTCTTCTCTCTCTGTCTCTCTCGGTCTGTCCTGATTTCTCTCTGTCCTTCTCTCTCTCACTATCCATTCTCTCTCTCTCTCTCTCTCTCTCTCTCTCTCTCTCTCTCTCTCTCTCTCTCTCTCTCTCTTTCTCTCTCTCTCTCTGTCCTTCTTCCTCTCAATCTACCCTCTGACACTATCTCTGTCCTCTCTTTGTGTCTGCTTTTCCTCTCTCTCTCCTCTCTATTCTTTCCTCTCCCTTCCTCTGTCCTCTTTCTCTTCCCTCTGTTTTTCCTCTTTCTCTCCTCCTCCCTCCCTCTCTTGCTTTGTTTCTCTCTCTTTGCCCCCTTCCCTTCTGTCTGTTCCCCCCCCCTGCTTTTTCTTTCTCTGTTTTCGTCCCCTCGTCCCTCCCTCTCTGCTCTCTTTCTCTCTCTCCTTTAGTTCTCCCCCCACCCCTCTCTCTTCCCTCCCTCTCTCTCTGCTCTCTGCTCTTTGGACATTGCAGTGTAAACAGACCGGGCAGTCCATGCCAACTGCATTGGCCACAGCCTGCCTGTAGCGCAACACTCTTTACACGCACCCGCGCGTGCGCGTACACACACACACACACACACACACACACACACACACACACACACACACACACACACACACACACACACACACTTCAATACTTTCATTTAGATCTCACCACAGGGAAGCTAATACAGGGGAAGTCATTTCAAAGGATTTGGTTGGCACTCAGACGCAAAAAGTCAAGTGCTATAAAAAAAAAAGTTGCAGTTCTTAAAGATAGACATACACACGTAGTACAGAAAAGAACAGTGGGGATCTTATAAGTATGTTTTTAGTTATGTTCATTTTAACTGCACATTGGACACTGGTCAAACACAATTTCAAACTTCTGTGCTAACCCTGTTGCATAGATTTTTGACAATAAAGTACACTTCACTTGACTTGAGGTGTCAAAACATCGACATATTCACACCAACAACCCCACCCCCCTCACCCTCAGAGTTCTTTACTGTTTGACTGCACTGTAAAACACTGCAAGCCAGTTGAACAAAGAAAGTAAGTTCTCCTGCTGCCTTAAAGGGGTATGCCACTATTTTGGGGCTTAATACAGTTAAAATCGTTGGCCAGGGTTTATATACAGTCCCAGGAAAAAGTTTGTACACCCTTTGAAATTTCTTACCTTTCTGTCAAAATTGGTCATAAAACATGGTCTGATCTTCCCGGAAATCACAAGAAGGAACAACCAGAGTCTGCTTTAACTAATTCAACCCAAACATTTACAAGTTTTCATGTTTTCATTGGCCATAAGATGTAAACATTCACAGGACAGCAAGGCATAAGTAAGTACACCCATGCATTCAATAGGTTTTAACCCTCAGTTAGTCGCAATAACCTCAACCAGATGTTTCCTGTAGTTGCAGATCAGTTTAACAAAACAATCTGGATGTATCTGGTCTCCCTCTTCTTTAGAAAACTGCCTCTCGTCATCAAGGTTAGTGGGATGTCTGGAGTGCATAGCTTTCTTGACTTCATGCCATATAATCTCATTTGTTTTTTGTCAGGACTTTGACTGGGCTATTCCAGAATGTGTATTTCATTATTATGAAGCCATTCTAAAGTCGATTTGCTTCTAAAGTATGGGTTGTTGTCACATTTTAGCACCCATCCTCTTGTGTGCTTCAACTGTGTGACAGACTACCTCACTTTTTTTCTGTAAAATATCTCGATAAACTTCTGAGTTCATTGTTCCACTGATAATAGCAAACTGAAAAGGGCCTGAGGCAGCAAGGTAGCCGCATAAAATGATGCTCCCGCCACCATACTCAAAGGTGGAGATGATGTTTTGGTGAAGGTGTGGTTCTCCAGTTCTCCTCCAAACATGACATTGTGTGTTCCCCTGAACAGTTCAACTTTGGTGTCAACGTTGGTCTACAGAATATTTTGCAGTAATTCTATGAAGCATATAAATGCTTTTTCGCAAACCTCAAAGGTGCAGCAATATTTTTTTGGACAGAAACCCCATTAATTTTAGATTGGCAGAATGAATCCCATTTTTAGCTATTCTTGTTTACATCTCCTCTTCTGAGTATGGTGGCGGGAGCATCATTATATGCGGCTACCTTGCTGCCTCAGGCCCTTGACAGTTTGCTATTAACAGTGGAACAATGAACTCAAGTTTATTGTGATATTTTACAGAAAAAGCGTGAGGAAGTCTGTCACACAGTTGAAGCACACAAGAGTATGGGTCCTGAAATGTGACAACAACCCATACTTTAGAAGCCAATCGACTTTAGAATGGCTTCATAATAATGAAATACACATTCTGAAATAGCCCAGTCAAAGCCCTGACAAAAAACAATTGAGATTATATGGCATGAAGTCAAGAAAGCTATGCACTCCAGACATCCCACAAACCTTGCTGACGAGAGGCAGTTCACTAAAGAAGAGGGAGACCAGATACAAACAGATTGTTCTGTTAGTCTGCAACTACAGGACAAGTCTGGTTGATGATATTGCCACTAACTGAGGGTTAAAACCTACTTATAATGCAAGGGTGTACTTACTTATGCCCTGCTCTCCTGTGAATGTTATGGCCTTATGACCAATAAAAATATGATAACATGTAAATGTTTGGGTGGAATTAATTAAAGCAGACTCTGATTGTTCCTTCTTGAGATTTCCGGGAAGATTAGACCATGTTTTATGATCAATTTTGACAGAAATGTAAGAAATTTCAAAGGGTGTACAAACTTTTTCCTGGGACTGTAGGTGGTAAAGTGTCTTATTTTTCATGTAAGCCGTTGTCTTGTTTTAAGACAAGTTAAAAGAGGGAGCATGTCGCTAAGCTAGTGAAAGTCAATGGATCTGTGTAGCATGTAGCAATGCTACATGGATGCATTGACTTTCACTAGCTTAGCGACATACTCCCTCTTTTAACTTGTCTTAAAGCAAGACAACGCTTCACATGAAAAATAAGACACTTTACCACCTTTATAAACCCCAGCCAACGATTTTAACTGTATTAAGCCCCAAAATAGTGGCATACCCCTTTAAGTTTGTAAGTTAACTCAGCTCGAGACTTTGAGGCTTTCTCAAGTTGAGTTGACTTACAAACTTAAGGCAGCAGGGCAACTTACTTCTTTACGTTTAACAGGCTGCAATGTTTTTGTACTTGTTTGTCAACCACAAAAGGAGGACAGGTTAGCATCTTCAAACTAAACCAGATGAGCTGAAGTGCTCTCATTGATGTTATGGCATGAACTTGTGCTTTTGTTGCTGTCTGTCCACACACTCATTTCTAGATGACAAAGGAAATATGCTGATGATAACAGGGCCTTTGTTCAGAGAAAGACAGAAACCTAGAAAGCAAAGCAAGGCCATGCGTAAGTAATACTAAGAAGGAAGGCGATGCAGTGAGAGGAAAAGAAATGTCAGCTGGTTTTCTGTGAATGGGACTTTTTCTTACGCTCAGAAACCAGAACAGAAATCACTTCAGTTGATCTTGGTATTTGCCTGAACAGTCTAAAGCAAAACAAACATGTCTGACTGTAACACTACAAATATCACACTACCAGTAAATGAAGTACGATCATGATTCAAATGTCAAATAATTAGTCATGACTACTGTCTCACATTTTCGTGTTTGGTATATGCAATACACACTGACATATGGTATATTTTTTCCACCCAAAGTAGACCCCCTTAGGGCCAAAACATACCAAGGCAGAACGGAACGGTCGCAGGACGAACACTGTCTTTCTGCTTAGTTTCGGCCGGCGTGTTTTTCTCTGCCTTTCACACTGACAGCGTCGGCGTGCGCGGCCAATCCTGTTCAAAACCCCTACTCTGCCATTCATTTGAATGAGACACCGCCGGTCGCCGGCGTGAAAAATACGCTCGAGTTCCATTTTCCAAATGCAACGCGGTGCGGAGCCGGCTCCCACGCCGCTGACGCTCGACTACCGCCGGTTGGTGTGTAAGGACAGATATGTTTCAATGTATTTTCACAGACGCTGGTAAAAAACGCAGCCGTTCCACGACGCTTTACCGCCCTGGTGTGTAAGACCCCTTAATGCTCTCTGTTCCACCAGCGGAACGCTGTAATTGGTCATTGTTACTTGGTCATTGCCATTCTAGTAACAGCTAATTTATAACAGGGGCCGTTTCCTTCTGGGTTAAATTCTCTACTTGACTAAATGACCTGGGCCCAGCCCTGGCTTAGTTGGCTGGGCACCGGACTACTACACGGGTGCTCCGTGTTCGGTTCCCGGGTCATTTCCCGATCCTTCCCCCATCTTTCTGTCCCACTCGTTTCCTGTCGCACTCTTCACTGTCCTGCCTAAATAAAGTTGAAACCCCCTCAAATATATATATTTTTAAAAAGAAACCTAAACGACCTGGAGCAAGGGCATGAAATATGCAAAGGCCGATAGTAAAATGGATCCAGGCACAGTAAAGCAGGTCTGAAAAAGCTGCTGACTCTGTAGGACACATCACTTCATAGTGCAGGACACCCAGACTGCGACCTCACGAGGTCACATCACCATCACATCATAGTGCAGGACACCCAGACTGTCACCTCACGAGGTCACATCACCATCACATCATAGTGCAGGACACCCAGACTGTCACCTCACTAGGTCACATCACATCACACACAGGACACCCAGACTGTCACCTCTGTAGGACACATCACATCACACACAGGACACCCAGACTGTCACCTCTGTAGGACACATCACATCATAGTACAGGACACCCAGGCTGTGACCTCAGTAGGAAACATCACATCGTAGTGCAGTACAACCAGGCTGTGACCTCACTAGGAAACATCACATCGTAGTGCAGTACACCCAGGCTGCAACCTCACTAGGACACCGAGCCTGATTAACATCAACTTTCAAATCTCTTCAAGACTTGGTCTGAGCAAGAGCATAACAATTAACATTTCCCTAATGGCATGGTTGACCCGCCGCCCTTAGTTTGCTAATGGTTGTTTGCCTCCCGACAAAGTGGGAGGAGTTCCCATTTTTTTCAGGAGCTCAGAAACGATATTTGTATTGCACTTGACCTGACTAGAAGCAAGGCTGAAGGTGTTGTGTCACTAGGAGGGCATAGCCTGGCTACAGGACACCCAGTCTGTCACCTCTGTAGGTCACATCACATCATACGCAGGACACCCAGGCTGCGACCTCACTAGGACACATCACATCATACGCAGGACACCCAGTCTGTCACCTCTGTAGGACACATCACACATCATAGTGCAGGACAACCAGGCTGCGACCTCTTTCGTGTCTGCATAAGCTACAGTACTGTACCTGTCGAGCTCATGCTACCAAGCCATTGGTGCTAATTTTAAAGTACTATTCATTCATACAGAACGTCTGGAGCAGCTGGATCAAGAAACTATTACTGGTCTACTGGGGGTAAAATGCATGTCTCATTTTACCATACGTTTACTAACGTTTGGTTGTTATCAGCTCGTATCAAGTCAAGTGTGCTTTATTGTCAAAAATCTATGTAACAGGGTTAGCACAGACGTTTTAAATTTCGTTTCACCGGTCTCCAATGAGCAATTAAACATAAAAACAGACATTGACAATAATAACACACACACACATTTCATTTGTCATTGTTTGGCCCGCTTTAAAAAAAAAAGTCTCAAAGAGGGCCGAGATATCCTCTCAGTCTTTAAAAGAGTTCTCAGATGTGGCAACACCGCTGCTTCTCATGATGCACAAAATTGTGTTTACTTTGCTGTCTGGATGAGCGATGGGGAATGAGAGTGTGTTGTTTTAGCCACATCAATAGCTGGCAAGCAGAGACACTTTGAGAAGAAGGACAGACACACACACACACACACACACACACACACACACACACACACACACACACACACACACACACACACACACACACACACACACACACACACACACACACACACACACACACACACACAGACTTGTGTGTTTTTCTTCTCGTTCCATGAGGGAGGTCTTCAATAAAGAGCTATTCATCATTCATATTATTCAGCATGATGATGCTTCCCCTTGTTTGACATTTCCTTCCTCAGGGCCTCTGGGCTGATTTACCGTAACATCTTGGGATTAATAAGAACCTTTTCTACACAAAACCTGTCAATCAACGTCTATACATGTACTCCGATATAAAAGCAGTTTGCAATGTTTGCTGGGTTATTATGACCCAGTTAATGCCCACAATTACCCTGCACCCTCAACCATCCACAGCCATATTGTTTAGGTTTAGAGGTTATTGGTGTTGATGTCTTGTAAATATCTGACATGTACAATGCTCAGGCTACTTGGGTACATGTGGGCACATCTTTTCAGACAAAAAATACATGTACAAAAGCATGCCATGGTTTTGATTTGGGCATAGTTTTAACTTTTTTGTTCATTTTAAAATGAATATTTACAAAATTATAATGCTAACACATATACAGACGGAACATGCCTTTACTCACGGTTAGGGTTGGGAATTGTTTTGGTTTGGGCATAGTTTTAAAGTGGGTGGTTGGACTAATGGGATAGGTCGCTTTTTTCAAGAACCATATACACAGCCGTGAATTGTCGGACTAATGCGTCACTTTTTTCAAGAACCATACATTCTCAGCGGCGAATTGTCGGTAATGCGTCACTTTTTCAAGAACCATACATACTCAGCGGTGAATTGTCAGACTAATGCGTCACTTTTTTCAAGAACTATACATACGTTGCTTTTTTAAGAACCATACATACTCAGCGGTGAATTGTCGGACTAATGCGTCGCTTATTTCAAGAACCATACATACTCAGCGGTGAATTGTCGGACTAATGCGTCGCTTTTTTCAAGAACCATACATACTCAGTGGCAGTGGTGTAGTCTACTATTTTTTGTGGGTATACTGTATATTTGTGCTATTCTTAATATTGATTCAATCAATTTTAGGTGGGTATACTGAAATCCCTGACATTTCCAGGTTGGTATACCTGCGTTCTACATACAGTAGACTACACCACTGCTCTATTGTCGGACTAATGGGTCGCTTTTTTAAAGACCGATACATACTCAGCGGTGAATAGTTGGACTAATGATGTTGGACTAATGGGCAGTCGGACCAATGACATGGAAGCCTCCACCCCTGCCTACCTGCCATGGCCGCCAGCCAGCAGGTAGTTCCAGTACCGCTGAACTCCACACAGCTGTGACCTTTCCCCCATTTATGACTCATCGTTATGGTGCTATTGGAAACCAAGGGACAGTGGTGAACACACGCAGCACAACACAAACACCAACGCTACATGCCGCACAGCATGTACATCTCTTTCTTGCTCGTGTGCTCTCTCTCTCTCTCTCTCTCTCTCCCTCTCCCTCTATTTCTCTCTCTGTATCTCTCTCTCTCTTTCCCTCTATCTCTCTCTCTCTCTCTCTCTCTCTCTCCCCTCAGCTTGCTCTTTGCTTCGCCTGCCTCGTGCCTGCTGTACAGTGGCTGATGGTGGCAGGTCGTGCTATCAGAATCATAAAAAGGTGGTAATTATTAACACCCCCTCCCCCACCCCCATCCACCTTGCATGGATTTCTGGGGAAGCCAGACATTTGTCTGCACACTGGGTGTATTATCTTGAATACTGTGTATACTGTATGCTTTACGACTTAGTATAGCCCCTTAATGCGTGCAGTTCCACTAATGGAACGCTGTAATACACACTGAGAAAACTTTTACAAGTAACACAGTAACACATTATAACTTGGTCATTGCCATTCTGGTAACAGCTAATTTATAACAGTGGCAGTTATATATCTTACTGGGTTAAAGCCAACATTTCAGTCCTCCTGTCAGACCTTCCTCTGCCAATGGGAGCAATCGGGCTTAGATGACATTATGTCATGATTTTATGAGATGGTCATGAGACGTGATTTATGCAATCATTAATTACGCAATTGGTGATTCCATAAATCCATACCTACATTATTGGTTTACCCCGTGTGAGGATTTCGGTCTTCATGCGTTGAACCAACATTATTGATTCATGCATCATTTCTTATACTTTTATTCCTCATAAATGTAATAACACATTACATATTTGGAACTCTGTGTAAGAATGTTATACTTGGCAACCAAATTTCACTTACATTAATTTAATTTCGATTACAGTAATGTAATCACCCTTACACTTCTCCATCCCTATTTCCACTGTGGATGTGCACACCCTTCACTTCCACTGGCCTCTCTCTCTCTCAGCAAGCAGGCACCAGGCGAACTGATAAGAGATGCGCTGCCACACTGCCACTGTCAGACGCTGTCTGGAGCACTGTCGCGGTTCACTCGCGCTCTAGGCATGAGATGAGGGCCGCACGGCATGGCTGGTCTCGCCGGAGCCTGTTCTGGTGTCTGGAGCTGATGCTGGCTGCCAGGGTCGTAGCAAGGCATTTGGGGACCCTAGGCAAAGAGGGTTTTAGGGCCATTACCCCCCCCCCTCCTCCCTCCCCCTTCCTCTCTTCAAACTGTTGAGCCACCTGGAGAGATAAGTTAGTTAGTTACTTTTATTTAGATTCTTCAAGATGCATTGAGGATAGATTTATCCTTTTCCATGATGCCAAGATACAGTGCAAACAAATACTGTACATACTGTAGTGTGAACACGGGCAAGTTAAGTTACAATATTTGATTGTGGTAAACACATGGAGGCACATGGGTTCACACATTCAGTTGGGCAGATATGTTGATAGCGGTATCATTGCACTTTTCAGTCATTGAATTTAAGGAGGTGCTGCCACACGTACAAAGTTGTCGTTGTCATTTTTTATACAAGTACATAACAAGTCATTACCGGGGGGTGCTGTCAATCAACTGGGGCCCCAGGCAATTGCCAAGTTTGCTTGTCTGGTTGGGATGAACCTGCTGGCAGCCGTTAACCAGACCCAGGCAGCCAGGCAGGCGAGGCGAGGTGAGGTTCATTGTACAGAAGGGGCAGGTAAGCCCTGACTGCCCGACTGAGTAAGTCTTTTGTTCACAGGTTTCTCTGGTGCCCTGCCAGGCTGCTTTCTTTCTCGATCCTGCTCACACACTCACACAGCACAATCAAACACTCGCACTCGCGCCTACACTCTGGCACGTTCAGATCAGATATCACCGGGCCTCCGTCTGGGCGTCTGAGACGGCCCGCGCCAGGTCTGCACTCACGCCCTCTTCTCCCCCTGGAGACACAAATTAGACACGGATGGACGCTCATCTGTTCGCTGGGTGTTTACGCTCGGTGACAACAAAAAGAACGTGTTTTTCGGGATCTGATTTTAAGTCATCGTCTGAGTGATGAATAGCGGTGCGCACGTATCACACGCGTTCCTAATTGCATGGCCCGCATGCTTGTTTTGAGTCTGGAGGTGGGCCTGTGTAGCCGGAGGACATTACATTACAGTACATTACAATACAATGCAAAACAACATGTATTTATATAGCACAGTATCACAACTATAAAGTTGTCTCAATGCCACACACATACACATATATACATTCCCACATTCACACACCAGCTCTGGAGGAATTTGTACGGCGCTAATTGTCCGGAGTTCACGTGAGAAAATGCCCACACACATACATGCACAACAGTGACACTGTAATAGTGGATGACTCTGGAAGCCTCCATAACATAGACTCATTTCATAACATTAAGACCTAGCTTCATGACATAGACTAATTTCATAACATTAAGACCTAGCCTACTAGCGCAGGAAGACTGTGTAGTTCTACATTATATTACATTACATTACACTTAGCTGACGCTTTTATCCGAAGCGACTTACATAATATTTACAGGTTATTGGTTACAGTCCCTGGAGCAGTGTGGGGATAAGTGTCTTGCTCAAGGGCATTTCAGCCAACTCCTTCACCATTACATCACGGCTGCCCTGTATTTTTTTTGCGAATATGTACAGGGAAGGACTGAATAGGTCTATGAACTCAGAAAGAAGGCCATCAAACTAAGCTTGATTCAGAATTGTTGTACACTGTTGAAAAATGACTGTGCACCACAAATGACTCTACACCACACAGTGTTGAAAAGCACAGTGTTAAGCTATACTCCTCAAATGACTCTGCACCAAAGTTGTATGAAGTACAAGTAGATCCTCTCACAGATGAAATTACAACAGTAGTGGTATGATATTGCATAGTTTCAACTTTGTAATGTCATACTACTAGTGTTGTCATTACTGTAAGAGTACTTCTATTTTATACAACTCTACTGGTCTACTGACTACCCTACAGAATGATTGGTTAACAAAAGTTAATGGATGGTTGATTAGAAGACTATAAGATGGTCGATACTAAGTCCTAAAGGAAATATGCGCAACCAATTTACAGGTGTTAGTGATGTGCAGTCTGACATATTAGTAAAAAAGGGGGCTTGTAAGAGGCAATTTAAGTCCACGGCCTTTGATTTCACTGTGGATGTGGACTCCCTATAGAGGCAGAGAGAGCAGGGGTGCACGGTGGGGGACCCGTTTTCATTTGAGGGCCACTTCAAATTTTGTTACAGTAAGTCCTCCAAGGGCCGTACTAGGAACAAAAAACAGTATTTTCCCATGCACTTCAAGCCTATATTGAAGGTGTCCTCTTTGACAAGGTCTCCTGAAAATATAACTGAATTATATTGCAAATGTAACTTCTAAGATTCCTTTACAAAACATACAGTATTTCATGGGAAACTGCATAACATTAAAATTGTATTGGGGACAGAAAAAGACGGCACTCTGCACTAGAGACATAGGTTCCCCAGCCCTGCCCTAGAGTCTAGGTGTTATGTATGTAGCTGAATGGACGGAGACTGGCTGCAACACCGGCCAGGATTTTGAAGGAAAAAAGAAAATATGCTGGTGTTGAAAGATGACGGCCCGAGAGCAGTGAAAGCCCTCCGCTGTGATTGGCTAATGCCGACTCCTGATGTCTCATGGTCTGGTGCCCAGCAGTCCGTTATGACTGGTCGCGAAGACGACAGAGAAGGAAATAGACTTCCCTCAGATAACACACACACACACACACAGACACATGCACACACACACACACACACACACACACACACACACACACACACACACACACACACACACACACACACACACACACACACACACAGACATGCCACACACACAGACATGCACGCTCACACACACACACACACATGCACACGCACACGCACACGCACACACACTTTCCTGTACGCTGCCACCAGTACTGCTGCCATAAAGTAAATTTTGATATTCTTATTCAAAACTCAGGACTTGGACTCTCTAAGTATTGAATTAACACTGCAGGTTTTATTGTGTACAAGTCAGTCACAGTCAACTCACTGCCACAGTGTTTTGAGACCAACAAAGGGCACAAACACACTCATCCACGATATGAAAATGTTCTGGCTGCCGGTAAGCGTTTGTTTTGGTTCTATGTTTGTTTCGCCATGGTGTGAGTTGCTGCTTTTTTTTTTGCGAACCTCCACAAAAGACTTACGGCTCACGCAGACAGGAGGGGGGTGACAGAACTACTTCCTGTTGTGCTTGATGATTGTACACCTCACGCTCTCAGACCTCTTCCCCTTTCATGGCAACTGAGAAAGCTTTTTCTTTTTCTTTTTTCTTTTTTCTTTTTTTTTTTAAAAAAGGAGAAGAGCAGCTTTCCTTTCAAAGGAAATCAAAGCTTACCGGCAACTGAACGTTTGTTTTTTCCCCCTTAAACTTTCTTTCTCTTTCTGTAAATGTTGCTATCATAGGAGCAGCAGGAAGTCAGGTGGTGGTTAATATGATGGTCAAACACCACATGACGGTGAATCACACAGCACAGGATGTAGGATGTATAGTGTTGAGCCACTCCCAGCCTCTCGTTGCTACAGTAGGTTTGCCACCTCTGTCTGACAAAATAACCTGGACATTTAGAACTCAATAGACCCTTTTGCTTCTATCCAATGGCATCCTTCTTCATTTAGTGTCCAGGAAAGTATATATATATTTTCCGGGACAGGCCATTAAAATCAGAGGAATCGGGACAATCAGGAGAAACGGGGACAGGTGGCAACTCTACTCGTTGCCCTGTGCAGATCAGTGGTGTCAGTCCCAGGTTAGGGAAGTGAAAAACCCTGCCACAAATCAGCTAGAACCAGCACGGCTGAATCAGCTGATCATGATGATGAGCACACGTATGAGACCTCTGGACGTCAATTTGGGACTCTCTATCAACAGCAGAGGTGGACGGCGGCTTACCTGAGCTGGTCATATAGTATACTACCTGAGCTGATATATCTGAGCTGGTAATATACCTGATCTGGTTTTATACCTGATCTGGTTGCAAACCTGAGTTGGTTTTATACATGAACTGGTAATATACCTGAGCTTATTATAGGGCCTATACAGTATATCACATAAGTGAGTACACCCCTCACATGTTTTGCAGATTTGTGAGTATATCTTTTCATAGGAGAGCATTAAAGAAATTTCCTTTTACTGTAACAACATATATAACCGCTGACATTTTTTGTTCACTCAGGAAAAAACAAAATACAGCCATTAATGTTTGAACATTGCCCACAAAAGTGAGTACACCCCAGATTAGATTCCGGTAGAGAAGGGGCCGTGTTGGCTCGAATCGCCTCGAAATGAAAAGGGATTAAAAGGGAGGTCATCGGTGTGAGTTTCAACCTTTCTTTACATTGAACTTTTACATTTTGAGTCTGCACCGGGCTTAAATAGATTGGTGTGAGATTTGAATGCAATCCTATGGAGAGTATCATGATCTGCTTCAGTAGTCACAGTGCATGATCATGCATGTTTCCTTTAGGTATAATTCAGATTACCAATGTTGACAGCATTCATGCATCCCCAAACCATGTCAGTCCCACTACCATGCTTGAATATCGAGAGGATAAACTTTTTTTGTAAAACTCACATGTTTACCACCACACATGCTTGACACCATCTAAAGCAAATTTGTTTATCTTGGTCTCAAGAGAAATGGATCACTGAAAGTGAAAGTGAAAGCCCATTGGGAAACTCCAACTCCCATTGTCATTGTGACACAGCAC
>NC_085880.1:20201027-20206027 GCF_034702125.1 Engraulis encrasicolus | reverse complement strand
GTACTTTATTTTTGTAGACCACACGCCCCACATATCGGCGTATAACTGGGGGCATTCTTTGTAGCGCACCTGTCACACCACCTCCCTGATGTGTCTTTCATGTGGTGGCGGGGCCTGCAATAGATAGCACACACACACACACACACACCAAGGGCTGGACTGGGGGAGAAATAGGGTCTGGGCACTTTGGGCTGAAAGGTCCCCCTCATAATTAGAGGCACAGAACTGACTCAGCGGTGGGCCCTGCACCCTCGTGGGCCCTGCACCCTCGTGGACCCCTATTTTCTGAAATGTAAAAAAAATAAGGTAACACTTCCAAATAAGGGGCCATAATTAACAGCAAAGTATCTATAACCTAATACTTTAGTAAGGGTTAATAATCATTACTTAACTCCACATTAGACACATATTAATTGTTATTAATGCATATGTCAAACATTAGCAAGCAGTTACTTAACTATTACCTTGTGTTATAAGTTCATAGCATAACAATTATTTAACTAATAGATAAGTAAGGGTACAGTAATAGTTAAGTAGCTATTAGGTCATACTTAACTAAGGACCAAAATTAACACTTACTTAATACAAAAGTAAGGCATAACTAATGAATAAATAATACCGAAATATTGTCTGTAGATTGAGTACCCATCATGCACTGCACTTCTTGGAGCTAATATTCTCAGACATTAACTTAATTATCACAAACAGGGTTCGAATTATAACTTTGACCCTAAGGGGGTCTCAGACAATTTTTTGGACGGGGTTTTGTTTTTGGGGGTGGGGGGTGGCTCCAAGAAAGTTTGTGTTTCTTAGATGCATTTTAATGCGTAATGCTGTGCCACGCCGGACAAGAAAAGACGGACGGTCCTAAATAGCCTACGGACGTCTGGCACCCTATAGCCTACACAACAGTGGAGATGAAATTGAAATGATTGTTTTAGCATTTGTAGGCTAGACCTGTCTTGCATCTTGTTTCACCTTTTTACTGTGCATTAAAGATGTAATTAGTGATGATCGACTGTGCGTCATGTCTGAAATTTTAAAACGTTATCCAGAGGGAGAATGTGATTCTCTTACCATGATTGGGAGACACGGACCACGCGCTACTCTTTTTTTTAGCTGTTAGATGATTATTCCAGGAAGATGCTGATGTCCTTATAGTTTTTTTTCTATCCAAGCCATCAAACAGTGAGGCGCAGGGCGCGTAGTTTGTTTATCTTTGTTGGATCGTCTGTGTCATTGCAACCCGAAAAGTCCCTGTCCCATTCCGCAAACGTCGGCAAAGCAGTGCTGCTTGCGATGATAGTTTTTATTAAGTTTTTGGTTCAGAATAACCCAGCAGTTTGATAACCACGGCTGCACATTACAAATCCCCTCACCACTTTTATTCCTGCCTTTTTTGATTAACATTGGCCATTTCAATTAGTTGTTTGCGCAAGACTGCCATGAACAGATATTAATTATTTTTTCATAACTTCACGAATTGAGCCGTTTACATAGCACTGTCCCATTCATCCAAGCATCCGAAGTAGCCTAGTGCTCAGTGGAGCTAGTTGTCTGGTTAGTGGATGCTAGCTGGACTGTTCTCTGCAAACTCCAACACAGCTTTTTTCGTGGTGAATCCGAACGGTGCGAGATTAATGGATGATCTCTGGTGGGGTGGCCTTTTCGCTGGCATGGTGGAACAGAAGACGATGGCGGCATGCATTTAAAAATATATATATATTAATTGATTTCGACGAAACAGAAGGTTATCAGTAGGTCACTTTTTTAGATTCAGAAGCAGGCGGCGTTATCTTCGGATGCTTTGCGCGCATGGTGGTGAAATGCAGGCGATAGCCTACAAAGGTGTGCTTGTTGGGGGATTGGAAATGAGTTTTATTCATGATTATATTAGCCAATTTGTTATTATATTGTAGATCTCTTGTTTTAAGATTACTACAGATATTAGGGTACGCCTACTGTAGGCCTAGTCTATGGTAAATGTCGTGAGAGACCGTCTCGGATAATTTATGGTATTATTATTATTATTATTTTTGCCAACGAGGGAAAGGGAGCTCAGCTCCCTTTGGCTCCCCCGTAATTCGAACACTGATCACAAAGGAATGGTTTAGTTTCTCTTCAAAACTATTACTCTTCATAATGTTCTGCATTTATTGTACGGTTTTTACCATTAAAACTAATAAGTGGTATATGAACAAATTACATCTCATCACCCCACCATAATTGAGAAGTGTACGCCCAATCCTTGCTATATAATGGCTCCTGTTGCCCTTATTACAGTGATTTGAATGAGTGAAAGCTAGACATCACAGTAGATTAATTACTTAACTATTAGGTATGCGCAGCCAACTCTATTATAAGGGTCCCAAACACCAATATGTAAGGGTTAACGTTCGGCGAGAAGGTCGCTACCGTGGAATAGCAGCACGACAGAGAGAATCTTTAGACCCCGACGCGGAGCGGAGCGGAGTGCTGCTATTCCACAAAGCGACCGACTCGCCGAAAGTTAACCCGCTTATTATATGGATATACTTAAATGATTCACACATGGCGGGGACATTTCTTTAGGCCTATTTAATGTTAAGTCTATTATAGTTTTTAATGTCAAAAGATTGTTGCTGCGCAAAAACAAAACAGTGCCGTTGTGGAACACCGCTGGGCAACAGCTAGGTAGCCAGGACAACAGGTGTTGTCTATCACAGCAGCTGATTAGAGTCTTGTTGAAAAGTCGCTTTAGCAGTGAAAAGTCTTGTTGCCATTGACAGCGGTCTGTTATAGACCAACCCGTCCGTTATCGAAAAATAACAGACGTGCGAACATTGGGGAGCCCCGTTGAAATGAATGGAGCATTCGACCGATGACGTCACACCATATAATAACTATGGATTAATTAACCATTAGTTATCCGCAGCCAACTTTAATATAAGGGTCCCAAACCCCAATATTTATGTATTATTTATCCATTAGTTATCCTCAGCCAACTTTAACCCTGTGAAACCTGAACCATGAAAGCAATGAGAGAAAATTCTATTTTTTTGGAATTTGCTTCAATATTGGTCCCTTATAAGAAATGTAAAAAAAAAAAATCAAAATTTTGTTAAGGTCACTGAGATATTTGATGCATCATATATGATGCATCAGGCTTTAAAGGGAATGAAAATTCCAATTTCATGACCATTGAAAAATGACTTTTAATGCATTTACAACTTTTTTTTAATTTAAAAAAGTTGTCAGACAATTTAATTTGAGGATTATCTTTAAATATTTAGTGAGATCCTGCCATTTTTTAAAGCCTATCCTTGTTTTAGCAGGACCATATTTTACATTTCCCACAGCCTGGTTGGGTAATTTTTTAAAATCTATGTAAAAACATAGCTGATCGAATGCTCAACAACCTATTTATGAGTGTAATATAGATCATTATTCATTTTTGATGTGTAATTTGAATATATGGGTCCATTACTACAATTGGACCATTTCTCCATTCACTTCAATGCATTTTTTACGAGATCATAATTTCAACATTTTGCATTGCATTTTCAAAATTGCAAGTAAAACCTGTTTCTTAAGGCAATATCTTTGTCTTGAAGTAAAACAACTTGTGTGTTTTGTTAAACGATCGTCGTGGTATGCTTTGTAAGTTTCCCTATGGAGCAAATGCATTGATGGCTGACTTCCTGCCACCCGCCGGATGGTGCTTATATGTCTCATCAGTTTTAGCACGATCTCCTGTCTCTCTGCAACACGGTGTAAAAATATAAACTCTTCCTTGCTTAATTGCACAAAGCAAGTGTTCAAATTAAAGGATGTAGAGTTATATTTCGGAAATTTGTACACAAACCTTATGCAATTTGACGAAATCTCAGCGTCGGTCAGGGAAACCGCTTCTACCCCATTTTCCTGTTTTTCGCCGAGCTGTGGTCAACTTGTTGTCGACCGCTGCTCTCTTGTGGCGGTTTCCGTGTACTGCAGGACGTTTGGAAATGACACGCAGGATGTTTTTCAGATCGATTTTTTTGTGCGTCAGCGTGGAGAGGGCTTTGAATTTGATGAGACATATATGATGCATCCGGCGCGATAGGGTTAATATAAGGGTCCCAAACCCCAATATTTATGTATTATTTATCCATTAGTTATGCCATACCTTTGTATTAAGTAAGTGTTAATTTTGGTCCTTAGTTAAGTATTATCTAATAGCTACTAAACTATTAACTGTGCCCTTGCTTATCTATTAGTTAAATAATAATATGCTATTGTTATCTAATAGTTAAGTAACTGCTTACCAATGCTCAACATATGCATTAATAACAATTAATATGTGTCTAATATGGCGTTAAGTAATGATTATTAACTCTTACTTAAGTATTAGGTTATAGCTACTTTACTGTTAATTATGGCCCCTTATTTGGAAGTGTTACCAAAAATAAAAATAAAAGTAACATTTCTGAAAATAGGGGCCCATGGGGATGTGGGGCCCACCGGGATATACTCGCTATGCCAGATGGCCAGTCCATCCCTGTACACACACACAGCAAGGGGCTGCCATACCACAGCCCTACCCCTTAAGTGAAGTCTAATCGCAGCAGAATTTCATGCATCAAAAAGCCTAGCCCTCACAAGGGCTGATGCAAATGTGATGCAATCCCCGTAAGCTCTGCCAGAGAGAGAGAGAGAGAGAGAGAGAGAGAGAGAGAGAGAGAGAGAGAGAGAGAGAGAGAGAGAGAGAGAGAGAGAGAGGGGGGGAGGTATGCCAACGTCCTTAACAGTGCTCTGAGGGCTTGTCTGGAGCTGTCAATCAAAATGGAAGTAGCGTAAGCACAGTTTTATCTTTTGCATCCACACCTCCATCACCATGGAAATGGCAGACCAATTACAAAAAAAAGGAAGTGAGTCATTTTGTACCAAGAAAAATAATATGTGGTAAAAGACTTTGTGAAAGATTTCTGTCAGGTATTAGCGCTGAGTGTGGGAGTCCTGGGGATGATAGGATAAGCAGA
>NC_085880.1:20163527-20196027 GCF_034702125.1 Engraulis encrasicolus | reverse complement strand
ATGGCCAAGGGGTTTGTTTTTTAACTTGATTTTTTTCTCTATGAGGCTCAATTACCTCTTAGTCATCCAAATATTGTCTTGACAGCACTGCATTAAAAAGAGCTGTATCTGAGAAGGATCCACTGACAGACGTACGTCTCTGGATGCCGCATAAATGCCCTTTGGTAACGTGAGCCCTCGTGTGAAATTTGAGTTAATTACAGACCTCTGTCAATTCAGCTCAAGTATCACCATCACCACCACTGAACTGCAACTGAGATTCACAGGCCCAGAGCCATAAATCGTAATTATTGTGTGTGTGCTTGTGGTTTTGTTTGCCTCCCAGGACAGGCTAAGCTGAGCCACAGGTGATGTGAGTGAGGTGGGGGGGGAGTCAGGTGGAGGCTGACTGACTGACTTCTCCCTCCCCTCTGGGGTCTGAGTTACACCCAGAGACATGGACAAGAGATAAGCATCACATTAATAATCAGTTTGGGTATTTTGAGATGGCACTCTGGTGTTCCTGTGGATTCCTGTGGCTCAGGCAACCACCATCACTGGGGAGAAGAATATCTCATCACAAGAAAAATGGAATGGCAAAACAAAACAAAAACATTATGGGCATGCATGTACCATACGTATAGCTCATAATATAGAACTATTATCAAGCAAGGAGATTTGTTTGCTATCGAGTGCTCTTCTGATGAAAAGAAGCTATTAGTTGGACACTGAGCATTGTACAGTTTAGCTGATAAAAGGCCAGTCGAACTAAATCCCCCAGCAAGTCTTGACCTGTTGCTGTACTATATGTATGTGGTCATACCCTTGGTAATGATGTTGCAGCCTTATTCCAGCAAGTGGGATTGAATGGGATCATGTGTAAATCTACACGCATCAGTGTTTGTTCACTATAATTATAATGACTTACACGCACGATAGCCACTGCAGCTGGCAAGGGCATTAACAGGTCAGGGCTGGGTTGTGTGAGAAGATCAGGCCGGGCATTTCAGAAAAGATCAGTCCACCAGGCATTGACAGAGACAATGAAGCCTGTGTCAACATTTTAGTCATCTAACATCAGCTATTTTCACCACAACAGTCAAAAGGTTTATTTACATATCTGATGTTACAGACAGGCCCGCCGTAGTAGTGTGAGAACTGATACTATTGCAGCGAGAATCAGGCCGAAATCTTCATCAGTCCACTGGGAAAATGTCCTGTATGACATATGGCCAATCCGGCCATGCAGATCACCAAAATGCATGGAACATGGCCGACAGTGTGCTCACACTATCACTATACAAAACAAAACCACAGTTAGTTATTCCATGTGAAACAACTAGCAAATGCACGTGGAGAAGAAACTAAAGGTAATAGATACGATAGACAGTCAGAAAATGAGTTTGGATGTATATTACTCAGATTAAGACCAGGAATGTGAAATGCTATCATGAACAATGCATGTCACGAGTGGCCCAGGAAACCTCCTTTATAGTAGCACTAGGCCTACACAGTTACTTACCACCATTCCAACATATTCCGACGTTGACGTTCATAGTCTTGTTGCCAGAGGCTAAGCCTAGACCTGCTATATTTAGCTCTTTTTGCACTGAGCTTATCCCCTCATAAAGCTCCAAACTTCACACAAAGTATCCGAAGCATTAAGCAATAGGCTAGCGAGCTTCACTCGGAACATCCGCTGCACCACGCATTCAGCACCACACATGTGGACAGCTCCCCTTGAGGAATGGCGGTATTAAAAAGTGTCGGAATGGCGGTATGTCGGAATGGCGGAATGGCGGTATGTCAGAATGGCGGCTATAGCCCTAGTACACATGCTATAGTCATGCTAGCAGTAGACCTACCCATGCTATAGTCATGCTAGCAACCTACACAATTTATATTCAGGCTAGCAGTAGACCTACACATGCTGTAGTCAGGAGTCCTCCTTTATAGTAGCTAGCACTAGCAGTAGGCCTGCATATGTTAGAGCCAGGCTTGCCATGTAATGACTTCGCAACATTTGTAATGAATGCTATCTTCAGGGGAGTCATAGGCAGCTACAGCTACGATAGAGGTGAAGCTTGACCCTGCAAAGAGTTAAAATGTTTACTCTCTTGGATGAAGAAGAAGAAGAAGAAGAAGAAGAAGAAGAAGAAGAAGAAGAAGAAGAAGAAGAAGAAGAAGATGAGGTCACTGGGACAGGAGCAGGGTAGGGCAGTGTATCTGGTTTGTAGCGAGGTGGAGGAGGGTATGTAATTATGTAAGGCTGTTTGTGCCAAGTTGTGGAAGGCACCGTACTTTCCGTGTCCTGTAGATGCAACCAGATTGGCTAAGCCAGGCCATTAGGAGGAAGGGAGAGGTAGCAGATATTCAAATAGGAACACACACACACACACACACACACACACACACACACACACACACACACACACACACACACACACACACACACACACACACACACACACACACACACACACACACACACACACACACACACACACACACACACAGCAGGGTAGAATGCAACTCTCAGTAACATCAACCTTTCCTCACATTTCAGTGGCATTGAGGAAAACGATTCACCTGTTTAGTGCGATCTGTCAGTCTGATCATTCGCTGGTTGTCTGTCTTCGCGGCTGATGCCTGAATTTTTTATATCCATTTGATGATGTGTGTGATGTATTTTAACATTTCAATTTCCTTGTCTTCAAAAATCTTCAAAGAAAGATATTCCTCTCCTGAGGAAAGTCTAACGTATCGATACACACTAAGGAAGGACTGGTAGTCCAATCCATTTTTGTGCTAGATTGACTGGCCTATGGGTAAACTTGGTGCTTTAAAGAAACAGCATCACTGCCCTCATGCTCTTGTATCAAAAATCAGTAAATTGCCTTATTAATTTCAGTCAGTAGAATTCTGAACTGGGCCAGTCGTGTGAGCTCCGGTCATTGCTAAACTGACTCACACACAGACACACAAACACACAGACACACACATATATATATATAAAAGAATGTGTACAACAGACGTGATTATTTACAGCAGTATTGCACATTTATTACGAAAGCATAGCAAAAATTCAGTGCAAAATACAAAAAATATGTTTTGCTTCCTTAATTAGGGCAAAATGAAAAACAAAAAAGAGTCATTTCTGCTACAAATGAACTGGGTCCCATGAGGTGGCCATAGGTCAGCTTCTACAGGCCTCAGTGCAAACGTCCTGAACATGCTCGCATGTAGATGTAGTCCACAGTAATCAGAGGTGAACACCCAGGGATAAGCCACAGTAAAATCCCTGCCACTGGGCACGGTCGTGATGAAGCAGTGCTGCTTTTGCCAGGCAGCGGGCATGCGCACTTTGCCAGTTTGATGCATTGTAGTTAGAAAATTCTAACCAGAATGCATGAAACTGGCAAAGTGTGCATGCGCGCTGCCTAGCAAAAGCAGCACTGCTTCATCACGATCGTGCCACTATGGCTGCAAACCCCTGTTCCCTCCTGCCTCGCCCTTGGTGTGACCCCTCCTCCATGTAGAAACCAATAAGATGTTGGTTATTACAAGTATGCAGATATTTTTAAATGTGGATATTTTTGTATCCATTTACATATAATCACGACATGTGGATAAGAATAAAAACTCCATTGTGACAGGCCCCCTAAACTCTGTTTACATGTAAACACGAGGACAAATCCAATACGTTTTCAAAAATATCCATATAGGCCTACGTATAAACAGCTTTCAAGGTTTACACCCCTGTACAGCAGTGTACAGCGGCATTTGGGGGAAATTTTTATTCAATAAGTATTTTCAAGATATTTTTTCTAAATGAAAAATTTGATCATTGATGAAGTTGAGCTTGGTGTGATGAGGCTGGAGGAGGGAGGAAAGGACAGGAGGAGCTACATTGATTTGCAGCCTACTTCTTAAGACAAATTCACTGAGCCAATCAGCACATCTCTTCAGCCAGGTAGATGAGCTAATTAGCAAAAGCAGGGCCTTCGCACACCGGCTCCGACAGCACAGCGGAGCACTAGCTATCGGTTCTGTCAATTTCGTTTAGCCCCGCACACTGGAGCAGATGTAGCCTACAATAAACAATGAATGGTCAATTTCATCACAGCAGACCATGTCTAAACAAGGTGTGGCTCCAGCAAAGTAGAACTCTGCCGTAATCGACAGCCGATATCCGTGGACATCCAGGGACATTGGCGCCGGTGTGCGGAGTTGTATTGAAAACAGTGCTACAGACTTTGTCAGAACCAGTGTGAAGAGGCCCTTAGGAAGACACAACATCCAGAAGGAAACACATGGCAGAGGTTTTTCTTGTTCAAACCAGTCTGTCCACCTCTGACTGTAAATGGCGCTTACCGCTGTTCTTAATGTTCAATAACGACAATTGTTCGGAGATAACAAAGAGTGTAACTAACTATATGGACAATAATGCTAAATGAAGAACAGTTTTGAACGAAATACTGGAGATACTGGCTTGGCTTGCCAACTGTGAGGGGAGAAATAACACACATACCGTTTTCAACATGCAATGCATAGGAATTACAAAATGACACAATTCATGTTCCATTCATTTTCATGTTCCCATTCGTATTACAGGGTCTACTACACACAGGTTTTTCTTTCTTTCACAATGCTAAGTCTAGCTTAGCTACAGTACATAACAAGAGAATGATCTTTGGTCTCGTTGAGGATTCACCATACAGAAGAAGGCTAACAAGGCTCAGTGGTGGTCGTTTTGGCAAAGAGATAGTTCTGTTTTTCTTTCTTTCTTTTTCTTTCCTTCCTTCGCTGTTTCAAAGAGGTGCAAAATGAGGCCTGTCTTCTACAGTTCTTCTGTCTGTTGTCACTTTCTCACCCTCGCCCCTGGGACGTGAGCGACGCAAGGAAGAATCAGGCGACCACATGATCAGATAATGCACTTGTATCTGTTATAGTCTTGGCTCCGTTCTACCAGAGGTTGCTTTGGTTAATGAGGACTTCTCGGCTATTTAATTAAACATCGTATTGTTTCTGCTCTTAAAAAGCCTCATAGCTTTTCCCCCTCCATCCCGTGACAGCTATAAAGCTTTGTTTCACCAACGATCAACAGCTGCCACAAGCTTGCTCTCCGAAGGCTTTAAGTGCTTTATGGACATCATGATTGCTTGACTGAATATGTTAGAAACTAATCCATGCCTAATAACTGGATGTGTGAGTGACTACTTAAAATCAAGGCCCTACTATGATGATATCAGTAATAAATGCCTTATTACTATGATATCAGTAATAGAGAACTTATTGGTACCAAATAAGATTTTTTTTGGGAATGCACACCTAAGGAATGATTGATTTTGCTTCATTAACACATGCCTTCTACAGACAGTCATTAGGCATGCATTGGTGGGTAATGAGTGAACCGTATTCTAAAGTCATACCAACAAATTAGATGATGATAATGGCACACAGCAAAGAAGGAAAATACAATGCCCTTGAGATCTCAATGTCCCCTCTCCATTAAAACACATATGTGTATGAGTCATTAGCAAAAACACATGAGTCAACAATATCGAAGATGATGCTGTGTGGCTATAGCCCGCCCTGAATTGGCTGTGCATGTACCTCAACATTGTCAAATTCTGTGTAAACCAACCCTGCTTTTGGAACCCTGTTGCCCTTGGTCCAGTTCATTCAGTGGTTTTTAAAAATAAATCATTCCTCCCAGAAGTTACATAGATCACCTTTACATGACATGGCCTTAAAATGGAGAACCTACCCTCGGTTACAATAACGTTGTGCTAGAAAATGAGCATGCATCTTAAAGGCTGTGCTTGCCAAAAGTTGCTTAAGTGGTGATTGATGTCTTGGTCTACCACAAAGCAAGGGAAGGGCGAGACCACAACCATAATATCTATTTTTTTCAGCAAATCTGTTCATAATTTTTTCATGACTGGTTTCACTACAAAAGCTAAACAGTATTATTCAATATGGCTCCCAAATATAAAACTGCATTATAAAAAACGTGGCATATTTCATTTTGCAATATCCACACACACACACACGCACACAAACGGAAGTGCCCAATTTGAGAGAGAGAGAGGACCTGACTGCCCAGGCGGTGTGGCTAACCGGCTGCGTGGCATTGCAGGAACGTAAAAAGAGATACTGTGTTGCTGCCTGAATGACCACTTCATAATGAAAAAAAAAGAAAAGACACTATTCACAAATGTACAAATTAAATACAAAAACATAAAGAAATAAATAGATGGAACTCAAGGAAAAACAAACAAACAAACAAACAAAAAGGCGAGGAAGAACCGAAAGGATAAGAAAGGAATGTTTGTTTCCACCATCCTGTGCGCAGCATGGAGAGTCTTGCTCTACTCCGACCAAAGTAATCCACAGCGTTTTTCGGCTCAGCTTTTCAATGTCATGCAGGAAACTCATTATTTGAAAAAAGGTGTAAAAATATCCATTAACTGTAGATGTACTGAAACAAACGAGAAAACAAACAAAGCAAAAAAGAACGAAAAATACTCCCATTTTCTTGCAAAATCCCAACCTTAGGCAGTCTCTGTGCTGTTCAGGTGGTTGTCATCCACCCAGAGACAAAAACCCGTCATTACGGAGTTCCACAGGTGGTACAGCATCATTGACGGAGAGACAGGGCAAGAGCAAGAGCGAGAGAGAGTGCAATGCAAATGCACAGTGGTCAACACAAGCAAGCTGTACAGTATTTACACGATATGTACACAGTTCATTTCCAGGTGCTACAGTTGGAGTCTGCTGGGTTTCCCATCCGTCCAATCAAGTCATCTCCTCCTCATGATGTACTGGAAGAGTCGGCCAATCAGGAGGCCGATGAAGAGCATGACCCCGGGGCCGTTGGGGAGCTGGTCCCGTAGGCGTGCCAAGACGGCCTGGCCATTCCCCTCGTCATGAGGCTGCGGAGAAGAACAGAAGCACACGTTATAGCACACCAAGTCAGAGAGGGCTGTGGGGTCACATTGCTTTGGGTAGACTCTTTGCAGATGGGCCCGTCGGCGCGTCTATTCACTCACTAGTGAAAAAACTCAACTACATCATCATAACAACACTTACGTTTTTCTTTCTTAAGCTAGGCTCAAACTACACGACTCCCGATTGTGTGCCCCATTTTGGCGTCGGGGTGCACCGCACACTAGAAGAGAATCGCAACTGTCACTCTTATCGCTGCTCGCAACCACCGAGGCAATGCCCGACGTTCTATTTCCAGTCGCAAATATCAAACACTGTTTGATTTCTACGACTTGCGATCGCCGACTCTTTGAGCTGCCAAAGTTCTATCTTAGAACGTCGCACACGACGAGGAAATCTTTCCCGACAATCGCTTGCGATGGTCCTGGGGGGTAACGTTCCACCGATTGTCGTAAGGGGGGTTTTCAGCCGAGAATCGGGCCGATAATCGTGTAGTTTGAGCCAGGCTTAAGTGTTGTAAAACAGTTAGACATAATGAACTTTATACATCTACATCATAACAACATTGCTATGACACTACTGAGAGCCTTAAATAACAGATTAAAACTTGCTCATTGCACTTATGGTGACAGCAAGGTTACAACACAGACACTGCGCAAAGGGGTTGAGTACAGGCAACTGTTTTCTGGATTCTGTCATTTCATCAATACGACTAAACATTGTAAAGGTTACCATGATTATATTATAATTCACTTTTCAGATGTTTTTTTTTTCTTTTATTGTTGACACAAGTAAAGTTCTCTAAAGTCATTGTTTTTTTTTTCTTTTTTTTTCTTTTTCTTTTACTCTACGAGTGAGTAAACTTTGTGAATGCCAGCGTGTGTGTGTGTGTGGAAGTGAGGTGGGCAGATGAGAAGCGGTGCGGTCAGGGCTGGACTGGGACAAAAAAAATCAAGCCAGGCATTTTCAGCCAAGACCAGTCGGCCCGGCATTGAGAGAGACCATGAAACATTTTTGGTCATCTAATATAAGTTATTTTGACCACAACAGCCAAAATTAATATTTACAGTAAATCTGACTCGGAGAGGTCTGCTGTAGCAGCATGAGGACTGATACTATCACATAAATAAAGAGAGAGAGAGGCCAGGCCAAAAAAAAAAAAAACAGGGGTGCATTTCTCAAAACCATAGTTGCAAACTATACGTTAGCTACTTCATTGTTTGCAATGCAATTTCCCACTGACAACTACCCAAGTTGCTAACTGGCTAACATCTGCGCTTTCGAGAAACGCACCCCAGCAATCCACTGGACAAATGCCCTGTATGTCCTGTGGTCAGTCCAGCCCTGGCCTGGGTGAGGTGATGTGTGGAGGACTTGTAGCTAGGCCACGACCTCCTAGTAAAGCAACACCTTCTGCATTGCTTCTAGTCAGGCCAAGAGCAATGCAAATATCATTTCTGAGCTCCCGAAAAATCGCAAACTTGGGAAGCGGGTCAACCATGCCGTTTGGGAAATTGTTATGTTTTGTTGTGCTCTTGGTCAGACCAAGTCTCGAAGAGATTTAAAAGTCGATGATAATCAGGCTATAGGACTTGTGAGCCAGGAGCCCACGGCAGACTTGGCAGTTGGACGAGAGAGCAGAGCAGGGGTGCATTTCTCAAAAGCACAGTTGCTAACTACGTTAGCTACTTTGATGGTTGCAATGCAATTTCACATTGGCAACTACCGACGTTGCTAAATGCTAACAACTACGCTTTCCAGAAATGCACCCCAGAGCAGGTGTCTGTCTTGGCTCGCGCTTGGCTGCTGCTGCGCTAGATGCTGCATCACTGGATGCGTGCAGCCTATTACTTCTCTCGTACGGGTGGTGTGTAGCAATGTTGTGCTGAGTGTGTGCTCTGGATGGTGCGTGTGCGTGTGCGTGTGCGTGTGCGTGTGGGTGTGCGTGTGCGTGTGCATGTGTGCTAACTTTGGCACAGTACTCCAGCGACTGCGATAAGCGGCAGGGGCATTTCCCTGTGGGACTCTTGGCAAGAGCTGGCGTGAGGAAACATATTCCAAAAAATACACAGCTTCCCCCTCAGAAAAATACAGAAAGGGGAGGAGAGGGAAAAAAAAAGAAAAAAAAAACCCCAACACGCTGGAGAAACTGCTGGAGAAAGTTAACAAACTCCCCCTCCCTCCCTCCCTCCCTTATTCACACACACACACACACGCATACGCACACGCACACACGCACGCACCCACACACACACACACACACACACACACTCCCTCAAGCGCTCCAACCCTGATTACAATCTCCATCTGCCAGGCTTAAGCTGGCTCTACTTAGGGAGACGGACACAAAAAAAGGCACACACAATAAAAAGTGAAACAAAACAGAATGAGTCAACAAGAATAGCTGCCTGTCCTTCCCTTCCCCTCCACTCGCTACTTCCACCACTATTGAAACGGACAACAGGCAACACCCAAACAGGTGTAAGGATCTGGAAATTGTCTCAAGGGAGGATGGAGGGGTGGGGGGTGAAGGAGAGGCGCGTTTATGGACGTCCATATGCAGTGCACATGCCAATTATTATTTGCTGCTTGAGATGGCCGCCGACGTACTGCCAACAGGTCTGCCCCAAACAAACGAAGAGGGGAAGGGCATCAGTCCACTGCGGAGAGGAGCCCCAGATGAATGGTGAAAGTCTGTGCCAAAAATCACAGCGGGGCCTGGCCTGCGCTGGCCCAGCGAGCGAGGCGGCCAATTGTACTGCTGCCTGCCTACTCGCTCGGAGGAAACAGGTGAGCAGGAAGAAGGGCTTTTTTTTCTTTTTTAAAAAAGGGGAAGAACGTAAGCAGCTGACCACTCGACTGAGAGTGCCACTGGAGTGGACTGGACGAGATGAGATGAGAGGAGGTAACAAAACAGCCCTCTGCTGACTCTGGAGTCAACTCTCTCTGCTACACTGAACTTCTTAAAGTACAATACAAGTGTATAACCCCACATATTACTGCGCACTGCGTCCCCCTCGGGGCCGCAAAGTCGCCACCACGTCAATGGGAGTCACAACACGATAACACTGGACTAAAGGACCAGTCCGATAGCCAAGCGCTAACGATGCCGTATGAGACTTTGGGAGGGAGGTTTACGAACGTTCCACGCCACACTCACTCACACTCCACGCCACACTAGTTGGTCTCCGTTACACAAGACAACACTTAAAAATACGATCCAAGAAGACCAGTTCATTGAATAGACACAAAAAGTCATCGCAATGTTCTCACCACGGCCACAGCCTAGTTGTTTTTTATGTCTGTCTGTTAAATTTGGGAACATATTATACGCGCAGACCTCCTCTTGTCTGTCAGCTCATTGCCTTTTGTTTGGCACCTGGAAGGTTATTGTGGGCCGCGTGCACCTTCTCACTGTTGGGAAATTCAATCCGAGACCAGAGCTTCTTCCTCGGGGTGTGTGTGTGTGAGTGTGTGTGTGTGTGTGTGTGTGTGTGTGTGTGTGTGTGTGTGTGTGTGTGCGTGTGTGCGCGTGTGCGCGTGTGCATGTGTGTGAGTGCGCATGTGTTTGAGAGTGCGTGTGCGTGTGCATGTGATGTTAAGTTAATGCACTGATGCAGTGTTACTGGTACAGCTGGGATGCGAGATGGAGAAGTTTGAGGAGGACAGAAAAGGAAAAAAAAAAAGCAAAAGAAAATGACAGGGGGGGATACAGGTCCCTCTAATCACAAACATAAAGTGTCCGTCTCCTTTATGCCTCTTTTCCACTGAAGTTTTTTTGGTGGGCCTTTAACTTGTCACAGCGCGACTCGGCCGCCACTTTTTGGTTTCAAATTGAGCTGTGTCGTGCCTATTCGAAAATCAAAAAGTGGCGGCCGAGTCACGCTTTGTCGAGCAGTAGGCCTACCAGAAAACCGGCAGTGGAAAAGAGGCACTACTGTCTTGAGGCCTTAACCTTTAAGAGTGTGGGTTTTTGAGCATTCTATGAAAAGAAAGCGTTCTGTAACAATGCGAGATTCTACAATTCCATATTTTATTGAATGAGGCCCAGAATTCTATAGAACTTTCACTGCCCGAACATTCCTGTCACACCGGTGTGATGGTACACTCTTAAGAGTCTATGTACTCCAGAGCCTGGGTAGCAAGGGATATCGCTGTGTTCCTGACCTAAGCCAGGACGCAGGCCCAAAATACAGTTTACTAAAGCCACCTCATCTTTATTCATAGGAGATTGCTGAAGGGCCATATGCAATCTGCGTCCTTAAAAATACACACACGCACGCATGAACGCAAGCACGCATGCATATGCACTCACGCTACATGTTCAGCACATATTGTGCAGAATAAGCCTTACAAATACAGCAAAATCTCAGCTGCACAGGGAAATAAGTCAAACGATTCTCGCTTTTTGATCTTTTTGTTTTCCCTTTCTGAGTGTGACTTGACTTCTAAGGCACGATACACTCGGGGACGTCAGCTGCAGCCTGAGTCATCTCAGAGGAACAGTGTGTGTGTGTGTGTGTGTATGTGTGTGTGTGTATGTGTGTGTGTGCGTGTGTGTAGTTGTGTATGTGTGTGTGTGTGTGTTTCTGTGTATGAGCGAGAACAGCGACGATGTATAAGAGACCACATGCAAGACAAACAGAAAGCCACAACTTACAAGGGCAGCGCGCAGAAAAACAATCCTCACAACACTGGGAGAGGAGAGCAGCCCTCAATTTGGCGCAGATGACAGGCAACGTCACTAACTTGCTAATATAATACGCTTGCAGATGTATGCGCGTGTGTGTGTGTGTGTGTGTGTGTATGTGCGTGTGTGTGTGTGTAAGATTCACTCTGAAACATCTGTGTGTGTGTGTGTGTGTGTGTGTGTGTGTGTGTGTGTGTGTGTGTGTGTGTGTGTGTGTGTGTGTGTGTGTGTGTGTGTGTGTGTGTGTGTGTGTGTGTCATTGCCAGAGTAGGCAGAGAGGAGAGGACTGGTGCAACACCACCCCCACACCCTGCCCAGCCTGCCAGCGTGCCAACTTCACCTAAAACGCTTGTGCAGCTGTGAGGTTAGGTTCACTCATGAAAACACACACGCTGTCTGTCACAAACACACACACACACACACACACACACACACACACACACACACACACACACACACACACACACACACACACACACACATACACAAGTGTACACACACACAGATGTTTCAGAGTGAATCTTACAGACGCAAACACGCATACACTCAAACAGATGTTGCAGAGTGAGTTTTACACACACACACGCACACACGCACGCACGCAAGCACACACACACACAGTCCACATGTCTGCATGCATGCACATTTCTTGTGGGGATCTCAATTGTTCCTCAATTGTGATCTTTTAAACAGTCTGTCAGGAGGCTCTGGGTGAAATATTACGCTCCGTTAAGAACTACACACGAAACACAAATCAGTGCTGATACGCAGCGCTGGGCCCCTACAAGAGCAAGAGGGGATTCAGGTGCACTGGCAGCCGCTTAGCGCAGTGTTGCCAGATTGGGCAGTTTCCCGCGCAATTGTGATGTTTTGGATGACAGTCAACGGGTACAAAAAGCTATTGGGCTAGTTTTATGGCCAGTCAATTTATGGCCATAGAAATCAACTGTATTTATTTCAAATTGGGCAGGATTTATAGTGCCTCCAGGCCGGCATTTGAGCATTTTTTGGGCTGGAAATCATCAGCCACATCTGGCAACGCTGCGCTTCGGGGATCTGATGAGTCAGCAGCCTGCAGATGGAAACGTGGACGCACTTTAGTGTGCAGCGCTCTTAAACATGTCAGGTAGACAGGGCAAATATTGTCTTAGGCGCCGTTCTCAAATCTCACATGTTCGAGGCTAATAGGCTACTAGATACAAATCTGTGTAAACGAATTGTTAAAAAAAAAAAAGATTAGTAAAATATTCCACTGGGGGTTAGCTTTACCTACACAGCACTGCTGTGGTTGTGAATTAATGAGGGCAATTACTTAATTGCCTCCTACCATGCGTGCTCTTTGCACCCTCGGGGTATTTAAAGGGTGTTTTTTTTTTGTTCAGAGTACTACTACGGGTCGGGCACCTTGTTAGCATCCGTAGTAAAAAACATGAGATGTCACTGCTCTTTGTTAGCTGTGACCCCGTGAATGCAATGCACCTCAAATGACAAGACACTGGCTCTATTAGCATAACAAGCTCCCAACACAAAGCCAGGACAGACCACATCTGTTCCACATTAGCTGAGTCTACTGTAGCTCGCGGGCTGTAGCGCTAGCCCCTCACGAGGCCACTGTCCACTGATTCCCGCTAGCAGCGGCCACAGAGGGAAATTCTTCTGATAGAGTCACCAGGGTAAAGGGAGGGAGAAAGAACCAGGGGAAGGGAAGGGATGACTAACACACGCACACACGCACGCACGCATGCACACACACAGGATGTTTAAGTTGGAGGCTGTCCGAGCATGCCAGATGCCCGTATTGGAAATGCCTCGCACACTGGCAGGGTTCGAAGAGGACCAAGAGTGCATGAACTAAGCAAAAAACACATTTTCAACTGAGCAAGCATAAGTAAGTGACGCAACTTTGCAGCGGAGTGAAAGAGGAAACCAGCAGGGGAATCCTGAGTGTCTACTGTATATTTCGGGAGCTTCATACGAGCAGCAGTGGCAGCACTGGCCTACAGTGGCAAAGTATAGTAACTACGACAACATTAAAACTGAAAAAAGGCCCTCAAAATATTGGTATTAGGATATTGTAATTACTGCAAATTTGACATAGCAATACCTCAATAATGCACATTTTGAGAGTAAGGCTTTGTCACAAGATAAAGGGGGTGTTATGAAGACTATTTTCTTTCTAAACTCAATTGTGATAAAATATGCAATTACAGCACTTTGCCTTAGTACGGCAGCTGCAGTAGTAGTGGTAGACCTGGTCTGTGATAGTGGAAGAGGCGAAGAACTGAACTTTACGCGCATTTTAAAGATCTCTTTGTCTTTTAGACTTTATTATTGACAGGACAGTATGAGAGTGACAGGAAATGTTTTGGGAGAGAGACAGGGAAGGGTCGGCAAAGGACAAGAGCCGGAATTGAACCCGGGTCGGCCACATAGCAGACGAGTGCCCTACCATTAAGGCACGGTAGGGACTACTGGGCATTTTAATAGTCAACTTTAGCCTGATTTATAAAATGTAGCATCCCTGACAGGGGCAACAGGAGCTCTAGCAGTAGCTGCTGGGCGCGGAGACTGTACGTAGTCCGGACTTGACCAAGAGCCGTTAGCATTCTTAACAGTTGATAGTGGAAATAGCCTGTTATTAACTAAGATATTGAGTAGTCAAAAAGTTAGTTAGTTCGTTAGTAGCAGCAGTCTGCTCTTCACCCAAAAATGTAGCAGCTTCATAATTAACAATAGCAATCGTCTCTTCCTGACCAAGAAATGCAGTATCCTCAAAAGTCGACAGTGGCAATAAGTCAGTTCCGAATCAAAAGATTTAGTAGCCTTACAATAGGCAGTGGCAGTGCTGGCGAGTTAGCGATAGCGAGTAAGCGCAGTGCTAGCGCTCGCTGAATCCTGTGTGCAGACCATTGACAGTAAATAGAATGGACGCCAAATCAACGCTATTTTGCCATTCAACGCTTTGAAGCCAGATTTGGGAACATTCCAACTTACATTCCACCTTAGCAACGCCAAACGCAGGTGCTGATTGGACAACAACAAGCCTTCTAACGGTCAATCAAACCATGTTCTGATGCTCATTGGTCAATTTAACTTTTAATATCTCTCTAAAATAAAACATCACCACAAAAAAATCACCACCCTGGTAAGTTGGAGAGCAAGGGGACCTACTAGTTGAGCGAAAAACGATCCCCCTGGAGTGGCATTTAAGGGAGATACAGGGTTTTATGTCTCTCATAGGAATGAATGGGATTTGGCCATTTTTTGGTCTTTTTGGGTCCAACCTTGGCTCCAACTTGGCTTCAACAATGAAATAGAATTTTGGCCTCCATTCTATTTACTCTCAATGGTGCAGACTGACCCTCTGAGATAATAACAAAGAGCAGGTCTGCTGGGGCCAGAGTGCGTCGCCATGGCGCTCAGGAGGCGGGCCAGTTGGATAATTAGAACCCAGAGTCCTAACCACAGGGTAAACGTAATGAAGTCGCCCCGCCGTCAAAACCCTGCTCCCTGCTCCCTCTGACCCGCCTAGTGGACAGGGCACACATAGTCTGTGGCAGGCAGGCAGCTGGGACAGTATATGGGTGGTTAACCCACTCCCCTCTCTCCTACGCTGGTCCCTGGTCCTGCTCGTCTACTGGCCAGGGCAGACATCGTCTGTGGCAGGCATTTTGGGGGATGCTTTGGTGGGTTTACCCAATCCCCTCTCTCATACCCTGGTCCAACAGACAGGCAGCAGGCAGTTGTGACACTATGGCAGTTAACCCAGCCACCCACATCCACGTCCAGTACAGCCCCCACCACACTGACACGGCTTCCCTCCAGTCCTGTCTCCAGGTGTGTGTTGGTGCTTGTTAGTGATGACTCAGAAGAGAGGAAACAGATCCTGAGTTCTGTGAGTATGTGTGTGTGTGTGTGTGTGTGTGTGTGTGTGTGTGTGTGTGTGTGTATATGTGTGAGTGTGTGGGAAAAAGCTCTTCAGTGACTCGCTTCCTGTGCAGCTTACAGAATGCCAATCCATGCACATTCACGCACACACGCACGCACACACGCACTCCTATCCCATTTGTCCTGCTTTCCTACTTTGGCCTTCAACCCCCCTTTCACCTAATTTCCATCGCCTTTCTGATGGCTTTGTCCTGGGCCCAGCCAAAGCCGTCAGTGGCCATGCACTCGGTTTCTGGTACTGATTCTAGACGTCTACAGGCTTATAAGATAAATATCTATTTGAGGGTGTCGACATAAAAGGGTGCTTACACGAGGGCTACAATTTATAAACATGGTGTATTATGTATCATAATAATAATATCATGCATAACATTACTTCAGAAATGTCAAAATGCTCATGACATGCTTGATAACAATATTAAACTTAAAGGGACACTGTGTGAGATTTAGTTGTTTATTTCCAGAATTCATGCTGCCCATTCACTAATGTTAAAGTGAAAAATTGCACTTTTCATACATGAAAATGGGGATCTTCTCCATGGGCCGCCATTTTGAATTTCCAAAAATTTTAGCTGCAAAAATGACTCTACTTGGACCATACTAGAAAATATTTGTTTATTACTTAGTAAACTTTCATGTAAATATCAAATTTGGCGATAGCCAACCCAGTTTCAATGAGCAGCATAGTTGCAGTACCTTTTTTGACCATTTCCTGCACAGTGTCCCTTTAAATAAATGATATGTGTCATGTCATGTTTATAAAGGGCTTATGTGGACATCTTCAAGTTAAGTGTTACAGATTCTTCTGTTTAATGTAGCCGTTAAGAAAGATAAGTACTGAAATGCATACCACACTCATACTGAAGTGGACACATGCAGAATAACACAGCCCGCGGGGTATAGTTATTTTCCTCTCTTTGTGCACCTCCCACAGGCTTCATGCCAGACAATAACACTTATCTTTTTTAACAGGAGCAGATGGTAAAGCATCTTGAAGAAAACACTCTTGCCTGCCTGTCATCTCTCTCCTCCTCCTCCTTCTCTCTCAAGCCCTCTCCTGACTCTACACTGGCCTGAGGGTGCATGGGCTGCCCTGGAGTGGGATATGTGTTTCAGGCACTGTCAATGGAATGGCCGTTTGAAAGCGCCTTTCACCCTTTAAAGCACGGTGTTAAACATTTGCTGTTACCAGAATGGCAATGACCAAGTCACAGTGCTTTACTAAAGGCCCTGTGTTATGTCATATTGGTGGTAGTTCACTTTTCACTATTACACTAATTACAGTGTTCCACTGATGGAGCAACGTGCACTATGGGACTACAGCAATACTCTACATACTCAGGCGAGTGAAATGGGCATGTGAAGAGTGTGTGTGAAGAGGGGTGTGAATAGTGGGAATATTTAAATAACCTTTGGATTAAAGAATAGAATTAAAATTAATTATTTTTTTCTGAGAAACATTGAGATTTCAGGGGGAAAACACTGCTTATCAAGTAATCGTAAGTCGATCGATAAGACTATCAACTAATGATTAATGAATCAATCGATAATTTGCATCCCTAGGTTGAATATTTTCCCTTCTCTTCGCTCCTGTTCGCTTGTCTTCACTTTGCTCATAGGAATGAATGACGAAGTTTGCTTCGCTTGGCCAAATTCTTTCTTCTGTTCCTGGTGATAAATAAACATGCTTTACCCACATGCTGCACAAGATACAGAAGACCTCACACATAGGCGATTCTAAATATCGGCCCCCATCATGAATGATTTCAGATTTAACAAGACAGGTGATGATGATGGTGGTGGAGGTGGTGATGATGGTGGTGCTAATGTTGGAGCTGGTGCTGTAGATGGTGATGGTGGAGGTGGTGATAATGATGGAGATGTTGGTGGTTGTGGTGGTAGTGGCGGTGGTGATGGGGGTGGAGGTGGAGATGGTGGTGGTGGTGATGGTGACAGTGGTGGTGCTGGTGGTGGTGGTGATGGTGATGATGGAGATGGTGGTGCTGATGGTGGTGGTGGAGGTGGTGGTGGTGTTGATGGTGGTGATGTTGGTGGTGGCAGTGGTGGAGGTGATGGTGATGATGGTGGTGGTGGTGATGATGGTGTGGTTGGGGTGGTGGTGATAATGGTGGTGGTGCTGATAATGGTGGTGGTGCTGCTGTAGGTGATGATTGTGGTGGTGGTGGTGGTGGTGGTGCTGGGGGTGGTAGTAGTGGTGGTGATGGTGGGGGATGTGGTGGTGATGGTAGTTGTGGTGCTGTAGGTGGTGATCGTGGCGGTTGTGGAGGTGATGGAGATGGTGCTGTAGGTGGTGATGGTGGTGGTAATGGTGATGGTGGTGATTGGAATGGTGATGGTGGTGGATGTAGTGGTGATGGTGGTGATTGGAATAGTGATGGTGGTGGAGTGGTGATGGTGGTCGAGGTGCTGGATGGAGGTCTGGGAGCTCCCCATCGCTATCCACGATTAGATGGTGATTGTTGTGGTGGTGGTGGAGTGGTGCTGTAGGTCAGTGTTTCTCAACCTTTTTTTAGGCAAGGCACCCTTTCAATTCATGAAAAATGTCAAGGCACCCCAAACCAACAAGCCATAACATGGCATCGCATCCAATACCACACAAGCTTAGAAAAGTAACATATTTGGAGACGTCACACGACCTTCGTTCGAAGTTACAGCTGACTGGGCCGACCTATATTTACTTTATTGTGCATAAATGGCAGACGTAAGATTCCACTGGCTAGCATTAACTTATCAATTTAGACAAATATTATATTACATAATTTATTTATCAACCACGTTTCCCCGGCACCCTGAGGGGGGCCCGTGGCACCCCAGGGTGCCCCAGCACCCCTGTTGAGAAACACTGCTGTAGGTAATGGTGGTGGTGATGGTGAAGGTGGTGGTGGTGGTGGTTGTTGTGGTAGTGATGCTGGTGGTGGAGGTGGTGATGACAATGGAGGTGGGTGGTGGATGGAGGTCTGAGAGCTCCCAAACGCTATCCACGGTTACAAGGGCAGCAACATTGCTACTTGGGTAGCAGTTGCTAGTGCTAAATCATTCAGAGAGGCCATGGGCAGCCTTACAGGAACTACCAGTCCAGAAATCCTGTGGTAGCACGAAAAATGCTGAAATGGTTGGAGATAGCGGGCGTGGGAACGAGGTGGATACCAACTGATGTGAAATCAGCACCGTTGTTCTGAATGACAACATTAACAAGCCAGGGGTGCATTTTTTTAAACCAGCTGCTAACTTTGTTAGATACTTTGTTGTTTGCAATGAAATTTCCCATTGGCAACTACCCAAGTTGCTAACTGGCTAACAACTACGCTTTCGAGAAATGCACCCTAGCTGCCTTCTACCCTACTGCCTGCCAATCCAGGGGTGGCTTAATTACCTGCCTGGACCCACTCACTGGCTGGGCAAAGGAAAGTCCTGAGAAGACAACAGCGAAGGCAAGGCAAAACCCACCCTCGGCGCAAAGAAAAATGCACACTATAGCTCCTGAGTGCATGGATCACCGGTATGTTGATAGGAAGTGCCCTTTAATCCCTACAGTAAATAAAGTGATGCAACACAAGGAAACTGCCAAAAAGAGATCTTTTCCAAAAAAAACCCAACATTCCTCCTGCTTCAACAGCTCATGTTTCCATTAGAGTGATAAGCAAGTTTCCGTTATCATAAATATGCAAGAGTGTTTCCCCCCCCCAAACCAACGAGAGAAAATACGCTGGGAAAGTTCTCCTCTGCAAGCTACATTAAAGGACTAAATTATAAAACTTCACATCAAAGGTGTATTTCCACCTCGCAGAAAAACCTGTGTGTATATGTGACAGTTTCCCGGTCTCCCTCTCTCCCTCTCTCTCTCTCTCTCTCTCTCTCTCTCTCTCTCTCTCTCTCTCTCTCTCTCTTTTAAACTCCCTTGGTCACAGGTAAGCAAATGTTGCTCCACACGGTGAGAGATTTCATCAGCAGCTGTCTTGATTTAATCCTCTCGGTTTGTCTGGAGGGCTGGCTGTCATCACACCGCCTTGCTCGCTCTCTTGCTTGTGCCTCTGCTGTCTGTCAGTGGTGCTAGTGTTTCTCAACGGGGGGTGAGGGGGGGGCACGGACGAGACACACCACTGGTTTAAATCGTAAATAAATAAAATTAACAATCCATATATCTGCAAGTTATTGAAACGTCCCCATGGAAGGTTAATTATGGTATGCTAATTCGACGAGGCCGCTTAAATCGATAGACGCCACTGTCGAATTAGGCTAGTGGTAGGCCATCTCGACGAAGCAGCCCATCTTGACAAAACAAGGGCGCTACAGCCCCCCTGGCGTTGAGAGGGATACAGCTGAGAGGGGTCAGTACTCAGTTGCAATTGAGGGGCATTAGTGTATTTCATTTTGTAATAGTAAGGGGGGGTGGCAGCGTTTTCAGGCTTATCATGAGGTCAAAGGGGCGTTTGGAGATTGATGATGAGATCAAGGGGGCAAGGTTGAGAACCACTGTACTATAGAATATTGCAGTGTGCCAACCGTGCGCTACTATTACTACCACTAATGAATAATAATGATAACTGTTTATATGCATACCGGTAGAACAATTGATGTAAACATAGGGCTACAGCTCAATGTGCTTTAAGAACAGGACAAGAGCTCACCTCGTGAAAGTAGAGGAGGTTGAACTCATCGCCGATGCGCCGCAGCTCCCGTGCCACACTCTCCTCTGGCTGCATGTCACCCGCTGCGGACGCTGCCACCGCCACCGCCGCCGCCACAGGTGCAGGTGCAGGCTGGGACGCGCTATCGGGGGAAGGCTGGAAGAACCATGGCTCTAGAGTGGAGAGGAGGAAGAGGAGCAGGAGCAGGAGGAGCAAGAGGAGCAGGAGGAGCAAGAGGAGGAAGGGGAGGAGGGGGGACACCAGTACACAAACACACACAATGAGTATCATTGCACAGGGATGTTGACATGTAATCCAGCATCCACCACCACAAACATGTTTGGACGCAGTCCCGTGTGAGTAACAGAGGTGGGGGTAGGTGGGTTGTGGGGGGTGTGTGGTTGGGGGGTAGGGGTGTGGTGTAGTGGGGTAGGGGTGGGGTGCTGTTGTGAACATGGCTTCGCTTCGCTACAAATCTCTTTACAGGTCGCTGTGGTCCAAGTGTTTCGTCATGACAACAGTGCGAGAGAGAGAGAGAGAGAAAGAGAGAGAGAGAGAGAGTGCAGCGCTCACTGAGAGTGCAGACTTAAATTTGAATCATTCAGAGAGCACATTTTGAGGTTTATTGCTAATAGTAAAAAAAGCCAGCCTGGCTGAACTTGCGTTGATCTCTTGCAATGACTCAATCCCTTCTGCCTTTTCTCATACTAGATCATAATACGACCGCAAGACACACAGTCCCCTGGACTGTACAATTGCATATTACCAATTCCACTCTCACTTTTACTCAAATACTATACACAGTTCACATATCAGCAACATCCTCTTGCACTATGACAACTACATTGAGGAATGAATCGTTATTACACTATAATTACCACAAATGTATATTCGTTTCCCTTCTGGCACAGATTTGACTTCATGAAACAATGAAGCAATATTTTATTTCTTGACAATGTATTGTTGACTGCTGCAAGCCACGATAATAAATCTGGATTTCTCATACAGTTCCTTATACAATTGTCGTTGAGTCTACACAGCTATGGACAATTAGGAAAACCATCTACTTGTATTTTACATTATGATGTATCATTCATTTATGTAGGCCTAATTTATGTTTTCCTGTACATATGGAGTTACTGTAATTTCACTCTAAACTGGCCTACAAGCCTAGGGTTGTGTGTGACAAATAAAAGACTCTTATTCTGACCCTTAATGCCTGTCATTTAAAAAAAAAAGACTGGCATGTATGAAGGCATCGGGTGTGTAAGTGCAACGTGTGTGTTTTGAAATTTGAAACATGTCCAAGGACACAGAGAGCTGCAGTTGGGCAACCAACCAAACAACCGTGCGGCCTGGCAGCGAGAGAGAGAGAGCGAGATCTGATAACTTATTGTTGTTTTTTTAGCCATTAAGAAAAGCCTTTCAGACATCATGCAGGAAACACTAGAGTGGAAGATTTACGGGGGAGATAGCAGGTAGATCCCTGTCCTATCTCCTCAGCTCTCCTTAGGAAAATGGCCAGAGCTGGAACACTGTCTTGGACACACAAAAGCCAGACAGCAGTATTTTGACTGCAGTGGGTAGCGAGCCTCCCCCACAAAAGACCCACCCCCTGCTCTGGGGGCCCATGCAACAGGATAAATACAACAAGCAAATACCCCCCCCCCCCCCCCCCCCCCCCCCCCCTCCCCCACCACCACCACCCACTCACCCATGTCTATTGAGCACAGATACAACACATACAATGAGGGGGAGGGTGGTGTGTGTGTGTGTGTGTGTGTGTGTGTGTGTGTGTGTGTGTGTGTGTGTGTGTGTGTGTGTGTGTGTGTGTGTGTGTGTGTGTGTGTGCGCGCGTGCGTGTGTTAGAGAGAGAGAGAGAGAGAGAGAGAGAGAGAGAGAGAGAGAGAGAGAGAGAGAGAGAGAGAGAGAGAGTGTACATGTGTGTACGCACAGACATTACATGCACAAGCCAATACATAGGATGCACATGCTCCATGGATGCATACAAAAAAAGAAAATAACGTCAGTGATGAGTTCTGACATTTGCCTTTACAGAATGAAAGAGCAGATTGTTGTTTCAAAGATGGGTGTATAATTCAATCAATGTGGACAAGTTGAAAATGTATGCGACATGCACTGCGTCAAGGCAATGACTGTTATTCCTTAACTGTTGACCTTAAGATAATCAAATGTTTATGACATGTGATAGTGTCCGGCGAAGACTGATTTGGTAATACTGCGCAGCACGCAGGACGTGCATTTTATGGCGAATACGACGATGCATAATGATAATATAAGGGGTTGTCACATGCACCAACCACAGTGGGAAGAGGATGCAGAAATCCACAGAAGACTGAACACTTGTTTATCAACAGAAGACCGAAATGAATAATTTGCGTCAAGCTCTGAGCAAAACACAGGAGTTAAGATGCGTTGTAAAGGTGAGAAAAGGACGTGTGGCGCCGCATTGTCATTCGTGCGCAAGGGTGCTTACCATCACTCGGACGGCTGAGTTGCGTGTCAGACAAACGCTGCACGGCGTGAGTAATGGCTTGACTAGACGGACTTGGCGTTTGTGTCGACATGACTTGTGTGGTTGGCCTATAGGGTGGCGGCGTTAGTGGCGAGCTTGGCACGGAGTCGGACGACACATATCCACTGGACGAGCTGGACACTGTTCGGTGAGGACAGGGAATTTGGGACATGGTAGGTCCAGATAGGGCCTGGTGTCCCTCCGTCAGCTGAGCGTCGCCAAAGCGCTGGGGGTGGGAGTCGGCTTCTTCAACGCCATGGGTCTCTCCGCTGCCCTTTCGCTCAACTACGTCGGGTGGGCCATTGCCCCGCTTCTGTCTGCGGGACAAATAAAGTGTATATTAGCCAATTACGCAATTTACTTTGAAGGTTGACGGTGTTCATTCTTCTGATTTTACAGACTACTGTGACGCATCAAGCTGAGATTTATATTGAAACTAAATAAGATTCAACCACTGACCCTCACACTGTTAGATTATATTTAATTTGGATTTCACGGGTCATAAATTGTTGACAGTTTCCGCCTTTCCCACAAAAAGATCCATGGGATATGTAGAAATCAATTAGAATCCAAGGTTTGTTTTCCACGCCTGCGCAGCGTTTTACAAGTAGCCTAGTACCGGTACTCGTTGTTCCACGGATCTGATTGTAGTGTGTTTGAAGAAGAAAAAACACCCAGTCTGCAACTCATAGAGTTAACTGCGTCACAAATAAACTCCACTTAAAACCAAGTCTCTACTTCCTAATTCTCCCCTCGTCGTGCGTTGTTGTTTCTTCCCACTAATGTCCTGTTACGTCTACCCGCTTCTCCCCATGAATGTGACAGCTATTGGATAAGCAGTTTTGGAAAGTACATTGTAAACAAATTACGCAAATGCATTTGGACGCACGGCGAAACCATTCATCACCCTTGCATTGTATACAAGGCTTTCTTTAAAGGACTTTGTAGTTTGTACAAATTCAGAAACGCGTGACTTACACGTTCTAGGCCTACTTACTCTTTAGATACGCGCCACTAAGAAGTGGATAACCGAAAGGGATAAGTCGAGGTAGGTATAGAATAATTGTAAAGGCATGCGCAGGGTGCGGGCAGTGACAACATGGTTCAGAAACTCGTGCGCTAGCTCCGCTTTGTTATGAAAACTTGACTGCGCCACTGAAACCCAGACAAGAACACCGGCGCGCGATGTGATTGGATGTGAGTTTCGGCCAGAGGCAGAGCGCCAGACAAACTGGAGAAAATATATCCCATGAATTTCCCTCTAGCTGTTCCAAAGGAAACCAACATCAGGTCTGCCCCCCGGTGGACAAAGCCCGTAGCCCACAAGTGTACTGTACCTATTACACCCCATCAAAATATGGCACGGGTGAATAGCATACGTTACACCATCTCTCTCCAAACCGTGCGAACAAGTGGCGTTCTTTTTTTCAGAACTCACGCTACACTCATGCAACTAGCAAACAGTCAGCCAGTTACTAATTTGAACTTTTATCACATGCCCGCTAATGCCGCTCGCTCGCACAGTCACACATGACTGGTCGTTTAGATAGGATCAATATCCACAGTGACATCCAACTTGGAATATGTGCACTGGGTCCCTTCATCAACGAAGATGGAACCCCGAGCAGTTTGACGTGAGTTGACCGACTCCGTGGCTGCAGAATACTGCCACGGTCGGGCGAATAAGTGGGAGGAAAAATATGAACATATAAAAACTGATTAAAACGTGATTTAAGTTGACGCATTTATGCGTATTACACACCTACGTGTCAAACGATGACTAATCAAATCAGCTAAGGTCGTAGATAATGAGAACTACTTCTCAACTTCACAAGGTTCGTTCCGTTGTCATCGTGGTGTCCTTGTTTACTCACTGTGCTGCAGCCGATGTGTGTTCCGTGCAAAATGCCGAAAACGCACATTATCAGAATCACAGCGGCAAAACTGACCCGGTAGCTCCTACATCTTCACCGAACGCGTCTCTATATTTTTGTCACCGCAGAATATTGTTTTTAGTGTTCAAACAATGAGATTAAGTTGAACGCCTTAAACACTTACCTATGCAATGTTGACATCGTCAGAGGGCTCCAAAGTTTTTAAGGAACCATGACGCACTGGAGCTGACGGCGAAAAACAAAACAATGGAGTTGTTTTAATTCCCTCTGACAAAAAATGTCTGTTGCCAAAGTATGCAAGCGCTATCTCCCGAAAAACGTGCCACAAAAATATCCCACTGCGAGAGACGTGCACTCAGCCTACGATCTTTGTATAGCTCCCCATCTCAAGAACGACGCAGTTTCAAGTCGGTGTCCTTTGTCTCTCTGTAGAATGAGGAGTTGGAGCGCACCTCTTCGAAGATCCACCGACTAGCCTACTGAGCGTCAAGTGGGCAATCGAGTACCGATGCATAGCCTACGTCCCGCCCACAGGGAGGAGACACTCACGCCCTTAAAAGTTATCTTAGTCAACTTGAAAACAATATTATCTGGCCATTCAACTATAAGGATGCTAAGTTTACGTGTGTGTGCGCGCGCGCGCGCGTGTGTGTGTATACATTGACTCTCCCTAATAATTACGAGGTTCACTGTTTTTTCACTCATCCTCTACATCTCCCCTCATATATTTTTAGAACTAAGCGAATGTTGGAGGACCTGCATAACATCCTACGTCCTCCGGGATTAACAAGGGTCTACTGACAGTGTTCTTTGATTGATGCTAAAAAAAAAAATGCAATAAAATAAAATGAATAATGCAAAAATGACAGACTGGCAGTCGCCATGAGTCTTTATTAAAACCTGGCATAGAAGACACAGTATCTCATGTAGAAAACATTTGGAATGATATGATCCGGACCGCACCATGTACAACTGAGGTGACTACAAGTGAACAACTCAATACCATTCAAGTATCACCGTCTTGGGCCAAGTCCAAAATGTTCACTCTCTCTCCTTATAGTACATAAAGTAGGAAACTGTACAGTGGGATGATCTATGCAGTGAGTGAGTACATAAAGTATTTACCACAATGTCCAGGCTGTGAATGACACACAGCTAAATACGGGTGGTCACGTATCACATATACCAATGTAGGGACAAAGCAGCTCGACTGCCACCTATTCTCACAGCGGTAGTCCAGCAATTACTTGAATTGTAAATAGGACCACTTGATTCACCCACTTGGCAATACTGTGGTATAGATTACTATTAGCCGACTAATCTGTTCTTAAAGCTTGATTGAAATCCCAAGATTACCAGCTACCAGTGAAAACAGATTGAAAGCTTCCATGTACATTGGAGCCACTACTAGAGCCACCATTACGTGAAATGGACCCTTAGTGTTAGCCATCATACAGTGGTTATAATGCACAAAGGCAAATCATCTTACAGCATGTCAGAGCAAAGAAGCAGGTGAGGCTAAGGTGAAACCCCCTTGACTGGCACCTACTGTATGTCATCACCACAGCAACACACACATAAGGCATACAGTCTGCAGCAACGTGAAATTAAAGCAAAATAAACAAAACTAAATTGAAGTTTACTTATATAATAAACACAACTAAATTGAAGTTCATTTATATTACACATTTATATGACATTAGTAAAGACATGAAAAACATATTTATTATTATTATTATTAATAATAATAATAATAATTAGCGGTATGGTAAAGCTTCACAAGGTCAAGGCGGTGCAATATAAAAAGTCTACATTGAGAGGTTTGGACAGTCCTACAGTGGGCTGGTGGGATTGGCCTCATAGACCCATATGGGGCTCTTTCTAATATCCAAACTACCATCCTTCCTTGCTCCCTTGCCTGCTTGTGGCCTCGTGATGACATCACGGACGACAGAAGTGTATTTCAATATCTCGAAAAAAAGTGCAATTCTAATGTCTTTTTCTCATTTGGTATCGGGATGGTGAATGAAGAATAGTGCCCCAAAAGTTGTTGTGGCTAGACTGACAACGGGGAATATTGTAAAGAACCTATACACAGACACCACTATGGATGTTGATGAGGGGCTTAGCCTGGTTTTATCAGACCACATTATTTCTCTGTAATTCATTTATGATCTGGATCCTCGATGACCTGGAGGACTTGGGTGGGAGGAGTGAGCTCAGTTCTGGTATGAAATGAGCACTGACCAATCGCTGACAGTTGACATTCATGACGTTTGTTATTATACTCCCAAGTGCGTTCGCTTTATTGGCTGGTGACGCCGCCCATCTCGTGGTCGACTGAAAAGCCTCCCCAGAGAGAAGCATAATCAGACCAGTTGTGAATTACAAAGTAATTAAAAATTAACCGGATGCGTTTTCATGTAGGAACCTGTATTATCTCAACTTCTTATTTCAGTACCTCATCTTCTGAGCATGATAACTGATAACAAAACTGACACCAAAACTGTGCCTGGCAGAAAAGGCTGAATGGCCGGTGACTTGGGAAAACCACTAGGTATAGTCGCCTGGGAGTAAAAAGGCAATGTGTGCATTCCAATATGCGACCCTGTGTTCTCCACTTGTGCTTGTGGCCTCGTACCAGGAAGTAATATGCCATGATGGCATCACTGACAACAGTATCTCGCAAAAGCTCAATTATTAAGTAATTTTTTCATTTGCAAACTGGATGCTGAATGAAGAATACTCCCCCGAAAGTTGTTGTGGCTAGGCTGACAGCTAGGAAACTTTATTGTTTTCTCCACGGAGGAGGGGCCAGGAGGCGGGGTGAGGCCACAAGCACGAGAGAAGGACGCAAGGTCGCATATTGGAACGCACACAATGTCACCCCTTAGATGTGCACAGTAGGGAACAAATGGTGCCGCTCCAAAATGGCAGTCGATACAACGGGGCAGCCATAGTCTAGTGGTTAAGGAGATTTGCTGTAGATCAGAGGATTGCGGGTTCGAATCCCACCCTTACCCCTCCCCACCACACTCAAGGGCTGAGGTGCCCTTGAGCAAGGCACCTAACCCCACACTGCTCCAGGGACTGTAACCAATACCCTGTACTTGAAATGAGTGTGACTCGCTTTGGATTTTTTTTTTAAAGTGTAATGTAATGTAATGTCTACTCTATGTACTGTATGTATGTGACATGTCTATGGTTTGTCTCCTCTGCTGCGTCTTATGTCTCAGAGCTCTGTCAGAGTCTTGTGTGCTGATGACAGGATGTGATGTGTTGTGTTTGTTTGTTCGTATTTATTCTATGGTCTCTCCTCTGGAGCACCTAAACACCTCAGAGCTTGGCCTTGAGGGTCTTGTGTTGTGGTTCAGATGAGGGGATGTTAGCCAGGCCCACTGGTCATCCAAACTTGGCCAGGGTCTTGTGTGGTGAAGAAGGGATTTTGTCTGTGGGTCTCATACTATAGCTTGGCATTGAGGGTCTTATGCAGTGACGAAGGGGACGTGTGGCTGGGAGCAGATGGTCCACCGGGTCTCATAGCTTGACGAGGGTCTTGTGTGGCTGGGCCTCAAGGTGGAGGGTCTTGTATGGTGATGGGGGGACATGCTGTGTGTGTGTGGGGCTCATAGCTTGGCATTGAGGGTCTTGTGGTGCCATGGGGATATGTGGCTGTGGTGGGCCTCATATCTTGCCGTTGAGGGTCTTGTGGTGTGACGGGGCAATGTGTTGTGTGTGTGTGTGTGTGTGTGTGTGTGTGTGGGGCTCATAGCTTGGCGATCAGCGTCTTGTGGTGCCGAGGAAACGTGCTGTCTGTGGGGTAGGGATGGCACAAACCGCACCGAAAACCGAAACCGTACAATTCACACACATACCGAACCGAACCGTGCAATCCATCGCAAACCGCAATTTATGTACTGCCCAGAAAAATATGTAAAACATATTCTAGACAGATCTAGAACAGATTCTAGGAGTATCTTATCCAGTCTCTCTGATTAAAACATTAGCGTATAAGACCAAATCAGAGGATGACACAATTAAAATCACACCATTTTCACATTATAAGCCTATACAAACCATATGTAGGATATTTAGTGATAAGTCTGATTCTATTAGCCAGTGCACCATTTATCATGAACTAAAAAAAGGAACCGTAGAGAACCGAAAACTGTGACCTTGACATCGTGATATGAACCGAACCGTGAATTTTGTGAACCGTACCATCCCTACTGTGGGGGGTGTCATAGGTTGACGTTGAGGGTCGTGTGTGGTGCCGAGGAGACGTGTGGCTGAGAGAAGAAAGACCTCATAGCTTGGCGTTCAGGGTCTTGTTTGGAGACAAGGGGTTGTGATATCTGTGGGCCTGAGAGCTTGGCGTTGAGGGTCTTGTGTGGTGACGAGGGGATGTGTGGCTGGGTGTAGAAGGCCCACTGGGCCTCATTGCTTGCCGTTGAGGATCTTGTGTGGACTGGAGACGAGGGGGCATGTCGTCTATGGTGGGCCTCATAGCTTGGCATTCAGAGTCTTGTGTGGAAACGATAGGACGTGTGGCTGTGGGACTCATAGCTTGGAGCTCAGGATTGAGGGTCTTGGAGCTCAGGATTGAGGGGCTTGGAGCTCAGGATTGAGGGTCTTGGAGCTCAGGATTGAGGGTCTTGGAGCTCAGGATTGAGGGTCTTGGAGCTCAGGATTGAGGGTCTTGGAGCTCAGGATTGAGGGTCTTGGAGCTCAGGATTGAGGGTCTTGGCCAGAGTGTGGTGTCTGTGGGGCTCATAGCTTGGCGTTGAGGGTCTTGGCTGGTGACAGGGCAATGTGTTGTCTGTGGTGGATCTCATAGCTTGGTGTTCAGGGTCTTGTGGTGACGAGTTGACGTGTTGTCTGTGGGGCTCATAGTTTGGCGTTGAGGGTCTTTGACGAGGGGACATGAGGCTGGGAGTAGAAGGCCCACTCAGCGCGGGGGTTGGCTATACCCGCTATAGGGGCCTGGATACAGCAGTCCGGGATATTGAAGTCAGACACCACCTTCAAGGCCTCGTCCTTCACAGACTTACAGAGCTCCAACAGCTGTGGACAGAGAGGGAGAGAGAGAGGGAGAGAGAGAGAAAGAGAGAGAGAGAGAGAGAGAGAGAGAGAGAGAGAGAGAGAGAGAGAGAGCGAGAGAGAGAGAGAGAGAGAGAGAGAGAGAGAGAGAGACAGAAGGCAGAGAGAGAGGGGGTAAAGGGAGGGGGGTAGAGAGAGAGGGGCGATAGAGAGAGTGAGAGGGGCGATAGAGAGAGAGAGAGAGAGAGAGAGAGAGAGAGAGAGAGAGAGAGAGAGAGAGAGAGAGAGAGAGAGAGAGAGAGAGAGAGAGAGAGAAAAACATTGTCCAGGTGGTGTATGTCAATACGTCAATTTTATAACAGAGAGATGGGACAGGTAAACCTCACACACACACACACACACACACACACACACACACACACACACACACACACACACACACACACACACACACACACACACACACACACACACACACACACACACACACACACACACACACACCAAAGTCCTCTTCATCAATAATAATATCACCCATTAATTTGTTCATCTTTCCAAAAGCTAACAAAGGTTCTCCATATATTATTTTCTGATGAATTCACCATGCACCAAACAACTTCAATTTCCTCGTATGTCCTCTGCATATGAAGAAACTGACAATAAAGCTGACTTGACTAATTATCCATGTACTCTTGGCACTCTGATGTCATATTTTGTTTTGAAAAATAAGCAAGTTATTTTTCAAGCCTATTCCGCACTTTTTACAGACAGAAGTGCCAGCACCGCTACAGTCGTGTCCAGCAGTAGTCCACAGAAGAGGATACATGCCTTCTGCCCTAAATGAACATAACTGCGTACGATATGAACAACTCCCTAAAAACATGCTGTTAGTTGGTAAATCTAGTCAGCACAGTATACTGCCCTACAAAGGTTAAGTGCAGTAACTAGGGATGCAAATTATCGATTAATTAATTAATCATTAGTTGATAGGCTTATCGATCGACTTACGATTAATTGATAAGCTGCGTTTTCCCCCCGAAATCTCAATGTTTCTCGGAAAAAAAAACTACTAAATCTAAAACTTTTAATAAAAAAATTGAAATAAAATACCACATTTAAATTAATTCTATTTCAATTCTTTAATTAAAGGTGATTTAAATATTCCCACTATTCACACCCCTCTTCACATACATTCTTCACATGCCCATTTCACCTGGGTCTCTTGTCAGTTGAATTGTCGATTAATTGCGATTAATGTCTTTTTAATCGGTTAACGCATTGATCGATTAAAGTCGATTAATCGATTAATCGTTTGCATCCCTAGCAGTAACTACATATTTTACCACTAACTACATATTTCAACATTGAGGTTATACTGAAAATGCTCTTCTTTGCACGTCCTTTATGTTGTGACAAAGCCTTATGGGCCAAATGTGTCCCATTTCAGCGCTATTGCTCTGTCAAATTTGCAGTAGCTACAATATCCAACCTAACACCAAGGCTTTGAATGCGTTTTTCCTCAGTTTCAAAGTTGGAGTAGTTACTGCATTTTGCTTTTGTAGGGCAGTATAGTAAAGGACAGGAAAACAGATCTGGGGTGCATTTCATGACACCATAGGAGTGCTACATTAGCTGCTTTGTTGTTTGCAATGCAATTTCCCATTGTCAAATACCGAAGTTGCTAACTGGCTAACAACTACACTTTCCAGAAACGCACCCCAGATACTGAGATTCCAAAAGAGCCACTACAGGATGTAGTAGAGGCCTTCACATAGACACCAGGGAGGAGCCTGCCTGGTGAAATAGAATGCAGAACCTTCCGGAACACAACCGACGAAGCTTCTAGAACACAACTGCCACAGACACTAGTCAAAGTGCTTCCATTAGCATAGAAGTCAGAACGCCAAGTCATAGTTGTTCTCAGGGCCACTCACAGCAACTGACAGACCAGGACTGGAATAAATCATCTGAAAAGGGCCCCTCTCTCAATTCATAGAATGTAATGGCGTCCCACCTCTGGGGCCCGTCTATCCCTGGGCCTGGGACAACTGACCTGTCTGCCCCCCCCCCCCCCCCCCCCCCCCCCCCCCCCCCCCCCCCCCCCCCCCCCCCCCCCCCCCCCCCCCCCCCCCCACCCTCCCCCCCCCCCCTTTATTGGCGGCCTAAATAGTGTGTAAAATGATAATAATAATAATCTAAAACAGTGTTTCTCAAACTTTTTCGGCCAAAGGACCACTTTGTCCCCCCAGAAATGTGCAGGGACTACATGTCAACTGAACTGACAGTTGAGGGGTGCTAATTTGACACTGCCAATTTCGATGCAAATCACTTACTTTTTATTCACATTGACAAGGCTGTCTTATTGTGGTGAAAATAAGACTTCAGCTATATTTAGCTATGTAATTATGTTAGAAAATATAGCCTACTACTAGCTAGTCTTGAAAAAGTAGAAATCCCCTCACTGACCACCTGAGCTCTGTTGTGGACCACCAGCGGTCCCCGGACCACACTTTGAGAATCACTGATCTAAAAAATTGACAACCTCACAACCTGAGTTATACAAGGGAGATGCTTACTGTTGAACAGCTCTGCAACGCATGGCACAATTATGGAAAGGCAGACTCACATATTCAAATACAGTGAGTAGACCATCATAATCCTCATTAGTCTCAGTTAACCAACTAGTGGAGCTTATTTCTAACAACAGAGGGGTCATGGGTTCAATGACCAAGGGACATGCTATGTAATATTCCTGTACAAATCAATCACTTGCATGAGAGTGGCAAAACCTGTGCAACAACAGACAATAAAG
>NC_085880.1:20156027-20158527 GCF_034702125.1 Engraulis encrasicolus | reverse complement strand
AAGCAGAATAAAGCCTGAAGCAGTGAGAGGTTGTTTTTTTTTGGAGTCAGCTAAACCACAGGAATGGATTTAAAGCGAAATGCTGTATCATCAGGAGCCACTGATGGTATTTAGCCACTCCATTAGGGAAATAAAGCTAGTGTGCCGTGTAGCCTCTTACTGCAGATGGGGTCACCGGCGGAACTATTCACTAATTCCTGAAAATATTCAGGAATCTGAACCTGAAAATATTCAACTACATCATAATAACATTGCTATGACAGTACAGTACCAAGAGCCTTAAGTAACAGATTAAGATATAGCCATTACAATTTTGGTGACAGTTAGGTTATAACACAGGCTCTGGGGTTAAAAAAGGGGTTTAAAAAAAGTAAATAGATATCCTTGCTCTAGGTACTGTTTGGTCAGTGAGGAGCCATGTTGGTTTATGGCCTGGAGCAAACAAGTCGTTTTGGACAGCAGCGGAGCCGGCTGATTTGTGCTCAGCGCTGCTGCTCAACCGTGCTGAAAGGTGAGGGGACATCTCTCGTGGGACAGCCCGCTATGTGATCGCAGTCAACTGTGAACAACTGTTAAAACCTAGAGAGGTATGAGGGTGGGGGAGGAGGAGTGCGAAGCGAGGGAGAGGGAGAGATGGAGGGGGTTGGGGTAGGGTGGGGGTTCGGACGGGTGGGGAATCCCTAAGAGAGGTATGGAGGGGTGTGTGTGTGTGGAGGGCGATGGTGTGTATGTAAAAGAGCAGATCCAATAGGTATGGGAGAGTGGCGGTTTAGGTGGGGGTGGGGGCCGTGGGTGGGTTGTGTGTAGTGTATAGGGGGAGGGTCTGGGAGAAGATTTTGGGACAGGGGTGGGGGTGGGGGGTAATGTAGAGGTGGGTGTCAGGATCAGGGGGTCAGGATTTGGCATTGCCGATTAGCAAGGCACTTCCTCGTCGCAATTCTCACAAATTTGCTAATTTCCGACGCCACTTCGCTCAAAGGATGCGATTGGTGGGTGCGCGAGTTTAGTGTTGGGCACACATACCTATACAGGTGTGTGGTTGGGCACCTCCATGCATCCAATGCCCGTCTTCCATATATCTTTCTGGTCAATCGTAAGTCAGTCATTAACGTGGCACATAATTGGCTGAGTAAACTTGCGGCGGAAACAACTCCATCTTCAAAGCTGAAAAATCCGTTCAATTTTGGCTGAATTCACTAGCCTAGCATTTCCCATTGAAATTGGTGGGTGGTGGACTTGAGTAGGGTGATTTTTGGGATGGGGGTGGGAGAGGTAGGGTGGAGGGTTTTGGGATGTGTGTGGGGGGTTGGGGGGTAGTGTGTAGGGTGGAGGGATTTTGGGATGGTGGGAGGTGGGGGGGGTACTGTGCAGTGTGTAGAGTGGCAGGTTTTGGGATGGGGGTGGAGGTGGGGATGGGCGGCTAGTGTGAAGGGTGGCAGGTTTTGGGATAGGGGTGGAGGTGGGGGTGTGGGGTGGGGTGGAGGTGGGGGTGGGGGTGGAGAGTTTTGAGATGGGGATTGGAGGGTAGTATGTAGGGTGGGGGGTTTGGGATGGGGGTTGGGGACTGGGGGGCAGTGTGTAGGGTTCTGGAGGGTTTTTGTAGTGGGAAGATCCAACTCAAGATCAATACTCGAGCCGCAGCTGGCATTCTCTTACAGCCACTAGCGTACCCACGGTGAATCATTACACGGGACGAGACGCACAACAATGGGCCCAGCTGAGAGAGCTCTTTCTCAACAAAGACAAAGACCAGAAGAAGAAATGCGGATTAAAAGAAGAACGACAAGAAGAGGGGGACAGAGGAGACATATGATACACACTTACCCACATCAATAATGCAGGAGAGCCAAGCAGGACATGACAATTGTGGACCGCAACGACAGAACTCGGTTGGGACATGCTAAAGGTGGAGTTTGATGCTATGATAACATCGGGAAGTGTCAATGGCTACGTTTACATGAGACATTTAATTCAGAATTAAGTCACTTTAATTCTGAATAAAGCTTAATTCCGCTTTGAGAACATCATGTAAACACTTAACAATTCGGAATTAAATGAAAGAATCAAAGTAAATGCAATGGAACTATTTAATTCTGATTCTGTCATTGCAAGTGCACTGCCAAAGCAAGTCTTCAATAGCCCGACCATAAAAAAAACCTAATCATAACTTTAGTAGTTGGGAAAATGTTTTGGGGGAAAAAAAAACAGAAGAAAGATGAGGGCAGAGCATAAAGATGACACAAACAACAGGTAGCGCAGCGAGAGAGCGAGAGAGCGAGAGAGCGAGACTGCCAGTGGTCAGCACAAGTTCACACCCAACACGTAGACTAGAGTATTTTCCATTCACATTTGTGTACACATGACTGTCGCTGTCCGTCAAAGCGTGCAGTCTGGCTAAGACCAAGCCGTGTTCTATAAATAGGCAGCGGGGTGGTAATGACACAGATGCGTGTAACCACTCATGTTCTTTACGTAGCCTACATACAGGGCTGTTGACAGC
>NC_085880.1:20126027-20151027 GCF_034702125.1 Engraulis encrasicolus | reverse complement strand
GCCCAGCCAGTCACCCTCTCTCCTGCCTCACCCCCACCCTAGCCACCGCAGAGTTTCCCGTACATAGACCACTATGTGGTGCAGCACCACACTCTAAGAAAATTTCCCTGCAAAATAACGGCAGTTACTGGCAATTATATTTACCTGTAATTCTACTGTTATTTCACACCAAAAATCAAATACAGCTCATTGCTGTTTAATGTATCACAGTATATAACATTTTTTCAGCAGCAATTGAACTGTTAAATAACAGTACTCTACAGAAAAATAACAGTACATTTCAGTTAAAAAGTTGAATTGTACTGTGTGATGACAGGCAAATACTGGGTCATAGTTGTATTCATGAATATGGCCATGGCAACTTCCCACCCCACCCATCATTCTCCATAACTGTGGTACCCTGGCCATGTGACCACCCCACCCTCCCATCGTTCACCATGACTGGAGTGCCTTGAGCATGATACTATGGCGCTATGCTGTATTGAGAAAATGGTTTGCGGTGGTCCTTTGAAAGTGTGGGCATGAATAAAATTTCAGAGTACACAGTGCTGTTACAATGATAGTGTGCAAGGTGGGCTTTTTACTGTATCTCTTGATGAGCCAATGATAAATATAGCATTGGTCAGTCTTTAAAAAAATATTTTGCACCAAGTAGCACATCAAACAAGCACCACTACAAGCTAGCTCTCAAAGCAATGCCTAATTTGCAGCAGGCACATTATATGCAACAATGCCACAAATGATGCCACATACAGCAAGCTTTCACAAAGAGGAAAGTGTGCAAGCATGTGTGCAAGCATGTAAGCAAGCTTGTAGGCAAGCTTATAGGCAAACAAGTGCTATGCTGTGCCATGCTGGCCAGCCAGCAGGCAGGCAAGCAACTGAAGTGTTGATAGTCCAGATTTATATACAGGTGCAGGAGTACCATGTGACCAGAGTTATCAGGCCCTTGGCAGGTGACGCCCGTTATTGAATAATGGCATAACAGCCCTACTCAGGTGAGGCCAGGCACTGATTAGCAGATTGGTTTAGATGGGGCTGCTTGTTGCAAGACTGTTACAAGTTCTTAAAATGTTTCAGCCATTCACACTTTCATCACTATCAAAATGCATGTGCTACTCACACTTTGCTGCATCAAGCACTTTTTAAGTCTTGTAGTTTCCTTAGAAATTGTTTCATCATGCTTGATAGTATCAGATAATCTTTAACCAGTCAGAATGACTTCAGTTCTTCAGGTGGTATTGAAGTTTGATGGTGATCACGGACAAGTGGAGGATGAGTGGGTTTCAATGGTGCTTGCCACTTGTTATTTTCTAGAGATGCACCGGATCCGGTTCCGGTTCCGGATCCGTCAGGATAATAGAGTTTTTCACAGGGTCCGGGTCCGGCAGGATCTTAAGCAGTGGATCCGGTTTCCGGCATGTTACCTAAAAATCAGGGTCTGGTGCATGTCTAGCCTAGGCTTTTCAGTCTTTCACAACCCCAATCACTGCATGGAGTGAAATCCCTTTGGAAGCGGCTATTGCAGGCAGTGTGGCAATAAGCCAATGAGTCTAAAAAATAGTTTGCGCCAACGTAATAAAAAGGGCCCACGTGTGCGAGTAGACTATATGTTTCAACCCTTTTGTAGGATCCGGTATCCGGTTCCGGATCCGGCAGGATCTTATTCAGTGGATCTGGTATCCGGAAGGATCCTAAAAATCAGGATCCGGTGCATCTCTAGTTTTTTCCACAACGGCGAATACTGCTATTGTGCAGTACTTACTGTTTATGCTCAATATGTGACTCAAAGTAATATTTTCACAGTAGTTGTCTGTTTTTTCGAAAAACAGTAGAATGCTGTTGTAAAATTGCCGTAAATAAACAGCTATTTGTTACAGTGCACATCATGAAAAACGATCACCACAAATTGATCAACAGCCACATATAGTGTACAGTATATGCAAATGATGCCAATATGCCAATGTTGTTTGCCTGTACCACCATACAATGCTACTTGGTCTGAGGGAAACCCTGCGGCCATCACCCCACCCCACCACCCTTGTCCCACGGCTATTCCCTACTATTCCCTGTTATTCCCTGCAGGCTGGAGGAAGGGATCACTGTCATCCCGCCAGCGGGGCACAGCACGACTGAAGCACACTCTTGGGAAACATGCACACATGCATTCCCCATTCTCCTCCATGACTGAGGTTCGCTGAGCATGGTACTGTCCCGGCGCACTGCTCCCTTGGGGCGCCATTGTTGACTGCCCCCTTGCACGGGTGAGGTATTAATGCAATTTCGTTGTGTGCAGTAGAGTGCTCTGTCACAATGACAATGGGAGTTGGAGTTTCCTACTTTTCACTTCACTTCACACACTCATGACTGCTGGAGCAAGGAGAGAGAGAGAGAGAGAGAGAGAGAGAGAGAGAGAGAGAGAGAGAGAGAGAGAGAGAGAGAGGGAGAGAGAGAGACAGAGACAGAGACAGAGAGACAGAGAGAAGAGCATCTTAGGGAGGTGCAGAGCTGGATGCCAAATTCACCAAACAGTGGACAACAAAGGTACTCATCAAATATTGCCGTGCAAGAAGGCAGTATCGTGATACACTCTTTCAAAGTACTGTTACACTTCATCTAAGCTTCAAATGTGAAAAGCACAAATTCATTTTTTAAGGATAGATTAAAGCAATTGTGGGGTGTATCGAACCATAGGTCCAAAATCATGATACAAACCAAATTGTGAGTTGAGTGTATTGTTGCAGCCCAAGTAGTAGTAGCCCTGCATCGATCAGTAGTCTCTGACAAAACAACAATCACAGGTTGTGAAGTCCATGTATCACATATCAAGTCTCTCTGGTGTTCAAAAGCCATGCTTGGCCTTTCCAAGTCAGGTGTAATGCCGCAAATCTGTCAGGCACAACAAACTTGCGACAAATTTGAGCTTATATCGTGTAATCTGAGCAGGCCATGAGATAACCATTGGGTGTCTGGGATAGAGAGATGAGATCTTAACCACTTATCTCTCAGACTTTGTTTTTCTCGAGTCTCGAATGACCATTTTCAGTCAGTCAATCTAAAACGGCCCGCAGTCGCCACAATAGGAGGCTCACATTACACTTGACTACTTGAGGCACTTGAGCCAAAAGAACAAACACAAAAACAAACCAATCGGACAAACAGATAGACAGATAGACAGACACACACAATATGGGGATGTCCACTCAGTGGCGGAACAACTGCACACAGGGCCCTAGGGCAATACACTTATAGGCCCCTCCCAGACAGTCTGCAAAGGTCACAATAGGGCCCCCACCACCTATACGGGAGGGCCCTGGGCCCTGGGGCAAATGCCCTGCTCGCCCCCCCTATACCGTGCCCCTGTGTCCACTCCAGATGCCCTGACTCAGCAGTTTGGGGTAGTTAAGATGCTGTAGGTGTCTGTCGTCACTCTGCTTCCCAAAAAAGCAACAGTGGGAGTTGGAAAGCCCCACCCTGTCAGGCATGCAGCCAAGATACCAGGGGGGAGCGTCCCTACGCCCCACACAGCTCTGCTTATCTCCCGGCCACACATCCTCAGACAGTCAGACTTACCAGACAGACTCTCCATCCATCCACCACCCTCTATAACACCTCTTCCCAACCCCTCCACCCCCCCCCATGTAACCCCCCACCAACCCCTCCACCCTCCCACCCCTCCATCCCCCCCATGTAAAACCCCCCCACCAACCCCTCCACCCCCCCATGTAACCCCCCCACCAACCCCTCCATATAAGACACCTACCCAACCCCCCCATGTAAAACCCACTCCACAACCCCCCATGTACAACCCCCTCACCAACCCCTCCCCAACCCCCCCATGTAAAACCAACTCCACAACCCCCCACGCCAAACCCCTCCACCACCCCATGTAAAACCCCCTCCACAACTGGTCATTCTGTGCTGCACTGAGCTGTGCACGTGGGGTGTGGGTGGGAACTACACGTGTGGGTACTTTGGGTGTGGATGGCAAGGTGGGGGTAACAGATTCTTTTTTTAACACAATGACTGACCCCATTAGCAGGGGCCCCCTGGCAGGTGTGTCACATGCACACCCCCCCCCCCCCCACACACACCACACTACATCACACTTTTACTGGGTGTGAGTAGTAGCCCCCACAACTGTCATCCTCCCTACCCCTCGCCCACATGCACGCACACACATGCACACCTGCACGCGCACACGCACACATACACGCGCACGCGCACACGCACACACACACACACACACACACACACACACACAGACACACACACACACACACACACACACACACACACACACACACACACACACACACACACACACACCAGCACCATGTAGCCCAGCATTTGAAAAGCATTTCAAACACATCACTAAGACAGCAGTGGAAAAAAAACAAGTTCTGCATAGCACGCTATCGGCTGGCCGGCCACTGCTTCTTTTAAACAACAACAGGCTTTTGTGAAGGAGAGTGAACACGATGAGTGACTTCAAATGTGTCTACCATAGAGAATGTTATTGGTTTTTTTTCTGTGCATGTGAATTAGTTCAAGTGTGGCTTTGTTCTTTTTAAAAAAAAACTTTTTTGTGTCTGCAAATATGATTGTGTATTTTTGCATGTCTGTGAATCTCTCTCTCTCTCTCTCTCTCGCTCTCTCGCTCTCTCGCTCTCTCTCTCTCTCTCTCTCTCTCTCTCTCTCTCTCTCTCTCTTCTCTCTCTCTCTCTCTCTCTCTCTCTCTCTCTCTCTCTCTCTCTCTCTCTCACACACACACACACACACACACACACACACACACACACACACACACACACACACACACTCAGTCAGTCAGTCAGTCAGTCGCCACTTCTGAGAACTTTCCGTCTGATGACTCAAAAGGTGAGGTGAGCGCTGTCTTTCATATCTCATAGCGGTACGAGACTGATTTGGAGTGGAAAACTGGTTTCACACGTACCTTTGTCAGCAAGGTGTGGTCTTCAGCAACCTGGCATTCTTGAATAGCCAGCGCAAACTGCTCCAGCGTCACTATGGAAACATAAAAACAACACAAAATGTCACAACTGTGTTGTCTGTGTCGCTCTTACAAAAGAGAGTGAGGTGTCAATAACACATTATCAGTGGAGGAGCAGGTGTTGGTCAAGAGTAAAAAGGACTTTGGCGTTGAAGCTTAACAACAATAACAAAAAAAACAAAACAATGAAAATGCAGGTGAGGTAATGAGTAAGACAAGCAAACACATAACCCTCAAAGAAACCACAGACTTCTAGTTTTCATCTGATCTCTAGTGATCCAAGCTTGAATGAATGAAAAGGAATTCAACAGAGGTGTGTTTTTTGGCTGTTAATTTTGCCGAAAAATTGTGAGCCAACACCATTTCATTCACAAAGCGACCATAACACGGATCTTTTTGCAGTGCATCACAAAGTCTGTCTGCTACCTTTGTTTTATTGCAGAAGACTGCGCTGTAAACATGAGAGATGCACGCACCACTGTAAAGGCCGATGATGTGTGTTCGGTCAAACGCGTCTTCATGCCACCGATGCTGTGTGTGCAGTGCTCTTTTGCGGCCATTTTGTAGAGCGCTTTTTCAAACGAGACAAGTGTAATAACAGCACGCTCCGTTACAAAGGTAATTTATGTATGACTAGCGATCTACAAAAAAACAAACCCACAGGCACCATCTCTGCAAGGGCAGTGTCACAAGACGAACGTGAAGGAAGACACCTCTAGTCAGAGACATACGACTTCACTCTAAAGATAATTTTCTAATATGGCAACATATTAGACAATAAAGCTTTTTGAATCTTTGAATCTTTGAAGTACAGGCCGTACCTGATGAAATGGTGGGTGAAATACGCTGCTCACTCCGAAAAAATAAAACGCAAACTGTAACCAGCGTGCTGTGTTTTATGGCAGTCATGGGTGAGCGGTTAGGGCGTCAGACTTGCATCCCAGAGGTTGCCGGTTCGACTCCCGACCCGCCAGGTTGGTGGGGGGAGTAATCAACCAGTGCTCTCCCCCATCCTCCTCCATGACTGAGGTACCCTGAGCATGGTACCGTCCCACCGCACTGCTCCCCATGGGGCGCCACTGAGGGCTGCCCCCTTGCACGGGTGAGGCATAAATGCAATTTCGTTGTGTGCAGTGTGCAGTGTTCACTTGTGTGCTGTGGAGTGCTGTGTCACAATGACAATGGGAGTTGGAGTTTCCCAATGGGGCCCGCAGGCCTGACTTTGTTTTTTTTTTTTTTTTAATAATTCACTATATTTATATTTATCAGTATATTTATATAATATATTATACAATATATAATATATAATATATTTTATAATCATTCACAATATTTTATAATCATTCACCATATTTATATTTATCAATGCATTTTGTAATAATTCACTATAATTGTATTTATTACTATATTTTGTAATTATTCACTATATTTATATTTATAACGATATTTTAATTTATTCACTATATTTACATTTATTATTGACTTTTTGATTCAGTTCACCTGCATTACATCAGGCTTGTGCACAGAGACACTTGTGGACTTAAACAGTAAATGGGTGTATGAGCTTTTAATGGTATTGCATGCAAATTACAGAGGTGATGTAGACAACACTGTGTAACTCTGTTCATGACTGTGGTATGGGTTGCTTATAGTGTATGTGTGTGTGTGTGTGTGTGTGTGTGTGTGTGTGTGTGTGTGTGTGTGTGTGTGTGTGTGTGTGTGTGTGTGTGTGTGTGTGTGTGTGTGTGTGTGTGTGTGTGTGTGTGTGTGTGTGTGTGAGAGAATGAGTGGGTGGGTGGGAGGGAAGTGAGAGAATGGAAAGATTGTGATCAGAGGGGTTAGACGGCCCCATAAAGCAGCCCCATGGTTTGGTACACTACTAACTCACACATGAGAACACACGCGCACGCACACACACACACACACACACACACACACACACACACACACACACACACACACACACACACACACACACACACACACGCACACACACGCACACACACGCACACACACACAATATCAGCAGTCACACACACACACACACACACACACACACACACACACACACACACACACACACACACACACACACACACACACACACACACACACAGACACACACACAGACACCACCCGCCCCACACACACACACACAGACACACACACAAGAACAGCAGTCCCCCCCCACACACACACAAACTTAACTAATTCATTCCAGCCATTTGCAAAAGTATAAAATGTTAAACATTGCAATACTATTTCCACCTCCAACTTTGATATATTTTTCCCTGCATCTGTTTCGCCAGTTCCACTGCCTACACATATATATGAAGGCCTAAATTATGTCACACTTGAAGAAACATTCCTCAATTACTCAACAAGTCCAACAATTGCCCAACAAGTCCACTCCAGTGGTGAAACATGCTCCAGAAACATTCTGTGTGTGTGTGTGTGTGTTTGTGTGTGTGTGTGTGTGTGTGTGTGTGTGTGTGTGTGTGTGTGTGTGTGTTTGTGTGTGTGTGTGTGTGTGTTCAGGTCATCTCTTTCCACATCTGATAAGCAATGTGTGTGTTTGTGTGTGTGTGTGCGTGTGTGTGTGTATAGATGCAAGACAAGGTTGACATGTGTCCTATGTGTGTCTGCATACAGTGTGTGTGTGTGTGTGTGTGTGTGTGTGTGTGTGTGTGTGTGTGTGTGTGTGTGTGTGTGTGTGTGTGTTAGTGTGTGTGCAAGTGTCAGTCCTCTCTTTCCACACCCGAAACGCAGTCACACTCATCTCTCCACTCTCCATCCTCCTCACCTCGATGAATGTGTGCCAGTGTGTGTGTGTGTGTGTGTGTGTGTGTGTGTGTGTGTGTGTTTGAGTGTGTTAGTGTGTTAGTGTGTGTGTTTGTGTGTGTGTGAGTGTGTGTGCGTGCGTGTGTGCGTGCATGCATGCATGTGTGTGTGCTCGTCCTCCTCACGCGCGTGTGTGTGTGTGTGTGTTTGTGTGTGTGTCTCTGTGTGTGTCTGTGTGTGTGTGTGTGTGTGTGTGTGTGTGTGTGTGTGTGTGTGTGTGTGTGTGTGTGTGTGTGTGTGTGTGTGTGCGCGTGTGTCCTCCTCACCTCGATGAATGTGTGCCAATGCCAAGCCCGTCACGTGATGCAGGCAGGAGTTCCAGGCGGCGAAAAACTCATCTTTGTTCTTCTCCACCTACAGTACAGTTTGGAAACATGTCAATGGTCTGTGGAGTGACAACAGCATTGCTGTCAATTACAACCTGTGGAACGACAATGCCATTGCTGTGTACATTGGAGTCCATGTGTCATAACAGTCGTACATCAGGACGTAAGGTGGCCTCAGCATCATTGCACTCCTACAGTTTGGAAACTTGTCAATTCCTACAACCACTGGAGCGGCGGTAGCACTGTTGTCAATTACAACCCAGTGGAACAACGATGACATTGCTGTCAATGACAGCCAGTGGAAGGACAATGGGTATTGCTGTGTACATTTGGAGTCCAATGTGTCATAACAGCAGTAGATAAGGACAGGTTTCCAATACGGCGGCCTCCCTCAGTATCATGCATGCACTCATTATCAGATGGAACATCTACTGATGCTTTATCCAAATGAAGTGCCATTGGCTTGGTTTACTCACAGATGCATTATGCATGAGCAGGGCCGGATTAAGATGCCCTGTGGCCCCTAAGCTACAGGTTGCTGTGGGCCCCCCCGAGACGGACAATTTTGCGAAGAAATTCACATAGACAGCGCCAGTGCTCTAAAATAACACCTGCCAACAAGCCAAATGCTGGTAAACAATCTGTTTGGCTGGTAGAAAAGGAAAAGTTAATAGCCACTTTAACCCATTAGTAACTGTGCTAACTGGCTAGTAAGATCAACAACAACTAGCCATTTTGGCTGGTGAGGAAAAAAGTTAATTTAGATTCCTGGACAGCACCATAATTAGTTAGGAATTAAGGATAACATGTCTACCAACTGTACTCAACACGACACATGATTTTTTCAATAACATCCTGTCAAAATTCCAATTTTTTTCACTTTTGGCTAATCAGGGGCCACTTGGCAGGTGGGGGCCCCTAGGCTGGAGCCATATCTAAGCTGTGCATTAGTCCGGCCCTGTGTTTGATGTGGTGTGGTGTGTGGAAACATGTTGTTGTTATTGTTGTGAGAGTACCTTATTGTAGAGGCGGGCTGCAAGGCTCCTCTGTAGCACTCTCTCCCGATAGCTCACGGCTTTTAGAAGGAAACTCAAATCACCCACTTTGTCCACATTGAAGCCTAGGAAACTTACATACACCAAGGCACAGACAGACAGACGGACAGACGGACAGACAGACAGACGGACAGACGGACAGACAGACAGACAGACATGCAGACAGACAGAGAAACAGACAGACACAGACAAACACACATTATCATCTTAGAGTGTCACACAAGCAAACAAACAAAAATTAAGCCATCAGTATTTCTGCAATATTTTGACAATATCTCACAACTTATTTGGGTGACAAGTCTGGATAATTGTGCGTGATACTTGTGTGTTTGTGTTGATATTAACAAATGTTTAAAAGAGTTCAGATGAGTGTTTGTTACTGAAAAGCAAAAAGCTACTTTGAGTAGCTTGAGCTGTTTGAGTAGCTCCTTTGGCAGTCTGCTGTTAGCCAGGCCATGCCCTCCTAGTGACACAACACCTCCGACGTTGCTTCTAGTCAGGCCAAGAGCAATCTAAATATAATTTCTGATCTCCCAAAAAACGGGAACTCCACCCACTTTGTTGGACACCAGTCAACCAGTAGCAACCTAGAGAGCCCGGTCAACCATGCCATTTGGGAAATGTTAATTGTTATGGTCTTGGTCAGACCAAGTCTCGAAGAGATTTGAAAGTCGATGATAATTAGGCTAGTCTGCTGTAGCTTCTACTTAGATGTCATATTTCATGTGAAACGGCAAAACATTACAATTATGTCAGGGGCCGGCAAAGACAACCCTCGAGACATAGGTTCCCCACCCCTGCTCTAACGCTATTCCTTAGTCCTATGAATATTGACCTAAAAACCCAAAAGACACACAAAAAACACTTTGGCCCAGAGGGCCATACAAGTGATATAAAATGCTCTATAAAGATCACTGGCTTAGCAAGGGGCAATCACACAAGTAAATGACCCGTATACACAGCTAGATACAGCCACTAGCCATTTCTATTCTAAGGACAAGCAAACACCCAACCAACAACAGACGAGAAGACTGATGGCACGCATGTTTTGAGAGGTTGGGTGGTGTGTGTGTGTGTGTGTGTGTGTGTGTGTGTGTGTGTGTGTGTGTGTGTGTGTGTGTGTGTGTGTGTGTGTGTGTGTGTGTGTGTGTGTGTGTGTGTGTGTGTGTGTGTGTGTGTGTATGAGGACTGTCTATGCTCCAGGAACTAGATGGGTATTTATAGTAACAGAAAACCTCAGCGATTCCAATAAAGGATATTATCTGTGAAACAGCCCTCATCTGAAATGAGCGAGTTAAAAATAAAATAAACCTGAGGCAAGTCATGATGGAGACATTTGCATGTAAGTGGCGGGTTGCTGAAATGCTGTCGAAGTACCATTGGCTTGAAAATGGATTAGAGAGCCAACAAAGCATCTGTGCTCATCTGACTGCAGAATTGCGGCTCAAGAAGAAACAGAATTCCGTTGCCTTTTGATAATGACAATGAAACTTTTCAATTTCATTATATTGCATCACACTTAGCTGACTCTTTTATCCAAAGCGACTTCCAGTTATTTACAAGGTATTGGTTATAGTCCCTAGAGCAGTGTGGGGATGGGTGCCTTGCTCAAGGGCACTGCAGCCATGGAGTGAGGCGTTGGGAGAGGTAAGGGTGGGATTCAAACCTGCAACCTTCTGAACTTAAGACCATCTCCCTAACCATTAGGCCACAGCTGTTTGAATTGATTTTAACTGTCTCGCTGCTATCGGAGCACATCACTCTTCATAACATGTCCTTTGAATGTGTAACAACTAGACCAGGGCCAGACCCAACCTTTAGCACCAATTAACAATACAACTCAAATGAGTAGTCTACGACAAGACAGCAATAAATGTTATTTAGGACAAAAGAAGTACATACAGTACTTTTACGAGTTTCTAAAGAAACAACTCTGATGAAGACACATGTCAAAACGTTTTTAGTTGTTTTTTCAGGGCCCAATTGGAATACCTTTGCAGCCCACAGACTGAGAGTTACTGAATTAGACCATTGCAAATATATTTTAAGACGATACTATGATCACCATTAGTGTGGCTGTTGTGATATTACAGTGTTACTGTTGTAGTGTTACTGTTATTTACTTGCATACACTGAAATAGCACATCACAACAACAACAAAACACACTAGATCATTTCTGACGACAATGTTAGAAAGTATGGCCACATGGTAATCAAACGCTCTCTGTTAGCCTTAGATGACCTTGCGTACAATAATGTACTAGCTGTTGCTGTCTGTTTTAGAGACCAACAATTATTCTTCTCTCGCAATGAAACGCATCCATTTAGTTTTACAACCGACACTCAAAAAGTCTTCAACAGGGCAGAGGAGCACCAACGCTCTCACCAACACCGCTGTATATGAAGCCCAACTGAAATGGCCTATGACAGTACTCTGTTTACTCCAGAGCCTCTGGTATACGCACGCAAGAGAACAGCCAAGCTTTGGTACATTTGTCAAGCGGCAGTTTGGACTGAGAGTGGAATGAAAGCCCCCACAGTAGTGTTTTTCAACGGGGGCGCTACAGCCCCCCAGGGGGTGTTGGGGAGCCCTAGGGGGACGAAGGATACAGCTGCGTGGGGGGTGGGTTTAGTTCCCATTGGGGGGCATTAGTCTATTTTATTTTTCAAACTACGGGTGTTGGCAGGCTTATGATGAGGTCAAGAGGGTGTTGGGAGGCTTATGATGAGGTCAAGGGGGCGTTTGTTCAAAAAAGGTTGAAAACCACTTCCCTACAGTGTCTAACGACTAACTTCTTTGCTTTTATTAAGAGAGGCCATAAATGCTTCATCACCGTTATAGTTGCTTCACTGGACAGCATGATATCTTAATGGGTGTTTTTTTCCCCTCAGTGTCATTGTTGATGTAATTACAGCACTTAAAATGTCTAGGCCAGCATAAAATGGAGACAAAAACAATGGTATGCAAGCCAGGCCAATCATGCGATGTCTGCCGTCCTGTTGGTTCAACAACAGTGTTGGACCCGACTGCATCCGGGGACCCGGTTTATGTTACCGTACCTGGTTCTGAGGGTGTCGGATGCCGAGCTGGTCCATGTTCTGATGAGGCCGGCCACGATGTTGTTGCCCAGCAGCTTGGTGTACTGGCTCAACAGCTCTCGCACCACCACCTGCAGATGGCCCACGAGGGTCAAAGGTCAGCAATATTCAATTCAATTTACATCTGCAGTCCATATACAGTATATCACAAAAGTGAATACAACCCTCACAGTTTTGCAGATTTTTGAGTATATCTTTTCATAGGAAAGCATTACAGAAACGTAACTTTGACACAATGATTAGTGACCTTTTAACAACATATTTAACCGCTTAAATTTCTTGTTCACTCAGAAAAAAACAAAATACAGCCATTAATGTTTGAACATGTACTCACAAAAGTGAGTACACCCCAGATTAAAATCCGGTAGAGAAGGGGCTATGTTGGCTCGAATCGTCTCGAAATGAAACGAAATGAAAAGGGATGACAAGGGAGGTCATCAGTGTGGGTTTCGCCCTTTCTTTGCATTGAACTTTAAAATTTTGAGTCTGCATCTGGCTTAAATAGATTGGTGTGAGATTTGAATGCAATCCTATGGAGAATATCATGATCTGCTTCAGTAGTCACAGTGCATGTTGACATGCATGTTTCTTTTAGGTGTATTTCAGATTGCCAATGTTGACAGCATTCATGCATCCCCAAACCATGTCAGTCCCACTACCATGCTTGGCTTATGAGAGGATACACCTTTTTTGTACAACTCACTTGTTTACCACCACACATGCTTGACACCATCTAAAGCAAATTTGTTTATCTTGGTCTCTTCAGATCACACAACATGGTTCCAGTGATCCATATCCTTGGTCTGTTCATCTCTCTCTGTTCATAGCCCCTTCTCTACCGGATTTTAATCTGGGGTGTACTCACTTTTGTGAGTACATGTTCAAACATTAATGGCTGTATTTTGTTTTTTTCTGAGTGAACAAGAAATTTTAGCGGTTAAATATGTTGTTAAAAGGTCACTAATCATTGTGTCAAAGTTACATTTCTGTAATGCTTTCCTATGAAAAGATATACTCAAACATCTGCAAAACTGTGAGGGGTGTATTCACTTTCGTGATATACTGTAGAATCCATAATCCATAAAATCAGCAGTCCATTAGCAGTCCATAGAATCCATAATCCATAAAATCAGTAGTACATAAAACAAATGAACACATGAATACAACAAACCAACCGCTCACATGAGTGTCCACCATTTTTCAATGCAACATGAAATGACAGCAAAGGCCGAACCATGTACTTCACTCTATATACAGTACATGAACATTTTTTCTGGAGTGATGACATTTTGGGGGGGGGGGGGGGGGGAAGCTAAAAGATTCATCAGATGTTATAGTGAAACTTTCAGTCACACTAAGTTGCACTTTTCAGCCTTACTGTATGCTGTAACTAATCATCAAGCTACCCAGTACAGCCAGAGAGTCAAGCGCCACAGCCACTACCTACAGTACCCAGTGCAGCCAGAGAGTCAAGCGCCACAGCCACTACCTACAGTACCCAGTACAGCCAGAGAGTCAAGCGCCACAGCCACTACCTACCCAGTGCAGCCAGGCAGTCAAGCGCCACACATACTACCTACCCAGTGCAGCCAGGCAGTCAAGCGCCACAGCCCCTACCTACCCAGTGCTGCCAGGCAGTCATGAAACCCTCTGCTTGCTTGCTTAACTCCTACACCTTCCTCTGGCTTTCTAACACTCCCAAGGCAAGCACTGTTTCAGCTCTCAGTATGACTAGGAACAACCACTCTGCACTTTCACCTTAGCTTTTAAAAGTAATACCAGGTAGTTATGGTTGTGGACGACCATATTTTCATCCAGTCTGAAATTTCAATTTCAATGTTTCAACATATCTAGGTCATTCAGGATAGTGCAGTCTAACAAAGCTTATTACAAAATGATGTGCCTACATCGTTGCATCGGCTTAGGGGTAAGGGTTAGGATGAGGTTATAAGTGTTCAGCAAGTTCAGTGTAAGCACATACGTAATAAAAGGAGCTGTAAACCGAAGTGTTAGCATAGTAGTTTAACTTTTATTGGCCTGTTTAACTCCTGTCTACAGATGCCTTGTCCTCAACATGACACCGTGCTCAGGCAGTGCTCAGGCCGGGCAGAGCAGCACAGCAGGGATTTGGCCATGTCTTGTTCTAGGCCAGGGCTGGACTCGGGGGCGGGGGGATATAGGGCCCGGGCACTTTTGGCATAAAGGGGCCCTCATAATTAGTGGTGCAGAACTGACACACCGGTGGGCCTTGCACTCTCGTCAGCCCCTATTTTCAGATTTTTTATTTATTTGTTTTAATTTAAACAGAAAAAGCCAGCTATGCCAGATGGTCAGTCCAGCCCTGTTCTAGACTGATTGGAGTCTTGTGACAGGTGAAGTGGCAATGGCCCTCAGGCAGGCTACACAAACCACATCAGCCAGCCGTAATACACTGACATCCTCAGGGGCGGATCTAGCCATTTTGGGGCCCTCTGCAAAATATAAACATGGGGCCCTAAAATATAATTCTTTTAACATGTCACCAATTGGCATGGAAAGAGAGAGGGTGCTATTGTAGTGTTTTGTCTCAGAAATATCTTGGATAAATATCTAGGCCTGCTTTTTTTGTGTGATTATTGCAACTGGTGTGACAATACGGAGGGCAGATTTGGTCAGGGCCCTAGGCAATTGCCTTGGTTTGCCTGATGTAAAGTCCACCTCTGCACATCCTGCTACTCTGCAATACTCGATTAAGACAATTAATATCCAGCTGCAGTATTTTATCCACCTCCCCACCTCCTCACCCCCCGATCCACCCACCACTCCCCCAATTCTAAAAATTCCCAACAATAAATTAAAAAGGGCTGTTCTGTTTCGAGTCTGTTTTTAATTTTATTTCATTCTACTGCAATCTGACTTCAGAGGAAAGGGGATTGAGGAACGAACAGTGGGCTATTGGCAAAGGTCTGCGCTGTCCATGTGACTTCAGTTGAGAGAGACAGAGGCATCACATCGAGCAGCTAACGTTTTCACATGCTCCCTTTTAACCTTGGTCGCTGAAAAAACAAGACACTGCCTACGCCACTCCGCCGGCCCGGGCCATCTCTTTATGACTTAATCAAATCAAAGCCCTTGCATGGCCAGCCAAGCTGCTTTAATGACTGGCAGCTATTTTCTCAGATGGTGGTGGTGGGAACAAAAAAAAAAAAAAAAAAACTGTGGGCGCATGATGGCTATTATGTAGCAATTATCCTTACTGCATTACTACTACACACATATCTGCAGCATGTGTGGATTAGTTGTGCACGGGGACGGGGAGGATGAACCAACAGAGCATATTTAACTTACATACTTACTTTATTTTTCAGGACATTACACATTAATGAATATTATTCAGATTACAGCACAATGGCTAATTTCCATCTGGTGTCCAAAATAGGACTTAACATGGACTTAATTAACCTAAATGTCATGAAAGTGCTAGTGTGGAGTACAACACTATATGCTTTCACCTGCTCCATGAAGCTATTGTACTAGGATGAACGCCATATAAGCGGCTTGTTTACAATTAATTTAAATCACTCTTCACCTCCTTCACAAAGCTTTATGACTTTATGCTGATATTTCCACGGTTTGTAAGAATTATTTATTTTGGTATGTGAGTGGATAATCTAATTCCAACAGAAAGCCCACTGTGTGTGTGTGTGTGTGTGTGTGTGTGTGTGTGTGTGTGTGTGTGTGTGTGTGTGTGTGTGTGTGTGTGTGTGTGTGTGTGTGTGTGTGTGTGTGTGTGTTCATTGGGATGTCAATGGCTCGCCTGTGTGTGTGAGTGTTTGCTCTGTGAGGCCCACTGTTTCCCCCTGCCCCGGGGCTCTCTTGTTCTCTCTCTCTCTCTCTCTCTCTCTCTCTCTCTCTCTCTCTCTCTCTCTCTCTCTCTCTCTCTCTCCCTCTCCCTCTCTATCTTCCCCCCATTTCTTTCTCTCCATCTTCCTCTCTTTCTCTCCCTCCATTTCTTTATCTCCGTCTTCCTCTCCCCTGTTTCTCTCTCTCTGACTTCCCCTCTTTCTATCCCCCGTTTCTTTCTCTCCGTCTTCCTCTCTTTCTCTCTGTCTGTTTCCCAATGCCTCCACACAACACAACAGGGCCTCACAATTACATGTCCGTTATCTAATAACCGTCTCACAGCTAAAAACACCTTATTTATTCCAGAATGGATTGTATGCAATGACAGAGAAAAAAAAAGAATAAAAAAGACAACATAATAAATATGTCCTGTTGATTTTGGTGCGTACAATCTTTCACACAATTGTCATGGGAGCCCAGAGCAAGGCTGTTTCCATTTATCCAATTAAGTCTCCACCTAAACACAGAGATCTGTCCAGTCATCCTTACGCTTGCCTCTAGCCTTGAGATGGGACTTATTTATTGGTCGCTTGGCAATCATGAGCTGAGATTGGGCCCTTATTAAGTTATATGAAGTGAGTGCAAATAAAACAAAATACAGACAAAAACAGCAGCTCAGGGTAACACTGGGTACTTCCCCAGTATCAAGACAAATGTCAGGCCAGAGTCTGAACCCTAAGGTAGGTCAGTTGGACAGTCTTTAGTGTGTTGTGTGTGTTTTCACCCTTTCACAATGAAAAGCTTGTTTGAATACTGCATATGCTGCGTACAGTATGGATGCAAGGCAAGGTTGACATGTGTCCTACGTGTGTCTGCATACAATGTGTGTGTGCGTGTGTTTGTGTTTGCGTGCGCGTGTGAGTGTGTGTGTGTGTGTGTGTGTGTGTGTGTGTGTGTGTGTGTGTGTGTGTGTGTTTGTGTGTGTGTTTGTGTTTGCGTGTGCGTATGTGCGTGTGTGTGTGTGTGTGTGTGTGTGTGTGTGTGTGTGTGTGTGTGTGTAAAATCTGGACCTCGGGAGTTTGGCTAATGAAGTTAGAGCAGGCAAAGGCTATAGTCTGCTGAGTGGTGACAAATCAATTACATTATAAAATAAACACAAATTCAGTTACTCCAAAAGTTTACAAGAGCTGGCGAAACAGTACCGACCTGACCGACAATAGTAACAATAGTAGCCAACGCTTTTGGTAATATAGTGTATAATAATGGCCCTCAGTCTGTTCACCAGTAAAAAATATTACAAGTTTCTTTTCAGCGTGTCTACATGTATCAACAACATGTAATATTACATACTTACTACTTTAACATACTTACTACTATAACATGCTTACTATAGTTACCACACTACTATAACATACTTACACTGCAATTAATCCTGAGGTACAATGTAAGTACATAATATTACTCACTATTACATGCATTGTTAAACTGAACCTAATTCATGTAAAAGGAGCAGAGAAATTTGTAGCGTAATCAAATTAAGTTACACATAGTAACTATAATAAAGGAGTACGGGGGGATCAGGAAATGACCTCGTGCCCCAACTTATATATGAAACAGTACCTTTTGCCCACTGAGCCTCCGCACCCCCATAGAGAAATATTTACCTGCAGCATGACCACGTTGTCTCCCTCAAACGTCACAAACACGTCGGAGTCGCACTTCAACGCTGGGATCCGGTTCTCCATCATGAAGCCCTTGAAACACACACACAAATGAAATAGAGCACTTTTTTGACTCAAATTATAAGACTTTAAAATCAGATCTGAATTGATGAATATTTGATCGTCTTCAACTGTACACATGCATTGTACAGTATACACTACTCAGCGTTCTAATTTGAGTCGTAAATAAATATCAAATATCACATTATATGTTTGATATCTGATTTGGGCACGTAGTAGTTTGAGAGCCCAGCTTTAGGGTAACACATAGTGGATGAGTGGATGTACTGTATGTGTGTGTGTGTGTGCGTGCCTGCGTGCGTGCGCCTGTGTGTATGTGCATTTGTGTACTGACAACTTTACATTTCATATCTACCAGTATATATTCAGTGCTTTCAGAAGACGACTGCACACAAAGACAAAGCTATGCACAAACAAGTTGGAAGGAAACCAACTGTGGTGTTAGATGTGCAGTAAAAGTGGTAAATGTCACAAGTTTGGGGTTAAAAAGTACGACTTCAGAACAGCACACACACGCACGCACGCACGCACGCACGCACGCACGCACGCACGCACGCACGCACGCACGCACACACACACACACACACACACACACACACACACACACACACACACACACACACAACACACACACACACACACAAGTGGAGGTGCACATGCTGTGGTTTGTCTCTTTTTCTAATTCAAATACTTTGTTAAAAAGTTGGTTTTGTCAAAAAAATAAAATGTTTTGTCAAAAAAAATATGAAAACCTTGTTGTCGTGTGGCAATTCTTTTACATCATTTGAAATCAAACCAATGTGTTTAAGCATAAGAGAAACATATAGTTTACAGCTCCGCTATACTGCAGTGAACACCTGCCGGTAAGCAGGTAATTCATTTGAACTGGAAGATGAGCAAGACAATGAGTGGAAAGTTTCACTGCAGTGGCCTCAAAAAAAAAGAAGAAAAAAAAACGTCCACAAGAAACTTCACCCAACCCTTAGTACAACCGCACAGACACGGGCTATCAGAAGAACAAATAACAGGGTCTGCAACAGTGTATCATAAGTAGCGCTGATCAAGGCTGATGTGGCTTACTCTAAAGTCACAATGGCTATGTTTACATGAGACATTTAATTCAGAATTAACTCACTTCAATTCTGAATAAAGCTCAATTCCGCTTTGAAAACGTCATGTTAACACTTCACAATTCAGAATTAAATGAAAGATCAAAGTAAACTCAATAGAACTATTTCATTCTGAATTATTAATTCGGAATTTAAAAACGTCATGTAAACATAACCAATATGTTTACAATGCTGCACATTCTCTACATGTACACATGCAAGCACACTGAATAGGAGTACTCTAATACTGAACATAATATGATACACTATACATAATCCCCATAAACTTGCAGAACTGCACGCAAACACAAACACATATACAGTACATTATGCTCATATGAGAAAATAAGTCAGACTGAGAGGCAGACAGACAAGCAGGCAGACAGACAGACAGAGTATCAGATATACAGTGAGAGAGAGAGAGAGAGAGAGAGAGAGAGAGAGAGAGAGAGGGAGAGAGAGAGAGAGAGAGAGAGAGAGAGAGAGAGAGAGAGAGAGAGAGAGAGAGAGAGAGAGAGAGAGAGAGAGAGAGAGAGAGAGAGAGAGAGAGAGAGAGAGGGGCAGATATGGATACAGATCAGATTATAATACTGTATAATACGTATGGTTATTTTATGTCTAAGTACTGTATGTGTGTAATGTCTCGTGAGCAATGTCTATTTATGTATGTGTGTATGCTACTTGACACCTTAATTTCCCCCTGGGATCAATAATCGATACTCTACTCTACTCTACAGCACATGAGAGTTACAAGGCAGCCTGCCTTGCCCCCTGTGCTACTGTATATAGAGAGTACAAGAGTTGGAAGGTATAATACAGCCTACTATGCCTCCTTATAATGAGAGTTAGAAGGCATGACCAGGATAAGTCTATCATGCCCCCTGTGCCACATTATAATATCAGTGTTTCCCATACATTGAGGAAACTATGGCGGGCCGCCATAGTTTAAATTTGGCCGCCATTGTTTACGAAAATGTAAAAAAAAAAAATATATTTATTTATTTTTTTTTTTTTTAACGATATCCGTTTTTGTTAAAAACGATTTGAATTACGATTTTGAATTTCCTTCGCATTTTCCTCCTGGAGTAAATACATCCTATAGACTCTGTATTGGTTAGATAAGTAGTCCCACGGTAACACAGAATGAGGGGAAAGCATTAGGAAGTGACCGTAAGGGTATTACAGTTGATTCATGTGTGCACACGTGTAACATCGGGTGAGTAACAGAACATGTGCGCAACGATGCGTTATGACACGCCGATATGCGAGGATCTTCGTCCAAATCGCTAGTCGCATGCATCATCGCTAACTGCGTTTACATCGCGTGCCGCGTGTAAGGGAAATGTTAGTTGTTGACATGTATGGAATTCACTTCAATTTGTGCTGTTTCTTGCTTCAGTTGTGGACAAAACGATTGGCCAAACTCACAATAGAAAGCCTTTGCTGTGCTACTGTCCCAGAGAGCTGAAAAAAAACCTTCATAGAAGAAGTCACACTTAAAAGGGGTGTTAACCAATCCAATGAGCTCTCTCTCTCTCTCTCTCTCTCTCTCTCTCTCTCTCTCTCTCTCTCTGTCTCTCTCTCTCTCTCTCTCTCTCTCTCTCTCTCTCTCTCTCTCTCTCTCTCTCTCTCATAGTAGCCTACTATTTACCCATAACAAATGGTGAATTTCTGAGCCCTTTTTAATTTGTAGCCTATACCACTGAAGGCATGATAATGCTTCATCATATTTTAGAAATAGGGCCTATGTGCCTTTTATATACCAAATGTTTATCATTTTGAAATTGTTTCAGTTGTTTATGACTTGTGTATGACTGAAATTATCTCTGCATACTATCAGTGCTGCATTGCTTTGTAAAGATAGGCTATTCAACACACTTTAAAAACACACTGAAAAGATACGGCCATAGTAGCCTACTGAAAACATTTTGTTCATAATAATGGTGATTAATAAATGGTGGTCTTAAATTTTCATACTGACATCCTTGAATTTGACTTGGTAGATCAGGGCAGACCATCAACTTCAAAAGTAGATCTTGGTTAAAAAAAGGTTGGGCACCCCTGCTATAGAGAGAACCACAAGTGCTTGAAAGACAGGGATCAAAAGCCTAGTCAAGTTGTTGTAGTTTACTTGGGTTTGGGAGCAATATAAAAAATCTTCAGAGAAGGGACAGTTGGGATGAGTTTACTAACACTCCCTAGGCTTTGTTTTACAGTTGTAATGAGTTTGGTGACAGACCTTCATTGACACAGCAGAGGAGACATCGGGCTGCATATAGAAATGAATGTGTAATGAATGTGAATATAGACATAAATGTGTAATATGTTGTTCAGCCCTTTTAATGGGAGGAATTTGGAAAAAACTGGCCCTGTGACCAGCACACCTCATGTAGAATGTGTACGCCTACAGATATGTGTGGGGGAAAAGGCATAGCCTACCCTCTAAGACCCTTTTTGTCTATGCGTTAACAATTTCACAGTGCTCTTAAATTCTTATCTCTGCTCCTATTTTGTTTTATTATTGTTTCCCAGACCCCTGCATGAGGGACGAATGAAACTGTGTTGTAAACAGAAATTATTCACTGTACTGCATTTTTTGACAATGACAATGTACTACTATTATACAAGTCATGGGTAAAATCTTATGTAGCCTTATTTCTCAAAATATAAATGGCTGAAATATAGGCCCAGGCCTACAGCTTCTCCATGCGCCAATGTCATACTGTAGTCATTGTTTTGCCGTTTTGCATTTACGCTGCAAGAATACACCCCCCCCCCCCACCCCCCCCCCCCCAAAAAAAAGGCCCGTGTGAGAAGGGGCTACCCCCATAGTTTCCAAAATTTCTGTGGGAAACACTGAATATACATGTATATGTATATGTATATGTATATGTATATGGATATGGATATGGATAAGATTATAATATAGACAGAGTATGAGAGTTAGCAGAAGGTGGAAAGCAGTCTGCATGAGGGCATGAGAGTCAGGTACCATGCCTCATGTGCTACTGTAGATTTTAGAGTATGAGGGCATGAGAGTCAAGTACCATGCCTCCTGTACTAGATTATAATGTATACAGTAGCCTACTGTACAGTATCAAACACAAGCAGGTAATTGGAGTGCTTCTGGGTCTCCACCTTTTCCCCTTGGTGCTCATCAGTGTAGGGGCTCTCAAACTTGGTCCAGGTAGACAAATGCTGAGGCACTCAAGGTTGCAATTTTTAACTTTTTTTTATTTGGCTACAATGCCTACGCGTTTCGGCCCTTATGGCCTTCTTCAGGGCGTATGCAACCTTGAGTGCCTCAGCATTTGTCTACCTTTGCATACCTACCTACCTACCTTTGTTATCCTACCATGCATGCTGTACTAGATTATATTATATACTCTACAGTATGTTGAGTATGAGACATATCCTACCATGCCTTAGATCATAGTATATACTGTATGTTGAGTAAGAGGGTTAGGTATCCTACCATGCCTCCTATACTATATTATATTACAATATACATGTTGAATATGAGAGGTATCCTACCATGCCTCCAGTGCATTCTCGGCACTCCTGCAGGCAGGCCAGGTTCTCCCAGGTGCTGTAGGCCTTCAGGCCGGCCACCAGAGCCTGCAGAGCCCGGTTACTCTGAAGGTCCTCGCCCTTAAACAGTGCGTCATCCATCAGCCGCGCTGCATACCTAGACACGCACGCACACACACACACACGTTAACACACACACACACGCACGCACGCACGCGCACGCACGCACACACACACACACAAACAAGTAGGTGTGAACACACACACATACACGCACAAAACTATCCTCAGCATCCCTGAACTCCAGCCCCAGTCATCAAATAGTGACCAGCTGCCAGCTTGACATCAGCGCCATCTAGTGGTAATAATAGCAATGGTCATTTCTAGTATTGCATCTTCAAATCAGTGCCACCCAGCCGCAGCCATAACTGCTTATAATATTACACTTAGCTGAAGCTTTTTATTCAAAGCGACTTATAGGTATTTGGGTATTGGTTACAGTCCCTGGAGCAATTTGGTTAGGTGCCTTCCTCAAGGGCACTTCAGCCATGGATGAAGGTGCTGATAAGGGTGGGATTTGAACCCGCAACCCTCTAACCATTGAGCCATGGCTGCTTATTCGTTTGGTGGTACCTAAACCATTTCTGTTTATTTTAAGGTGCACTATGTAGAATGTGGCCAGAATGGGTACTGCAACTATGCTGCTCATTGAAACTGTGCTGCCTATTACCAAATTTGATATTTTCATGAATATTTACTAAATAATAAACCAATATTTACTAGTATGACCAAATTACAGCAAGTTTTGCAGCTAAAAATGTATATTTCTGGAAATTCAAAATGGCGGACCATGGAGAACATCACCCTTTTCATGTATGAAAAGTGCAATTTTGCCAGTCATAATGAATACTTAGAATTTTGTGGTGGTGGTAAGTATTCATGAAAAAGGTAACATTGGTGAATGGGCAGCCTGAATTCTGGAAATAAACTACAAAAAATATTACACAGAGCACCCTTAATGGTCAGTTCTGAAGAGGTCAGGCTACAGACTCCCCATACTGTAAGTCAAGCTCCGCCCACCCAATGCAAAGGAGTGTGCTCAAGTTCGATCTCTTAAGGGGCAGTTGTCCCCTCCTTCTTCTTCTTTTACGTGGCGTTAGGTGGCGACTTGCATAAGATGTGTACTACCTATCTACAGCACTAAGGGAACTCATTCATTCTCAATCTGAAGACGCCTACATAGGTCTCCTAAAGGGGTGTTCACCTGTGGTCAAACGGATCCTGGAAAAGTATGGGCTTGATCTATCTTACTCTACTAGATGGTTTTTGGTGAGACCACCAAAGTACCTGTTCATCCCAATGACTCATGGACATGATAGAAGCACATGGTTGATTTCACAAAGAAAAGACTGGATTGTAATGGGAGGAACTGCTCCTAGGGCCTATACTGCAAAGCTGGTTCAGGACAAGTTAAGGTTAAGTGAAGAGGTAAGTCATCTAATACAAGAGCCTTTTTTAAGAAAATGAGGACTCCAGGCTCTTCTATTAGACGATTTACCTCGTAGCCCCTTAATGCGCGCCGTACCTCCAGTGGCACGCTGTAATAGTCATTGAAATGTAACTACCATAGCACTACAATACTATGACACAACACAGGCCCTTTAGAAATGCACCACGACTTGGTCATTGCCATACTGGTAACAACAAATGTATAAAGCCGCGTCTTAAGGGGTTAACTTAATCTTAACTTATCCTGAACCAGCTTTGCAGTATAGGCCCCTGAACACTCTACCACTCTCTAGTGAGGAACAGTGGAGGACGCACTGCAACATGATGGGAACACAATTGGTTGTAGACAGACGCTGTCTTGATGTTGTATCCAAGTGTCCACCTGGATGCATCGATGAAATATTCCCATTGATGCATTGTTATGCAGGGCTGGACTGGCCATAGAACATACAGGGCATTTGCTCAATAGGCTGTTGATGATTTTGGCCTGGCCTTCCCCTTTATGTAATGGTATCAGTCCTTGTGCAGCTACAGAAAACCTCTCAGACTCAGATTTAAATATTAATTTTGGCTATTGGGAGGACTAAAAATGTTGTTACAGGCTTCATTGTCCCTCTCAATGCCTGGTCACGCCTGGTATATCTTTTAGCAGGCGTACCACTTCCTGTAGGTTAACTAAGCCTGGTTTTTCACTTAACCACATTCTTGGTATTACCCGCAGGTGTTTACCTGGTATTTACCTGTCGTTTAACATGCAGGTTCCTGTTAACCTGACATGCTCCTGCTTACCTGTTGTTTAGTAGGCTGGCTGCTGTTTACCTGGTGTTTACCTGGTGTTTAGCAGGTGTTAAGCCGCTGTTTACCAGGTGTCTGACTGTCAGGCTGCTGTTTACCTGGTATTTACCTGCTGTTTACCAGGCGTTTGACTGTCAGGCTGCTGTTTACCAGGTGT
>NC_085880.1:20116027-20121027 GCF_034702125.1 Engraulis encrasicolus | reverse complement strand
ACATGTGCATGCACACACACATACGCACGCACACGCTCACGCACACACATGCACACACGCACAAGCACACACACACACACACACACACACACACACACACACACACACACACACACACACACACACACACACACACACACACACACACACACACACACACACACACACACACACACACAGCAGGAAGGCCCTGTGGAGGGTTGAGTAGGCGTAGTGTGAGGATGCCACAGACGCAGAGATCTCCCTCTCTTGTCAACTAAAATACACCTCTCTTTACTCTGCTCTCTCTCTCTTTTTGTTTTTCTCTGATTCTCTCTCTCTCTCTCTCTCTCTCTCTCTCTCTCTCTCTCTCTCTCTCTCTCTCTCTCTCTCTCTCTCTCTCTCTCGTGTTTACGGGGATGCCAAAGAGACAGACATCCCCTCAGCCCACGCATCCGCCCCCTCCCCTACCCTTCTCTCCTCTCTCCTCACCTCCCCTCTCCTCTCCTACGTTTGAGATGAGATGAGGGTGACCACATGTGAAGCAGAAGGAGACAGCAGCAGCAGCAGAAGAGGAAGATGAGGAGGAGGAGGAGGAGGAGGAGGAGGAGGAGGAGTGCATGAACAACAGAGTTGGGGGAACACACACGCACAGACAGACGCACGCCCCACACACACACACAAACACACACACACACACACACAGAGACACACACACACACACACACAAACACACACACACACACACACACACAGAATAGCATGCATGCACACGCACACACACACACACACACACATGCACGCACATACGTACATACGCACACACACACACACACACACACACACACACACACACACACACACACACACACACACACACACACACACACACACACACACACACACACACACACACACACACGCCGCCCCCTCAGTAGAGACTCCCTCTGTACGGGATGTTCTCTGTGGTGAGCAGCAGCCGAGAGCGTCATAGCAACGCACTGCTTTTGGGGCAGGATTAAAGACGGTTTGGGTCTCCTTTCTTGTTTGTTAGTTCTGTTTTTTTTCTGGTGAGGTGTTTTTTTTGTCACTGACATTCAGGTTGCAGGGTTTTTTTTTGGTTGTTTACCACCACTTTGTCAAGGTGAACAAGGGAGACGCGAGTTCTGCACTAAATAATCACAGAGTCGGCAGTTCTTCATGCAACTTCAATAGACCCACTTACAGTACAATTTACGTCGTCACAGACTGCGTGCTCATTGTTCGCTCAAACACACACACTCACAAACAGACAGTGCAGACCCTAAAGAGAGAAGACCTGCCGTCCTGAAGTGTGTACGGTTGTACACTTGTTGTGCTTTTCTGAGAGGGAATGGGCTGTTCCATAAGCATAGGACATGTTCGATGCTACAATAAATTAAATGTACTGACTGGACTGAGGACATCATCAGGATGTCTGTGGCGCTCACTTCATATTTTAAGTTATCGTGACCATCCATTTTCTCATTTCGGAATAAAAACACCTGGCAAGTTTCTTTACAAATGTGTGGTACACGGTGGATTCTGGTCCAATGTGCGCACAGTCCGATTAAGTCACATCTGTGTACAAACATTGTCTGGCGGCAAACGCCATACTAAATCACAAGTGTGTCCAGCAATTCGAAAAGAATGCGCAAGGCAGCATGGGTACTCCCAGGCTAGTACAAACAGTAAAGGGGTCTATTATCCCTGCAATTGTGAATGTCTAATTAACAAGAAAAAATACAGAGTTATTGTGGGCTGCCGTGCAAATGTTTTTCCTGACGAATAATATGTAAATAGGTTGGCGTAACTTGGAAAGTGAATACTTTCCCAGTATTTAAACATACAAAGTCAGCTGAAGTGAGCCAGAGAGTGAGATTTGAGATTTCATTTACACTTATACAGAAGACCAGCAGAATGTATCTTTGATTTAAATGCTGGTCATCTAGGCCCTAGATTCAAGGGTCATCCCTGTCAGCCTTCAAGAAGCAAGTGAAGATTATTTACTGCATTAATGCCTGAGCTGACTCAGACATGGGGTATGTCTAAGGCTTGTTTGTGTGGGTGTCAGGGCTTGAATTTCGGCGTTGGCTAGTAGATACCGAAGGTTCACTGGCCATTCTGGCGGGTCCGTTACTATTCTGAATGATGAGGCACCGCATTTTGTAGCTTTTTTCCTCGGACCATCTTTGCTACAAAAGCAATACAATGCGATTTCCCGAGCCTACAATACCCATGAAGCACCTGTGTCACGTGTCACCTGTGTCTCACACACACCAAGAATCTAATAGAGCTAGTCTAGCGAAGTGGCAGCGAGCTACCGGCACATCAGCGTGTCCTTTCTAGTGGATACTTTTATAAGAAAATATTCCAGAAGAGGTGTTATTCCACATCCATGACCGAGGACAGGCGAACTTGGCAATGACTTTGCACTATCTACTTTGCGCATCAATTTGGACGGCGACCTCCACAGATAGGCCTATATGATATGAAGAAAGTGCCCTTCAGATCAAAGATGAAAATATTTTGCTCTCGTGTAGCTTACATTTGTGCCCTTCCATAACACTGTGCTTGGTGTTTCTGCATGGTCAATATAGGCTATGCCATTCCTCAGATCAGTAAATCTGTTCTTTCCATAGCATGCATGCATGGACCAGTTAATAGATCTAACATTATATTAACTTATATTATATTATATTATATTATATTATATTATATTATATTATATTATATTATATTATATTATATTAGCAGCCTATATTACATTATTACAGCCTATTATATAATTCATTAAAGCTATATTATATTATATTATATTATATTATATTATATTATATTATATTATATTATATTATATTATATTATATTATATTATATTATATTATAGCAGCCTATATTACATTATTACAGCCTATTATATAATTCATTAAAGCTGCTATGATGGTTAAGAAAATTATGGCTAGTGAAAAGGCCCAATGGCTAGTGAGGCAGGAAAACCACTAGCCAAAATGGCTGGTAAGCGAAAAAGTTAGTGTCAAGTACTGGTGGGTGTGTGTACCCTACTTAACCCTGGGCAAATGTACTTTAAAAAACACTAACCCCACTTGGCGCTTGCACTTATTGTTCTGTATACTTCCTTTGCACTTTGTATCTGCTAGGGATGTATGCTATGATTATGTCCTCGATTGTAAGTCTCTTTAGATTAGAGCATCTCCCAAATGTAATGTAATTTATGTAATGTAATGTACAAGAGGTAATATAAGCGGGCACATTGTGTACATTGATATCTTTTTAGCAGCCTAGTCTTATGATACCCTCATACTAATGTTGTAGCTCCATTATGTACGCTGTTCCACCAGTGGCACGCTGTAATAGTCATTGAAAAGTGAACTACCATAGTACTACACTACTATGACATCGGGACTTAAGTAATGCACTACGACTTGGTCATTGCCATTCTGATAACAGAAAATGTATGACGCTATGTCTTAATGGGTTAAAGATGGTCTAGAATAGGGCTGGGCGGTATACCGTTAAAAAAACGTGATAACGGATTTCACCTACACAAGGTTCACTTTTTGATGAGAGAAGGCTTTTTTTGTTTTTATTCCAAAAAAGTGATTAAAATAGAAATGGAGATTAATCAAAATTCAGGATTTTATCTCATTTTTAAATTTAATTTCAGCCTTTTCTTCAGAAACAGTGAGATGTGGGGGAAAATCGCCGCTTATGATAAAAAAATTGTGCAGAGAACCGTGATATTCATTTTCATTCAGAAAACTGTGATACGCATTTTTTCCAGAACCGCCCAGCCCTAGTCTAGAAGCAAGGATATTGTTGCACTCAATGTGTGTAGAGAAATAAGCAGATGCACTGATCCATATAGAACAGTTCAAAGGTGAGAGCCGGTTCGCACACTGAAAAAGGCAAAGGTCCTCTCAGAAAAATAAAAAAAAACTCCTTATTATGCTTGACTCTAGTGTCTTTTTTGCCAATGTGTGAACCTGCATAACTGAGCACCGCTTTCAGGTGGGAGGGAGAAACACTGGGGAAGTTAGAAATGATTGGACTTGATTTTACTCAGTTTGTTGATGTGTGGCCGTTACTTAAGTATGTAATGCAACATTGCCGAACTACAACCAGCTACACTACAGTAGGCCCCTTTAGCTTGAGGATGGATGAAATAAACTAAACCTTTCGACAATGTGAAAGAAGAAATAGAGAAGGGGGGGTGGCGGGGGTGGGGGGGCTTATGTGCAGTGAAACATGTTGTAAGCTTAATAACAGAGCTGATTCTTTGATGTTTTTCCTCATTAATAAGAAGCAAGTAAAATGGTATCGTCAAGTGAATTTGTTGTATAATATTAATATTTGTAGTATCATACTAATACTAAGTGGCTATTCATGTTTTTTTACACGGCTTTCGTCCTTAAGGAGGACTTTGGTGATGCTCGTGTCTATAGCGTGCTTCAGCTAGGCAGCAAGAAGAGGAAACGGGGTACTGTACCTGTGGCTGTAGCGAACTGCAATGATGAGGCCCAACTGCAAGAGAGAGGAAGACAACAGCAAAACATCAAAACCCCATTCACACCCCAGTGTTTCCCCTGTACACTACACTACACTACACACACAAGCAACAGCAGCAGCACCAACATGCTGAACACATGCGGAAGAGCACCACCAACACCATGATGCGGATCAGGAACAACACACTCAAAAGTAATAATCAAAATAATAATCAGTTATCAGTAATTATGTAATTTGCACCGCATGGTACTGTCCCAAAATCATGAAAAGGACAATGAAGCTAAGAGTGTGATGATGTGACCGTCACGAGGGTGGTGTGTGCATGTTGTGTAAGGGGGATGGCTTGCGAAGAGGCCATTATAGACTTCAAGACCTTGATATTCATCATACTCCCTGTGAAGTTACACTACAATAAAGAGGAAAGCCACAGAGGTGCAAGATAAGGGAACTACAAGTGTCAAAACGTTAAATTA
>NC_085880.1:20046027-20113527 GCF_034702125.1 Engraulis encrasicolus | reverse complement strand
TGTAATGGCCAGGCCACTGCACAGTACCTTGACATTCTCCATTCACTATGAGCTGAGCAAACACAGTGGCAAAGTTTCCCTTCATGGCGTTGCCGATGTACATCTTCTGGGCATCATCACATGGAGTATTGATGACGAACTCCTGCAAAACAACACGGGAAACAGAATCCACAAATCTCAGTGGCAATGTGGTATATGCAATTGCAATAAGAAAAGTACCTCTGTTTATGTGTGTGCACTTTCTCACTTGAACCCAGCACAATTGGTGCCGTACAGTAGCCTCCAGAGCTTGTGTGGGAATGTGTGTATGTGCATGTGCATTTTGAAAGCGCTTTGAGTCAACTTCATAGTTGTGCTACTGCGCTATATAAATACATGTTGTATTGTGTTGTATTGTATTCAACAAATACACCTTTAGTAAGTACAATATTATTATTATTATTCTGAAAATGATTCTGCAATGAGTTTCATAATAAGCGCTGCCATTTCAAGAGACATGGATTAGTCAATCGGTCATGAAAAGCCTACATACGTAAATAAATCTTGTAATGCAATCTCTACCGCAGGAGCAGGAACCACTCACAAAATAAGTTAAAAGAAGAGTTAGTCATCTCTTCTAGCAGAGGAGTAGAGGAGGAGGTAGTTCTCTCTTCTCTCTTTGCGTAATCAAAAGCCACACACAGTTCTGAAACATAGACAGCTATACCGTGATGTGTTCAAGTAGGGCCAATGCAGTATGTTACTTACAACAATAACATAGTTCTGAAAAGGTTTGAAATGTACAAGTAAAGGTGATATCCAGAAAACACATACGGTACACACTACATAAAGCCTGATCTAAATGTATGACAGGAAAATAGTATTATGTTTTTCATGAAAAACGAGTCATCAGCTACAATCTGGACTTCTGGCAGTTTGTCAATGTGGATGATGCCAGATGTGATGTCAGAGCTTTATGAGCCTGATTGATATTCATGTACAGTATAAACAGATCATGTTCTCATAGACTGAGCTGAAGGTAAGCACTCCTATCCTTGTTCAGAGTAAAATACCACTGACGTAAGCAGAACTGTGGGCTTATACTGTATTGTGGAGAAGGACAGGCACACACACAGCTCCACCTTGATAGGGATGAAGGCCTAGAGGGAAAAAATCACTTCCACCTTGCGAAGTACCACACATAGAAAAGCACAGGGGTCCAAGTGGATAGTCAAAGTAAAAAGAGTAAAAGTCTGCACACTGCAGCTCCGCTTTTAAGGTTTATTCAAGACATACGTACAACATTTCGACCCAGACGGGTCTTCATACTCTTCTTATTGTCAGATTCGCATACGTCCTGCAACTAGCCTCAGCGAGGTGGGATGTGCATACTTTTACATCTTCTCAAGATAGTCCAAAAGTAGGTTACACATATTAAGATGTAATGACATGCTAATTAACACTTGACCCTTCAAGACACTTCGAACTTACAACCAATGAGATATGATTCATAGGAAATTAATGTACTCCTCCAGACTGTGAGAGTGTGAATAGTGTAGAGAGATTGGTGTTAGTCATGAAACACTCAAAAGGCTTAATGATTAAGTGGCACACATTTAACAAATTCATATACTGCTGAGAATGTTGCATTCTTTTGTAGTTGTGACGAGCTCTTGGTGTAAGACTTACACTTACTACAGCTTCAACAACGAATGAGGTATACTTAAACCTTAAGTAATGAGATGTTGGCAAAAGAAGAACATAAAGCAATACGAGCAAGAAAAACGCTATTGGAATCTTCCCATTACACCTCTGCTCAACCGTAAACAGACTTATGCAACAATATTCAAATCTACCACGCAAATGTTGCTTGTCATTCAAAGTTCAGTGGTATCTCCGCTACGGACACTGTTAGTCTGTCAGGAAATAAATACTAAATGAGGCTCGAGTTAAAGCTACTGTAAGTCTGTACCATTTTCCTGCAAAAAGCCAGACGATCACCAAAGGCCACTTCATTCTGATCAACAATAGTTCTGACTGTAACAGTGCAAGATAGATAGACAGATGGATAATTTATCCCCAAGAGGAAATTCATGTTCCAGGTTGCTCTGCATAGATAAAAATAGATAGAGTGAACAGTGAAAACACTACACAGAGAAGTCAGTGTCATTGTCTTTGCCCTTAATTGGCATATTGTTAACCTGGATGGCCCTTCTCAATTGCGTCCAACTAAGCGTGTGTTACCTGGGTAGACGGCTGGTAATGGGCCTCGGTTAGGATTCCTCGGACATTGCTCCCGTGACCCCTCTCGGTCATGGCAAACATCCCAGTAAACTCCAGATCCTGCGTCCAATCCAAACATAAGGACAAACAGAAGAGACAAAATAAATCAAATACACACAATAGACACAATCACGGCATGTGTGTACCATTGCTACATTTTATCAAACACTGGTACATGCTGTCTATGCTTGAGGACATGTGCGTACCGCTACAGGCTGGTACCATCTGGCCCTCTGTTCCAAGCTCCCAAGATTGGTGACTGCACCTCCGTATAGTCCACACACAACACCCAACTGCAACGGCAAAGCAAACAATATTACAACATTAGGGCCTATGAAAATATAGGGCATATGAAAATATAATGCAAATGTCAATATCATGCAAATAATTTGATATCATGCAGGTGACTGATACTAGCAGGGTTTTCTGTAGGCCTAAATAAAGTGTGTAGAACTTAATTGATTTGCTCGACTGAACTAATTCACATTAACAATATGAGACTGTATGGACTACCTTTACTCCTGTTGCCAGATCTGCAGAGCACAGCAGCTCTGTTATTCCCAAGCTCTTAGCCAAGAATCCCTTCAGTCCATCTTTCACCTGTAAGAACACACTGCTTTAGAAAGTCTCTAATACGATGTAAGTTAGTTTACAGTGACAGTTGTATAGGCGCGTTATCCACCTGGTCTCTTAGTTGGCTTCTGATCTGAGGCAGTTTTAAAACGTAGTGAAGCCTCTCGGCTGTCAGGTCTCTTGTCTCGTCCAGAGAGAGGTCGTAACTGTGGATCAAATTGCACTTTTGTTATTGTTCTTTCCCGTGAAACAAATGTTTCCATGTAGACCACAGGATGGCAAAAAGGAAATGCGACGTCAAAGATGAAGGAAAGAAGAATGAATGAATGAATAAATAAATGAATGAAAGCAGAAGCGTGTGAATTCAACGTCAAAAATCAATCAGCAAGACACGTTGAAACTGCAACATTGTCACCGGCACGGTTGTTAATTACAAAAGTAGGGTAAAGGCGAAGTTACTGTAACCGCTTGCTCGGTTCGTTACGAAACCCACTGACAATACAGCGAAATAAACTACCTGTTTGCCTGAAACAGTTCACAGTTCGAGATTTCTTTTCGAATACTGTCCTTAGCCTCCCAATGGTCTCCATCGAGGAATTTGGCTAAGGTGCTGGAGGTGTGTTTTTCAGCCATAGAGGTGATATTTCCAGATGTGATTTCCTTGTCCGTCGACACACCATTGACAGTGAATGGAAAAACTGCACGGACGGAGCGGAACTTCCGTGTTGTCGTGATGTCACTGTATATTGTGCAACCCGTAGTGATGCACGGGTTAGAAGAGTTTTATGTCTTTTTTAGTATTGGTACAAGAGCTAATCCGCCTGATAATAGCGAAAAATTCAATTGCATATATTTTACGTCTGGCAGCATCCTTTTTAAACTGTAATTCACTTATTGCAACACCTCCCATTAGGCTACTGAATTTCAGTGCCTTTCACTGTCAGATTCAGAAGGCTGAACCACAATCATTCTATGGGCTACGGCAAATTCATGACCAAAGTGCGGCAATAATAATAATAATTAATAAAAATAGGGTAATGATATTAATAGAAGTGGTTGTAAGTGTAAGCCTTCTGTAATAATAATAATAATAATAATAATAATAATAATAATAATAATAATAATAATAACAATAATAACAATAATAATAATAGGCCTAATACTACTACTACTACTACTAATAATAATAATAATAAATGACGACAAATACTGAGATTATCCACTATTGTGTTTTTATTGAACAAACCTCATATGTGTGTTTTAATTCACATATATTGACATGTTATAAGCCTATTATTAGGTTAAATAAGAGATTACAACAACAGTGTCCAACAGTGTCACATAGGCAAATCTGATTTAAAATATGTAATACTCTGAAAGTACTATATTTTATGAATCTAAGTAACAACTGTCATGAAAAAGATCAACTACTCTATTCTCAATATACAGTTGGTCTTTCTCAAGACAGTTGTTACTTAGACTGCAACTGTAACTGTTAGCCTACTGACAGTGCTACAATCTTTGATTGGATTTTCCAATCAAAGATTATAGCTTTGTTACAGTCTGGCTGCACTGTAGAATGTTTGCATGGAACCCTAATGAAGAGAAGAGTGATCTAAGCCACCTGCTTGATGTCATAATGATGATGTCACAAAGCCACCGGGGTGTCCCTTTACCAAAATTCTATTTTACAGTATTCGCTGCAAATGACTATTCAGGCACAGCAGCTTCCTTTCTGTTTGTGCATACATGTATTAGTATTGTAACAGTATGTTTACATTTTTTAAAAAGTTAAATGTTTTTATTCATGGCCTTTCATTTGTTGCTTGTTAAGCGAGCCTTATTCCATTAAGTAATTTGTGAACTTAACGAAGTGAAGCTTCAATGGATTTCTCAAGGCTAAAACAGGGAGTAAGAAAACTCCAGGCTGCAAACATGAAAAGCAATGGCGGTGTCCTGCCGCCCAGCTCCAGAGTGTTGCCGCCCATCACGTCTACATCCTCCAATCAGCAACAGCAGCAGCAGTCTGGACTTCCTGACGCCGCCTGCCCTTCCTCCTCCTCATTGGCTGACGTCATCGGAGACCCTGTCCTGCAAGATCTGCTCCTGGGTGACAGAGTGCCGCCCTCTGGGTTCCTCAGACCAGGCGCCCCACGTCCTCTGCGCAGGAGGGACCTGACTGGGTTTCACCCCGCCCACCCTCTGAAGCCACTGTTCCACAGCACAGTGTCCAGCGGAAACTCCCTGGCACCGTTTCCACCTGCTGTTGCCAAGGAAGCATTGTCTCTATCTGCAGTTGCCACGGATACCACCACCAGTGTAGCACCATTTCTACCTGTCGTTTCCATGGATACCACAGGTGGTGCAGCATTGTCCCCATCTGCTGTTGCCAAGGATACCACGCTAGCACAATTTCTACCTCCTGTCGCCATGGACACCAGTGTTGTCAGTCCAGTAAAGCTGAGGGCCAGGCGCTGTGGGAAACCTGTTTTGGACGCCCCTCGGACACCCAGCGGCCGCCTGAACAACCATGACAACAGCTGCCATGACAACAGCTGCCAAGGTGACTCCAAGCTGGAGCAAGACAGGAGGGAAGACGGCGATGCCATGCAGAGGTCTCTGGCAGTCTTGAATCGGATGAAGGACTGGATCAGGGAGGAGAGGAGGCGCGTCGACCAGGAGGCGAGACTCGCCGACATCGACCTGAGATCCTTGACAACCTCCAACGTCAGCTCCTCCTCCTTCTCCTCCTCCTACTGCTCCTCAGGCAGGTCCGAGGCCGACCTCAGCTCGTCAGTCAGGCCCCCACCGCAGCACTCCGCCCGGCAACACACTCTGCCCTCAGAGGGAACGACATCTACTCTGGCCTATGTGCCTGCCCCACCACCACAGGCAGCCAAGCCACAGGCAGCAGCCAATAGGAGACAGAGTAGGGTGCCCCGCTTCCGGAAGACAGCTGGAGCCAGTCTGGCCTCTGCTGCGGAAGGTGAGTAGTAAAGAAATAATGCTGTAATTCACACACACAGTAATGGTATGAGTCCATCTCTTGAGTTGTAGTGCTCTGACTATCATTCTGTCATAGTGTCATAGTCTAGTCAAACTGCAAGGTTGGTACTCCATTATATTACGTTACATTTAGCTGACACTGTTATCCAGAGAGACTTACATTTACTATTTATTAGTCATGGATGGAGGTGTAGGAGGGGAGGTCAGATAGGATTAGAACCTACAGTTGAAACCCCAGATTGAAAAACCAACTCCCCTAACCACTAGGCCACAGCTGCAACTAATTCATAAAATGAAAGACAATTGTATAATGGTAGTATGAATGAATGAATGAATGAATGAATGAATGAATGAATGAATGAATGAATGAATGGATGGATGGATGGATGGATGGATGGATGGATGGATGGATGGATGGATGGATGGATGGATGATTGAATAAATTGACCTTTGACCTCCCAGAACAAACTGTGGAGCCTGTGGAGGTGAATGAGGAGATAAAGGAGGTGAAGAAGCAGCGAGTGATACAGGTGACACAGCGGAGGGAGAGGAAGCAGCAGCAGCAGCAGCAGCAGCAGCGGCAGAAAGGGCAGCAGAATGAGAGTAGGGAGCAGTCAGGGTCCGCCAGACAGATCCCATCTGAAGCCCGTCTAGAGCAGAGCCTGCTGACAGCCCTCGAGAAGCTCGGGACAGATGACTGGTGGGATAACATGACAACGACCTATGATATACTGTATATACCTGTAGTAGTACATGCACTTTGTTTTTGTTCAAATGATACACACAATGTTTTAATTTATAATCAATACTAGATCTTGGAAATACAACTTCAGAACAATGGCGGCATTTTAAGTCTAAAATAACTAAGATAAATAATGTTAAACTTCTCAGCTATGCTAACATATGTACTTTGTTTACTGAAAAAGGCAAAGTTATGCTAACATGCATTTATGCATTTTTTTAATTTCTTCTATGAAATAAACATGCTCATTTGGACTAATGTGAAGTTGAAATGTTAAACTGTGAAAAACTAGGCCTAGAATTTCCTAATCTCATTTTGTTTGAAGAGTGGTGTACGATAGTTTTTTTTCTGTATCAACAAAGACAGAGAGAAAATCAGAGCCGATCAAATTGCTACAAGTTTTTCTTTTGTTTCAGACATGAAAAAGTTTGACCCTTTACCTGAGATTTTTTGATGGTGTAACTTCCGTCGTCTTCGGAGGGTCACCTAATGTTGCTTATGGCTGGCTGTGTTGCTGTTGTTTCTGATGGTGCTTCAGGGAGAAGAAGGTGGATGGCCTGTCCACCATCAAGAATGTGTGCCAGCGCCACGCTGACGTGCTGCTCTCCAGGCTGCATGACATATGCCTGGCCGTCACCAAAGAGGTCAGGACCTGTTTACAGTTTAGTCTAGTTAAGTGTTTCTCAACGGGGGCTCTACATCCCCCCCATGGAGCGTTGGGGAGCCCTAGGGCGTTGAGAAGGATACAGTTGAGAGGGGGCTGTGCTTAGTTGTTATTGGGGGTATTAGTTCATTTAATTTGTTTTAATACTAAAGGGGCGTTGGCAGGCTTATGATTATGTCAAGGGGACGTTGGGAGGCTTAGGATGACGTCCAAGGGGCGTTTGCTCAAAAAAAAGCTGGAGAACCACTGGTCTAGTTTATTGGTTTATTTGACAGGAACCATGTACAGGAGAGTTCCAGTACCAGAGTTAGCTAGAAAACTACTATCCGCGGTCCCTGGGCAGGGAGCTATCAAACAAACACACTTTAAAAACATGCTGTAGCAACATCACACTAACACATACTGTATCACACTAAAACAGTGAACCATCATCAGGGGACACTTCTTGGGTATTATTAGAAAGACAAAACACAGAATATCTCTACGGGGGTAGCTTCATATTGTGTTATATATGACTCTGTATCATTACAGTTTTTTTTCAAAATGCATGACTCGTGACCATTTCTTAATCACCCCCAATGGTGTGTGTTTGGTTTGGTAAGTAGGGACAGGACGTAAGGTTCATCCCAAAAGTGGTACCCCACCAGCATCCACACCAAAAACTCTCACCCTGATCAGTAGCTTTCAGCTGTTCCATGTATGTTAACCCCCCTTAACGCAGAGTCTCTGTTATACAGTAACCGTATTGTCACAAAAAGGGTAATGACCAAGTCTTAACCGGTTACCTAACCTAAGAGTCCTTACATTGTCATAGCAATGTTGTTATATTTGAGTGTTTTCAGCAGAGCACGAGTGAATAGGTCCGTCGACGGGCTCATCTGGCGTTAAGAGGTTACCTATGCATGTAAAAATGAAACAAGTGCTGCATCTGAATGGTGCACTTGTGCACTTCAGTGTTCGTGTTTCAGTGCATATGGCGTATGAGTTACGCAATGAAACAGTGCCCGAAGTGCACAAGCGCGCCATTTGAGATCCAGCAAAGGTCTTCAGTCAAGTCAAGCCAAGTCAAGTCAAGTCAGCTTTTAATGTCAGTTTCTTCATATGCACAGGTCATACAAGGAAATTGAAATTACATTTCTCTCTCTATACCATGAAAGGACATAGACATACACAGGACTGACAGTTACAGACTGACATCAAGTGCAAGACAGGACAAGTAACCGTGATGGACCAATAACAGTAAAGTAACAGAGTTTTCCTCTCTATCGTCCTCTCCTCCTGCTCCTCTCTATGCCCAGGTGAAGAACCTGCGCTCAGTGGTATCCCGTGCCGCCATGGTGACCCTGGCACACCTGTACGCCAGCCTGGAGCGGGGCATGGACGCAGAGGTGGAGGGCACGGCGAAGGCACTGCTGCTGCAGGCGGGCGCAGCCAGCAGCTTCATCAGGGAGGACGCCCAGATGGCACTCAGGCACATGGTGCTCAGCGTCTCGCCCTCATGCAGCCTTGCAGCGCTCGTCAACACAGGCCTCAAGTAAGTACGCAGAGCAGAGGAGAGAGACAAACGCTCAATTTCGGGCACTATGTTTCAGTGTTTAACTAATACGCCATACACACTGAAACAAACATGGATACTAAAGTGCAGAAGTGCACCATTTGAGATTCAGCAAAAGAGCTCTTGGCTGCTAAAGCCAAGAATCAAGTAAGCAAGCAGAGGCTGAGGTGGAGAGAGACAAAGAGGGCTTGGCTGTTAAAAACCCCTTAATGTGCGCCGTACCTCCAGTGGCACGCTGTAATATTGAGTCATTGAAATGTAACTACCATAGCGCTACAATACTATGACACAACACAGGCCCTTTAGAAATGCACCCATACTGGTAACAACCAATGTATTAAGCCGCGTCTTAAGGGGTTAAATACAGGCCACAAGGAAGCAAAGGGCAGGCGAGAAAAGAGTTCACCTTAGCGCTTTTTTTTAACAGGGGCCCTACAGCTCCTCAGGGGGTGTCAGGGAGCCTTAGGTCGTTGAGTAGGATACATCTGAGAAGGGGCGATGTTTAGTTGCCATTGGGTTGCATTAGTCCATTTTATGTTTTTTTAATACTAAGGGGGGCGTGGGCAGGCGGTCAAGGAGGCGTATGATGAGGTCTGGGGGGCATTTCTTCAAAAAAGGGAGAAAGGTGGAGGTAGAGGCGATTCTAGGGTCAGATGGGGCCCCAAGCGAAAATGCAAAAGAATGAACATTTGATCCAAAATTGCCACTACTGTGGTAAAGTGTGGGCTGTTATTCACTATCTATGGGCTTGGGGGCCTCATGCGGCTGCGGGGGAGAGAACTGAAAGTGAAAGCCCACCTGGGAAACTCCCATTGTCATTGTGACACAAACACAACACTTCAAAGCTCACAGTGCTCACTGCACACAATGACGTTTTATTTGTGCCTCACCTGTTCATATCTACTATACCTGTATGCGGTCTGCTGGTTCTCTTGTCTCCTCTGTGTCATCCTTACTGTCTGCTGGTCCTCTTGTCTCCTCTTGTCTTCTCTCAGTCCTCCTAACTGACTGTCTGGTGATCCTCTTGTTTCCTCTGTGTTCTCCTGTCTCTCTGCTGGTCCTCTGTGTCCTCCTGATTGACTGTCTGGTGGTCCTGTTATTTCCTCTGTGTTCTCCTGTCTGTCTGCTGGTCCTGTGTCCTCCTGACTCCTGGCTCTGTGCTCCACAGGCACCGCTGTGCAGCCGTGAGGGCGAGTGCTGCCGAGCACCTGGAGATGCTGGCCGAGGCCGCGGGCCCCTCGCGCCTGCTGTGCGGCAGGAAGGACCTGGCTGAGCGCTTTGTCCACGCCGTCAGCTGCTTCGCCATCGACGCGGCACAGGAAGTCAGGTATAATGCAATGACACAGTAGGCTACATTGGGGGCGCTGTGGCGCAACGCGCGAAGCCCCCCACATTTGGGCTTGCATGCCCATGGGGACCCCGGTTCGAGTCCAGACGGTGTTATTTCCCAATCCTCCCCCATCTCTCTCTCCCTCTCGTTTCCTGTCAGCATCTCATACTGTCCTGTCAATAAAGGCCTAAAAAAACCCAATAATATATATTTTAAAAAAAACAGTAGGCTACATTACATCAGCTGCCTCTCCCTCAACTTGGAACACGAAGTCAAGTATTATGCAATTACATGTAAACAGGCTCAATACGGTCTGGAAATGACTTGTTGTTCTGGAAATACACACTACAGAATGGCATATAAGAAGATACAGTAGATGATTTGTGTGTGGTCTGAAGTGTGTGTCTGAGATAGGGCTCCTATATCAGTAGATACGGTAGATTAATTCAGTGTGCTGTGGTCTGTAGTGTGGGTGCCTGGACTCCTGTATCAGTAGATGACGTCTGTGTGTGGTCTGTTGTCTGTGTCTGAAATAGGACTCCTGCCCGTAACACTTTGGCCTTCCTTGCCTCTCACCCTGACCTTATCAAAATGGTGGACAAGTATGCCCCCAAGAGAGACAAAAACACCATCAAGGACATCATCAACCAGTACCAGGTATTCACGGATTGATTACAAGACATCAAAATAATGTTACCAACAAACCTGAATTTCCACGATGATGGTCATGTTCATTGAATTATATTGTATTATTCCCTTACTTTATTACAGGAGTGAACACTGAACCACCAGAGACATCAGAGAAGAGAGGCCCAATTTCTGCCTTTTTTTCTCCATCATGAAATCCTTATGTGTTCAGGAAATACTTGTCTCTGCAGTCTGCACTCATATACTGGTATTTCTCTTGGAGAAGTACAGGTCATTTGGACCTGACTAATGGCCTCCACCTAAAACACACACACACACACACACACACACACACACACACACACACACACACACACACACACACACACACACACACACACACACACACACACACACACACACACACACACACACACCAAAAAATACCAGTTTAAAAATAAACTCCCTTTCCCACAGTTCAGTTGTATGTTCCTCTTTTAAGGTCTAATGAACTTTAGGGATTACCTACTTACCCTCTCCTCCTATTGTCTCTTGAAACCAAGATAAACTAATTTGCTTTATATGCTGTCAAGCATGTGTGGTGGTAAACAAGTGAGTTTTACAAAAAAAAAGTTTATCCTCTCCATAGTCAAGCATGGCAGTAGGACTGACATGGTTTGGGGATGCATGAATGCTGTTAACATTGGAAATCTGAATTACACCTAAAAGAAACGTGCATGTCAACATGCACTGAGACTACGAAAGCAGATCATGATACTCTCCATATATTGCATTCAAATCTCACACCAATCTATTTAAGCCAGGTGCACACTCAAAATGTAAAAGTTCAATGTAAAGAGAGGTTGAAACGCACACCGATGACCTCCCTTTTAATCCCTTTTCATTTTGAGAAGATTCGAGCCAACACGGCCCCTTCTGTACCGGATTTTAATCTGGGGTGTACTCACTTTTATGGGCAATGCTCAAATATTAATGGCTGAATTTTGTTTTTTTCTGAGTGAACAATAACTTTAAGCAGTTAAATATGTTGTTAAAAGGTCACTAATCATTGTGTCAAAGTGACATTTCTTTAATGTTGTATGAAAAGATATACTCACTAATCTATACAAATTTGAGGGGTGTATATAAAATGAGCATGAGCATGGGTATAAATGAGCATGGGTATAAAATGAGTGTGTGCCAACTTACCCCTGTGCCAACTATCCACGGTCTCCCCACAGCCCATTGGTCCCACAGCTCCATGTTCCCACAGTTTGATGAAATTATTCAAATATAGGCCCTATGTTCCACAACTTCATGTTCCCCCATTTCCGAGTAAACTGAGAGAACGTGCCTCTCTCCCCGCCTTGGAACAACGGGCCTGAATTTGAATAAATTCTTAGAAATGTGAGAACATCGAGCAGCAGGAATATGCTGTGTGACCATTGAGCCGTGGGACCAATGGGTCTAAAAATGAATGTCAAAAGTCTTAGTGATGTCGTGGGACCAATGGGCTGTGGGAACAAAGACACACTCCTGTGGGCTGTGCCGACGTTCACATGTGCTGCTGGAGGCGATCTAACACTAAATAAACGCCACACAATTAGCCATTTGGCTCCCATGGATGTTCATCTGTGGAAAGAGTATTGTTGTGTGACAGAATTCTCTTGTTAAATGGCAGCAGCTTTGGGAGCAAGACACAAAGGGCAGGCATCCCTTTCCCATTGTTAGTAGCTGACTCAGTTACTGTTTGTTCTAGTGGTGAACGTAAGGAAGATGTTATTATCATTACAAAATTGGCTTGGAATAGGCCATACATGCCTAAATAGCACTTTTTATTTCAGGGGAGCACCATGATGTACTATGTTCTTGCCAGCAGAGGGAGACAGCTGAAAATGTATTGTTGTTTTGCAGCAACTGGAAGTATGATCCCTAGCCTATATAATAGGCAATAACAGGCACCTAAAGCATTGTGGTCTGAAGGAAGTGTCCTACTTAAAAAGTGTGCTTGATGTGAGGACAAGTGTTAAGGGAAAATGCCATTTCTTCAAGAATTTATCTCATACTGCACTGTACGGATCATTAGTCCAGTAGGAGGCAGTAGTGAAACATTCTGGATGCCATCTGCTGTAAAACCCAAAAGAAGAAGAAGCTATATATACAAAAATACTGAATCAAACAAAGATATCGCAAACCACGCCCACTCAATGCAAAAGCGTGTGCTCAAGTTGGGTCTCCTAAGGGGGCGTTGTCCCCTTCTTCTTCTTCTCTTTTTGAGGTGTTTGTGCAAGACGTGCGCTACCGCCATCTACAGCGCTAAGGGGACTTCATTGATTCTCAACCTCAGGACTCCGAAGGTCTCCTAACCGAAGGTCTCCTAAAGGGGCGTTCACCCGACATAAAGTGGATACCGGAAAGGAAACAAAATGACGCTTCTTGGTTACATCCACTTTCTTTGATATATAGCTCTGAAAGAGCGGGAATCTGTGCTGCAGAAATGCAGATTTGTCAGACACAGGGTGCATCCCAATATGTGACCTTGCCTCCTCCACTTGCCTCCTCCACTCGCTTCTTGTCATGATGACATCACTGACAACAGCATTATATTTCAATATCTTGCAAAAGCTCAATTGTAGAGTCTTTTTCTCGTTTGCAATTGTTATGGTGGATGAAAAACAGTCCGGCAAAAGTTGTTGTGGCTAGGCTGACAGCTGGGAAACTTTATTGTTTTCTCCACGGAGGAGGGGCCAGGAGGCGGGGCGAGGAGACAAGCGCAAGTGGAGGAGGCAAGGTCACATATTGGGATGCACCCACCATAAAACTCCACCGAGGGACAGCACAGTATTTTTATTTGACAAGGTAGACATGACTAATTAAGTCGCTGGATCGTTGGATTCTTCAGTCACAACTATGCAGGCACAGGAGAAAACATCTGGCCACATTTGTGAGCTTGGTAAGTTTTACCCTAGGCTACTTTTGTATTATTAGCCTACTGACGTGGCTGACTGCTCTGGAGAGCAGAGATTCTCAGCAGTTGAACATGTATGCTCTCTCTCTCTCTCTCTCTCTCTCTCTCTCTCTCTCTCTCTCTGAAGTCTGAAGTCCCATTTTTTCCAAATATATAGGCCTATATACTGTACTATATAGCCTATCTGTGTTACCTGTTTTGAATAATCAGGGTTTTTATGTAAAATCATTGACCTTCCATGAACTGAACCCACCATTTACTCAGCTTGTGACATCTTGTGCAAAGCTGTCAAAAGTAAAACTAAAAGTGGATTTATGGTTAGGACCAGCACATGATATTACATGGTTGTTACACCAGTTATTCCACTGTATAGGCCTACTGAGGTAGAGAGTCTGTTGTTACTGAAAAAAAAACCTGAATCTGTTATTGCACGGCAGGGTATTGGTGAATGTTTGTGGAACAGTGTGAGGTTAGGTGCCATGTTCAAAGTTCGTTCAGGTATGACTGATAGGTTTGGAAGACCACATACACATTCTTCCTACCAACCTGGGCTGTGTTTCCCAAAAACTCTTAAGTAGTACTTAAGCCTAAGTAGTACTTAAGTATGAGGGGCCACCTAGGCAATACATCAGAAATAGGTCTCATATCATCACAAAAAGTTTATACATACTCTATTTTACCTCACACACTTAGAACAAGCATTTTAATTGTGTGTACAAGGAAAAATATTGTTTGAACGCATATTAAATTATTTTATGCATAAAAGTTTTGTGATGTGATATATTGCCTAGGTGGCCCCTCATACTTAAGTACTACTTAAGAGTTTTTGGGAAACGCAGCCCTGCAAGCTTTAGACCCAATGACTAACTCCCTAATAGGTGGTGGGCCCAGTCTCATATCTTGTCAGTTCGTTGGTGTTAACGAGTGGCAACTTTATTTTTGCTTATGTAACCCCCTGACAACCCATTAATCAATATTTTGGCTGTTGCCATCCTCAAAACTTGCACATTGATTTATAAAAATGACAACAAAAACTAGCCGACCGAGTGACGTCACGTCAATGCAAAGTCAACGAGGCAGAATACAGCTAGCGCGTGCATGCTACCCGGAACCGTCAGATTTCATGGCAAAAAGTTACAAGTTGGGGGGTAAGTGGACTCACTTGTTGTGTACATGCAAAAAAAAATATTTTTCTCAAACTTTCAGAAGTGCTCTTTTTCGCTGTTAGTGTTCGACTGTCTGACCATCATTGGGCAATGAGAGATAAATGTCAAAAAGAGGACAGGTCTGTTCCCTCAAAGCAATAGAGCAATGAGGTGACGGGGGTAGATCAATTCACCAAAAAACTATGTGTCAGTAAAGAAATCCAAGCTGTGTTATTTTTTCCAGTAACAGGAAAATGGTCAGGAATAAAATGCCTACGTTGTTTCAATGATTAGGTGAATTATCTGCCTATGAAAAAAGCCCGATATGCGGATAAATATTCCCTTTTCAACTTCGAGGGGCGGAGACTTCCCATTGACTGTGCATTGTGTGACGTCACCCCCAGTCTTTTTTATTTTCGTTATTTTTTAATATCAACGTGCAACTTTTCCGCGTGGCAACAGCCAGAATATTGCTTTACATATTGTCAGGAGGTCATATTAGAAAAACCAAGTTGCCACTCGAGAGTGAGAACGAAACTCGCTTTCTAAAGGAGCTACGAAATCTAGTAGAGTAGAGTAGAGTAGAGTAGAGTATCGTTTATTGATCCCAGAGGGAAATTAAGGTGCCAAGTAGCATACACACATAAATAAAGACATTACCCACAAGACATAATACACATATTTACACATAAAATAATCATATATAGCTTACTGTTGCATACATTTTGCCAAGGCATCTCTCTCTAACACACACACACACACACACACACACACACACACACACACACACACACACACACACACACACACACACACACACCAAATATAAAGTGTAAAAGTCCACAGTGTTAACATGTGCCTTAGCCAAGTGGCACATAGAAGCCAAGACAAAGTGTTCATAAAGTGTCCAGGAGTGTCCATAGTCTCTCTGCCTAGTACAATGTCCATAGTATTCCTTGGAAGAAGGATGGGGGGGGGGTGTCGCCCCCTGTGTCACTACACACACACACTCTCTCTCTCTCACACACACACACACACACACACACACACACACACACACACACACACACACACACACACACACACACACACACACACACACACACACCAAAAATAAAGTGTACATAGTGTCACCTGTGCTGGGTGGCCAAGACAAAGTTACCATCAAAGTGTCCAGGAGTATCAGTAGTCCAAGGGGTTACACACGTCAACGTGTCTATCCACACACACACGCACGCACGCACGCACGCACGCACGCACGCACGCACGCACACACACACACACACACACACACACACACACACACACAAACAGCTGTGCATTTCAATGAAAGAGGAGTCATAGGGTAAAGAGTCCAGGTAGATAAAGTGTGCAGGAGAGGGATCTGTTATGCAGTCCAGTCCCCTATGACGATCTCTCTTTGTGTGTCCTTCTGTGCAATGTTGAATAGCTGGATGGCCCTGGGTACAAAGGACTTTCGCAGCCTGTCTGTCTTGCAGGAGATGGCGCGCAGTCTGTGGCTGAACAGGCTTCTCTGGTTGTCGAAGACTGGGTACAGGGGGTGCTTGTAGTTGTCCAGGATAGAGTCTAATCTGCTAAGTGTCCTCTTGTCAGCTGTGGTTGTGAGGGCGTCCAGTTCTGTGCCTACCACAGACCCTGCTTTCCTCACCAGCCTGTCAAGCCGTCCAGCATCTCTCTTCCTAATGCTGCCACCCCAGCATGCCACAGCATAGGAGAGCACACTGGCCATGGCAGACTGGTAGAACATCTGCAGGAGTCTGTTGCACACATTGAAGGATCTCAGCTTTCTCAGAAAGTAGAGTCTGCTCTGTCCTTTCTTGTACAGTGCGTGTGAGTTAGCAGACCAGTCCAGTTTAGAGTCCAGGTGAACACCCAGGTACTTGTATGTGGAGACTGTCTCCACAGTCTCCCCCTCAATGGAGACAGGCACCAGGGGTGGGGTGGTTCGCCTGAAGTCGATCACCATTTCTTTGGTTTTGGTGGTGTTCAGCCGCAACTGGTTGGTTCTGCACCATTTCACAAAGTTCTCCACCAGTCCCCTGTACTCCCCCTCCTGCCCATCTCTGATGCATCCAACAATGGCTGTGTCATCCGAGAACTTTTGCATGTGAAATCTAGCCCACCGTCTATAACCATTAGGCCAAACAAACCCTTTTCCTACCATTGTCTTCATGTTCTTGGCCTTCACAGAGTCAGTGGCAAACGTTCACTCTTCCATGCTGCCAAACTCAGATGACAGTGGCTATCAGAACAACTCAGATGACAGTGGCTACCAGGAAGGCATTGGTGACGATAGTGACAGTGCCACTCCAGGACGACCAGAAGGAACATCACTGTCAACAAGCTCTGGTGCCAATGGCAGCTCCACACTTGGAAAGCAGGTACAGACTATTAGGAGAGGTCAAGAGTGTAGAATAAATCAATTTAATATAGGGCCATCTCTGTGCTACACAATGCTTGTTGTCATGTATGCCATCTTATAGTGTGTGTGTGTGTGTGTGTGTGTGTGTGTGTGTGTGTGTGTGTGTGTGTGTGTGTGTGTGTGTGTGTGTGTGTGTGTGTGTGTGTGTGTGTGTGTGTGTGTGTGTGTGTGTGTGTGTGTGTGTGTGCTCCAACATAAACGCCCAGACACAGCACTACTGTAGTGGGCCACAGAAGAGGAAGACAGACCAGCCCCCAGAGGAAGAACACCAGGAAGCAGGTAGGTGATGAGATATACAGTGAGTCCAATATGTATTTGATCCCTTGCTGATTTTGCCGGTTTGCCCACTAATAAAGACATGATCAGTCTATAAATTTATGATAATATGTATTCAAACATGAAGAGACAAAATATCAAAAAGAAATTCCAGAAAATAGCTTAAAATAATATATTTTAATTTATTTGTATTTAATTTAGGCAAATAAGTATTTGACCCCTCTAGCTAAAGAAGATAAAGTGCTTTGTGGCAAAGCCCTAGTTGTCTAGCACTGAGGTCAGATGCTTCTTTTAGTTGATGACAATATTTGTGCATATAGTAGAAAAGATTTTTGGCCATTTTTCTTTTGCAGAGTATCTCTAAAGCATTAATAGTTTGTGGCTGTAGCTTGGCAAATGGGAGGTTCAGTTCCCTCCATAGAATTACTATAGGGTTAATATTTGGAGACTGTTAAGGCCATTTCACTACTTTAATATGCTTCTTATTGAGCCACTCCTTCGTTGCTTTGACTGTATGTTGTGTATTATTGTCATGTTGGGAGATCCAAAAATGGCCCACCTTCAGTGTAGTGGAGGAGGGAAGGACGTTTGCACTCAGGATTGCACATTACATGTCTCCCTCCATCCATTCGTTGATGATGTGAAGTTGTCCTGTGCCTTGGCCAGACAAACACCCTCAAACCATAATGATACCACATCCATGCATGATGGTGAGGAGGGTGTTATTGGGATAATAGACAGCAGTTCTCTTTCTCAATACACATTGAATTGTGTTAATGCCAAACAGCTTGATTTTGGTTTCATCTGGCTACAGTACCTCCTTATCATATCCTAAACCAGTCTGATGCCCGTTGGCAAACCTCAGGTGGGACTGCATAAGTTCCTTCTGAAGTAGAGGTACCATGTGTGCACTACAGGATGTTAAAACTCTGTTGCATTGAGTGCTACCAGTAGTTTTCTCAGTGATTTTGGTCCCAGTAGCTTTGATATCATTGCCTAGTTCATCCCGTACAGGTCTAGGGTGCTTTCTTCCTGTTCTCATGATTATCAAATCCCTACAAAAGGTCAAATCTTGTATAAAACCCCAGACAGGCTGATGGATAGTCATTTTGTATTCCTCACATTTTGGAAGAAATGCATCAACAGTTGGGTCATTAATACCCAGTCTCTTTCTTCTGGCTTTGCAGCCCATTTCATCTTTGTTCAGGTTTAAAATCTTGTCCCTGATATCATTTGACCGCTCTTTGGTGTTTCCCATGCTGGTGGGGTTGGAGTGTGACTGATTCACTCATACTATGGACTGATTCTGCTGATTCAATGTGTCTTTTATGCATGTTAGTATGTACAGGTGTCTTTAATTCAGATGACAAGTTGATCGGAAGTGCCCATCTTTGTCTGTGGGCCCGGAACTGTTATCAGTTGGCAGGGGATCAAATACTTATTTTGCTCGATGAAATGGAAATAAATGAATATATATTCTCTTAAGTTAATTTCTGGATTTTCTTTTTGATATTCTGTCTTTCCATATTAGAATACATATTATCATAACATTTATTGACTGATCATGTCTTTGTTAGTAGGCAAACCAACAAAATCAGCAAGGGATCAAATACATATTGGACTCACTGTAGGTTATAGATTACTTTTCATTTACAAAATCAAATTCATCCAAATGAAAACAAAATATCCCTCTATCCTTCACAGGGTCAGGGATGAACTTGAACAATGTCAAGCAGATGAGGCCTTCCTGTGACAGTGGCTATCAAGACAGTGGTGAATATAGCAACACTGCCAACCCAGGAGGTTCAGAAGGTGTAATATGCCGTGTGAACTCCATCTCTGTGACCTCCCAAGATGATTCTCCACTCCAGGTTGCCCGCTCAAATTCACCCCCGCCACCAAACTCCACCTTGGGCAGAGATTTCCTCTCACCCCCTGTCTCCAGCACCATCCTTGGCACAGCGCTACCCTCACCCTCCACCCACACACCTGACCCACACCACCACCCTGCCCAAAATATAAATATCCAGGCTCCACTCATTACTGGAAATAATGTCACTGGTAATATGGTACGCATATTAATAGACTATTGATCATTGATTTTCTTTAAACCCAACACTGTTAGATTAATCTATCACTGTTAAATCATTTTTCTGTTGTGTATAGAGTGTATCATCATCATCATCATCATCATTACTGTCCCAAACCCCATCAGACGTGTTTCAAAACAGTAAGTAACCATACTGTTATCAGACGTACACTGTACTTAACATATGCTTATACCAGGGTCATATCTTTCTTCAATTTAGTGTAGGCACATGGGGTATAAAAACATTAGGTTCTTTGCATAAAAAACGCTAACCTTTTTCTTAGTCCTGCCATGCAAATTTTTGATTGGTTATCATGGCACTTAATCCCTCCGCATGTGTGCAATGTTTTACTTTTGTCGGTAATGACAAACCAACCAAGAAAAAATGGCAAAAGTGTGCGTAGACCAAAATAATTCCTTACCCTAACATGTCCATATAGGCTTGATGTTTTAACCACATTAGTATTTTAGCATAACCAATTCAAAATGGTCGTGGTGCCCACAATTAACCCTAACCCATAACAATTTAACCTGTCAGTGTATGATTGTTTTATGTAAGCAATCATTGTAGTTTTGTAAATAACAACACAGTATCCAAGATAAAACAGTCAAAACTACTTGACTAGACCAAAACAATCAAAGTTACATTTCATTCAGCAGATGCTTTTGACCAAAGCGACTTACAAGGAGGACATTCAAGCAAGTACAGTACAGAGTGTGGGATCAGTACAGAATACAACAGTATACAAGTAATGTAGAACAAATAGAGAGCGGAAAAATATTGGAGGACCTATGAAGTGTGGTGCAGGTTAGTACCCCTGATTAGTTGGTGTAGCAGAGAGCAGAATTAGACAGAAGGGTTTTAAAGATATTACCAACAAGTCTGTCTGTGAAGATTCTTGTTCATCCAGGTCATTAGTCAAAAGAGTTAAGTTGCAGGCTTTTTTCGTATCTTTTTAAGACACCTTCAGTTTCAATTCAGATGATTACAAAGTTATTTTTTTGGTACTAGGTTTCAGCTTAAAGGATAACTTCAGCCAATTTCAACGTGCAGTTGTAATGCTCACACTACCCAGGACTTGTCAGCACCTGAGAATTATTTTTTTCTTCAACCTTTTCCAAGATTCTGGTCATTGTAATGGGGGCAAGCGTTTATAAAAGGTTATGCAACATCAGCAGACAACTAGCAAACAGCGATACCTTTTTTGGGATAATATTTAGACTAGGCTTATGTTAAGAAAGTTTTTAATGTAAAAAAAAGTCTGCCCCCTGTCAAAATATGCAGCATCACCGGGTACTGACAAGTCAAGGGTAGCTTGAGCAATACAACACCATATTGAAATTGGCAGAAGTTATACTTTAAATGAAATAGGATACCACAGTTGATGTCTCCAGGCAAACACACTAATGCACTAATGTCTTTTTCTAACATTCTTTTAAGACATTCTTTTAAGAAGGTTCTGAAATTAACTGTAAATAAGTATAATTTCTGGTAATCTAACATACAGTGAATACAACTCCTGACTGCTTACAAAGATTCCTGAATATTTTCTAAATTACTAGATTTCATTTCAAGTGAGACTAGGGTCTGTACAATGTATGCCAATCAATATTTGCAGAGGGTAATTTTTTTTAATCCTTTTTTTGCACAGGACACGATGCATCTTCCCGTGATAGGATGCAAGAAATAAAAGATGCCATCAAGTCTCGTATAAAAGCCACAAAGGAGCTCAAAGGCACATGGAAGGCAGCTGAAGACCTTGATGAATTCTTCATGGAAATGTATGTCATGGGAAGTGATTTTGATCAAGTGAACAACAAACATGAGATTTGGCAAGTGGAGACTGCACACTTTTCAAACAACATAGAGGGAAGTGTGTTGCAATACTATGAAATATTCAAGCCTGGAGATATGTCCTTTAAAAATGTTTTGACCAAGGGAATTGCTGGCATTGGTAAGACCATCACTGTGAAGAAATACCTTCGTGATTGGGCTGAGGAAAGGCACATGGATCACATTGACTTTGACTTTGTATTTTTGCTTCCCTTCCGAGACTTAAACAGATTCAAAGACAAGGAGCGAAGTCTTCTTGAATTGATTCATTTTTTCTACCCTGAACTCAAGGAAGCAGGTAGTGAAGATATATTTAAAGGAAAACTTTTGTTCATATTTGACGGTCTGGATGAAAGTCAGGTTAATGTCAATGTTGACATCACCACTACACCTGATGTGTCAACATCCCTATCAATGGATGTGCTACTGACAAGTCTGATGACCGGAAAGCTCCTTCCCTCTGCTCGCTTGTGGATAACAACCCGTCCTGCTGCAACAGGTCGACTTCCTGATGAAGTGCTCACCCAATGTTGTGTCACACAGATACAAGGATTCAATGATGAGCAGAAAGAGGAGTACTTCAAAAAGGAGGTCAAGGATGAGGAAAAGGCTGGGGAAATTATATCCCATCTGAAATCATATAGAAGCCTCTATATCATGTGCCATATCCCTCTGTTTTGCTGGATGGCAGTTTGTGTTCTCAAAAGCTGTACTACAGACACATTTGCTGAATTCCCAAAAAGCCTTACGGAAATGTATATTCACTTTGTCATCACCCAAACATGTTTCAGCTACGCAAAATACAAGAGAACTGAAGCTCCTCATCGATCAGCTGTTCTTAAGGTGTATAAAGAGATCATCCTGAGATTAGGAAAACTTGCTTTTCAAAATTTAAAGACATCAAAAATATACTTCAGTGAAAGAGATTTTAAAAACTGTGAAATTGATGTGAGTGGTTCATTGACTATCCCAGGCGTTTGTGCTGAACTCATAAAAATGGAAAGTGGACTTTATGCAGAGAACTTTTACTGTTTTGTACATCTAAGTGTCCAAGAATTTCTTGCCGCTTTGTATGCTTTTCATGAATTTGTGACCAACAACCATGACTCACTGGGAGACTTTAAACCTAAATCTTTGAAGAAAGGACATGTTAGCAACCTGACGGATTTTCTGAGGACTGTTGTTTCCAAGACCAACAAAAATGATAATGGACAACTAGATCTTTTTGCACGTTTTGTTTTTGGCATTTCCACTGATTCCAGTAACAATCTCTTGAATGGTTTCCTGCCTGAAACAAGCAGCAACAGAGAGCACCACAAAGAAATTAGCCAACACATTAAAGCACTAAGGTCACAAAATTTAAGTGCCGATAGATGTTTCAACCTTGTACATTGTCTGGTTGAGATTGGTGACAAGGACTTTCTGAAGGAGATAAAGCAGTACGAGAAGGGCCAAGCCAAGAAGTCCCTTACTCCATTCCAGTGCTCAGCCCTGGCCTACCAGTTAGTCAGATCAGAGGAAAAGCTGGAGATGCTTGACCTAAAGCAATACAGACTGACTGAGGACTGCTACTACAGACTATCTCCAGCAATCCCATACTTCAGGAAAGTGCTGTAAGTGATATTATAAAATATATGATGAACTTGTTTCTAAAACACATTTAAGTGTCAATTAAATTAATGTTTGTACTGTTTTGGAAAAGAGCTCTTTGTATTAAAACAGAAAAACAAACGCATACATCATATTGATTCAAATAGGCCAGCTGCTGTCTGGATAACGTACGTAAATGCCTTATTTCTGTTTCAGCCTAAACTGCATTGGCATCTCTAAAACATTCTGTCCCACATTGGCTTCAGCACTGTGTGTGCCGAATGCACGGTTAACAGAACTGGATCTCAGCATGAACAGTTTACACTCTGGAATGTTTCTCCTCCGGAAAGGCCTCTTCAGTCCAAACTGCCAAATTGAGAAGCTGAATCTCAGTCACAACAGACTGACTTCATCAGACGTGGAAGCAATTCAGGATGTCCTAAGCAAACCGCACTCAAAACTCAAGGAACTGGACCTGAGCAACAATGATTTTAGTGAATTTGAGGTGAAGGTTCTCTGTAAAGGGTTGTCGTCCCGTAGCCTGCATGATCTAAGGTATGGTCTCCATAATCCCACTTAAAAATTTCCACTGCTTTAAAAGTCATGCACAGCAGGGTTTTAAGTGGGCGTATTTTACATTCATTCATTCATACATTTCTGTCATCCGTCAAACATTCAATATGTGTAGTGCAGGCAGCAGAATTAACACTCCAATATTTAATATTTGTACACCAATTCAACACGCCTTTCCCTACAGACTGTCAGGCTGCTCCATTGACGGTGCTGGCTGTTGTTCCCTGGCTGAAGCTCTTCAGTTGAGTCAATCAGCCATTAGATGCCTGGACCTAACCTACAACAACCCGGGGGAATCAGTACAGGCCTTATTGCATCAGTTAATGAATGACCCCAGCTCAGCTCTGCAAGATGTGAAGTGAGTGACGGCTAGCATATCCATGTCCATTGTCTGTTAACGCATAATATTTTAACATGTGGTACATGTATGTGCATTAATTTCATGCTTAATTTTATGTTGATAACAAAGTGTTATTGTAATGGAAAATTATATGCTTACGTTGCTTGTCATTACAGAGTAGCTGTGCATTTTTTTGTTCATGTAATGTGTATGTATCTTTATATTTTTCTTTTAGAATGGACCATGGAGGGAAATGCAGAATCAAACCATGGCTCTACAAATGTAAGTTTTGCTTTTATGGTGTTACGTGAACACACTGACTGATCCTCAGCAATGGGAGTATAATCTTCCCATACTTGTCTCTCTTTTTTTTAGATGCAGTTGATCTGACATTTGATCAGAACACAGCAAATGGATTCTTCAATATATCTAGCATTGGCACTAAGGAGAACAAAAAAGTAAAGCGTCAGCGCCAGTGTTTCCAGACATCTTACCCAGATCACCAGGATAGGTTTGACCAGTGCAACCAGGTGCTGTGCAGCGAGGGCCTAAAAGGACGTCACTACTGGGAGGTAGAGAAGACCAGCTCAGAAGTGCATGTTGGTGTGGCGTATAAATCCATCAAAAGAAAAGGCGCCGGAGAAAGTGTCACGCTAGGGAGAAACAGCGCCTCCTGGAGCTTGCTGTGGTCTGATGGGAAGAGCTCAGCTAGCCACAACAAAATAGCAGAGGATGTGTCTGCCGCACCGTCCCGCAAATTAGGAATATTTCTGGACTGGCCAGCCGGCACTCTGACCTTTTACAACATAAAGGGAACCATGGAGGAACTGGAGGAGCAGCACCACCTGTACACATTCCATACGACTTTCCAGGAGCCGGTTTATCCAGCTTTTAGGATTCAGGAACCAGAAACAGCCATAATTATATGTGACTGTCTGTAACCTCACACATTCAGAGATATTTTATGTTGTTTTTTGTTGTTTATTGTGTTTTTATGTTTATTGTGTTTTTTATGTTTTATGTTTTTTATGTTTTTTTATGTTTATTAACAGAAGTATGAGTTATCATACAGTAAATGATTGCCACCAGCAAATTGAATAATTCTTGTACATTTAAAAATGACTCGATGTGATTTATAAATACAAACTAATGGTGGCTGCAATGTTCTGCCTCCGTTTTCAGTCTTCGAGACTTAAGGTCTTTTAGACTAGGCACCAACTGGGAACGTTTGGGTCTGTGAATTATTGGTAGTCTGAGTATGATTGTGTCAGATGGAACTAATCATTTCATGAATGCTTATTGTTGAAGGCATCTGTTGGTGTTTGTAAATACAGTCCTGTAAGTTTAAGAAATAAATGCCCTCTAAGTTGTTGTCCTTGAATCAGTGTTTACAATTGACGTATTTCACCAAATAATGCATTGTTTTGTGAAAATTAATTATTATGGTTTTTAGTAGCCTATAACACATATGTCTTTCAATATCAACAGAACACTGACATCAAACTCTTATTTAGATTTGCTTAGCATAAACATGCACATACAGTACATTGCACACCATGGCAGCTTAAAAAATCATTGCAGTTCAGTGTGTATTACTCGGAATGGATTCTGAGACATATTTTTAGAAATAGTGAATTGATATAGGAGGAGCGAAGCAATTATGCTTAGACAGGCCATCAGCTGGGAAAATTAGGCCTTTCGTCCTACCACACTTTTCTCTGTGGATTACTGACCAGAAGCCCTATTGGAAGAAATTAAATCATGGGGCCACGTCAATTTTTGCTCAGAATTCAATATGGCCGCCATTTTCCAAAATGACTTGTTTTCATGCATTATTACATTGTACTATAAGGTGATATTCATGAACGATGAACTACTTTCAGCACTATTCTGTCCTATTTCCTTACATACATGTTTACAAAGGTTGACTAAACTAAAAGAAATGAAAATAAAGTTGGTCACCTTGCAATATCCAAAGGAAAGTGCTGAAAATAATGATTGAAATGCACATGCAGAGTCTGGCTGCTATAATTAGGCCTATTGTCCTGTCAGGGTTTTCACAGTGGATTACAGACCAGAAGGTCCATTGAAAAAGATTCACCAGCTGGTTGCCATCTCAAATGTGCTCCAAAATTCAAAATGTTCTCTGTTTTTCAGAATGGCAGACTTCCACACATTTTTCTCAATACTGTAAGGCCATAGGCTAATTACCAATAAAGATGACCTATTTTTCAGTTAAATTGTCCTATTTCCTTACAGACATGAGTATAAAGGTTGTCTAGAAAAAGGCGTGAATATATATACAGGGGGTGGACAAAATAACTGAGACACCTGTCATTTTAGTGTCATTTAGTTCGTCTTGCATCCACAGTTAATCCTGTTGGATATGGTTCATCCTTCTTGGTGGTATGCAGACATTACCTTGGATACTGTGGCTCTTGATACATCACAAAGACTTGCTGTCTTGGTCAAAGATGCAACAGTTACACACGTGCCAAGAATTTCTCCTTTTTGAACTCTGACATGTCACCCACAATGTTGTGTGCATTGCAAAATTTTGAACAAAACTGTGCTCTTACCCTGCTAATTGAACCTTCACACTCCACTTTACTGGTGCAATGTGCAATTAATGAAGATTGGCCAACAGACTGGTTCACTTGAGCCATGAAACTTCCCACACTAAAATGACAGGTGTCTCATTTATTTTGTCCACCCCCTGTATCTTGCCACTTTGAAATATCCAAAAGGAATGTTGTCCAATGATTGAATTTCACAAACACAGTGGACTGCTGAAAAAAGGCATATTGTCCTGCCAAACTGTGTGTGTGTATGTGTGTGTTTGTGCGTGCGTGTGTGTGTGCGTGCGTGTGCGTGTGTGTGCGTTTGTGTGTGTGTGTGCGTGCGTTTGTATGTGTGTGTACGTGTGCCTGAGTGCGCTTTTCTCAAGTGTGTGTGTGGCCAGTGTGCTTCTTTACATACACTGACATAGACACAGTAGACCGGATGTGTGTGTGTTGGGGGAGGGGGGGTGGGGGGGTTGGGGTAAGGTGGGGTGGGTAGGGGGGTCCGAATGATGTTGAGGAGCGGGGGGATGAATGAGGGGGTGAGTGGGGGTAGGGGGGCAGAGTGGGGTTGGGGGGGGGAATGAGTCGGGGTTGAATTATGAGTTGGGGGGGCAGAATAGTGTGTGGGGGGATGTGGGGGGTTCTGGGGGGCAGAATAATGTGTGTGTGTGGGGGGGGGGGAATGAGTCAGGGGGGTTGAGCGTGGGGGGCAGAATAGTGGGGGGTAAGTGAGGGGTGGAGGGGCAGAGTAGCATGGGAAGGATGAGTGAGGGGGTTGGGGGGAAGAATAGTGTGTGGAGGGTGGGGGGATGAGTGAGGGGGTGGAGGAGGCAGAATAGTGTGTGGGAGAAAGACACTGTAGAGCAGGGGAAAGATGAGCGGGGGATATGCGCGCGCACACGCACGCACACTCACCCTTGCTTTATGCAAAACAATTTAGGCCTGAAAAACTTTTGGTCAGAAATCTAATTTCAAAAAAGTTTGGCAGATCAATAGCCTTTTTTCAGCAGTCAACTGTGTATGTGTAATTCAATCATTTTCTGACAACAATCCTTAGGATATTGTCTATAGGAAATTTACATCTTTCTGTTACCAACCTTGGTACTCACGTCTGTAGATAGGAGATTTCACTGAAAATAGGTTCTCTTTATTGATAATTATGGTCTTATAGTATTGAGAAAAAATGTATGAAAGTCTGCCATTCTGAAAAACAGAGATCATTTTGAATTTTGGAGCACATTTGAGAAGGCAACCAGCTTGTGAATCTTTTTCAATAGACCTTCTGGTCTGTAATCCACTGTGAAAACCCTGACAGGACAATATAGGCCTAATTTTCGCAGTTATAGACTCTGTATGTGCATTTCAATCAATTATGTTCAGCACTTTCCTTTGGATATTGCAAGGTGACCAACTTTATTTTCATTTCTTTTAGTTTAGTCAACCTTTGTAAACATGTATGTAAGGAAATACGACAGAATAGTGCTGAAAGTAGTTCATCGTTCATGAATATCACCTTATAGTACAATGTAATAATGCATGAAAACAAGTCATTTTGGAAAATGGCGGCCATATTGAATTCTGAGCAAAAATTGACGTGGCCCCATGATTTAATTTCTTCCAATAGGGTTTCTGGTCAGTAATCCACAGAGAAAAGTGTGGTAGGACGAAAGGCCTAATTTTCCCAGCTGATGACCTGTCTATAATAGTAGCGTACATGGACAGAAGATATATCACAGTGCGGAAACACTAGTTCATATATCCAATGTCAATGTATTTGCATCAACTTCTTCACTGCATGTGTAGCCTTTTCATGCAGATGGGATCGCTGGCACGATTCTGATGACATTGTCAAAAGTCCTAATTTACATATCAAGACTTGATCATAACTATTTTGTTGACAGGTTGTGACATATAGGCTCTCCAATACGTTTTTTTTTGTCCCCACAAGTCCAAACATTCCACATCTGAAATTTACCACTGTAATACTGAGGACATGCAACTGCTTGACTTTGCCAAATCATTCCACCAAATCATTCACTTTTGATATTCATCTGAGTGCATCTGAAGGCAAGGCGATTTTATTTGTATCCTGCATTTCATACACATGTGCAGCTCAATGTGCTTTACAAAAAAACAAGAAATAAAAGGCAACAAGATCAGATTAAATGTTTAACGCATCTGAATAATGATAATCTTAAAAATAATGTTTGATGAATTAGTTGATAACTATTTTGTATTACAAAGTTATGTAGTGTTCCTAAAACTGAAGGTCAGAGCTTTATGGAAAGTCTACCACATGTCTGTGTTGTGCCTGAGGGATTGGCTGTAGAAAACGTATCCAGCAATGAGCCCTCTGCATCTATCTCCACTATTGGTGTGCTGTAATGGCGCAGAAACAATCAAAACCAAACAGACTGATGCATTGCATTAATGTTTTATAACCGCCGGCATGCATTGTTGATTCAGTGTACGTCAAGGTAGCAGGCTTCACTCGGGTTTCTTGATTAATTTTGAGGGTGCTGGCCAAAATAAAACAAAGAAATAAAAATAAAGAAAAGAGTTTGATGCAAGGTGCGCCCCCTTCTCTTTGATTCAGTGTTCGTGCAATGTAGATTGCTTACAGCGCTATCACAAACTTGGTGTATCTTGTAGTCTGGTGACCTTTGGCCTGTATTTGTGTTAGACCATCAATATGCTTTTGTCTGGAAGACAAGGCCTAGTGTGACTGCATGACCGTTTTTTTTTAATAAGGCATATATTATAATTATAGGCTATAACTATACTCTGTAACTGTAATTATACTAAAAGTTTTGCTTAAAGGCTGTGTGCAGTGTATATATACAGTACATCTTTATTAGCTAATCAGCAGTTTGTGTTACAGGCCAGTTGGTGTCAGTGTTGGATAGTGTGTTGGAAAGTGTTGGAACATGTGGCCAGAAGATGAGTGGCTCACTGACAGTTGAGCTATTATTATATTGAGGAATGTTTAAGGAGTTATCAGGCTGAACAACTTTGAGACCACATTGTAAAAATGTGAACCCTCTCTGAAGTTTTACAGTGAACTCTAGCACTATATAGGGCCACAGGCTACACCATTTTCAAACTGCAACATGGATGAAAAGAATTAAGAGACGTCACACCATAACTTTTTGCAAATGATTGCACCTATTTAATGTGCAGTACATGTTACAATGATACAAAATATTCCTCCACTTAACAGCCTACAATCTATGTAAAAAGTAATAAAAACAGGACTATAAAAACAGGACTATAAAAAACAGGTAGGTCGGTTCTTATTCAGCTTACTCAGCAGAAGTCACAGTTTGATATGAGGGAATGCCCTTAGCTTAGTCTCCAGAGGGGAAGGCCTATTCCAAGAAGATGGTTCAGGAGTAAACCAGGTTAAGTAAACCTTGCAGTAGTGGTAAATCATCTAAAAGAAGAAGTCTTAACTAAACATGCAGGCCATTTATTAGCTCATTTTCCATACTTTGTATCTTAACTTAAATAGGTTAATTACTTAACCATGTTCTTGGAATATTCCCCAAGTGTGTGCCAGTATAACTGACTCAAATGCAAATGGAATGTCCTTTGTTTTCCTTTGGCATATACAGTGTATCACAGAAGTGAGTACACTCCTCACATTTCTGCAGATTTGTAAGTACCGGAATATCTTTTTTAATGGGACAGCATTAAAGAAATGTCAGTTTGACTAAATGAGAAGTAGCCAGCGTACAATTATATAACCACTTCAAAGAATTCAAAATAAAGCCATTAATGCCTCAAAATGTACCCACTGGACTGAGTACACCCTTATGTCAAAGGGGGTCATGATCTACTTCAGTAGTCACAGGACATGTTGAGAAAGACAATTTTAATTGAAGCGCTTATATAAGTTGTGTGATGCGTACTTATCATTGTGTCAAAGTGGCATTTCTTTAATGCTTTCCCATGAAAAGATAGCCTGCAAATCTGCAGAAATATGAAGGGTGTACTCACTTCTGTGACACACTGTACATGCAACTATTGTGCTGTGCAATCAGTATGCATGTGGATTGCGGATAAATTAGTGACACTTGTTTTCAGTTGGTCACCATTTACAATGCACGTCATATTTTAGCTGAGCTCCGAGTTTAGTTCCAGCGAGGTGTTTCTCAAACGCGCCGTCCATTTGCTCACTTTGGGCTTGACTGAAATGATTTTTCCAGTCTCCAATCTCACCTTTAAAAACACAATGTTTCAGTTAGTGTTTTTGCTGAGGTTTTTTTGCATATTTGATTAATTAAACAAACTATGGTTCCGTTTTTTTTAATCACATGAATGAGTGAGATTAACCTCTGTAAAACATAGGCCCTGTAGGTGCACGGTTAAAAGTCTGCTATGCACTTCAAAAACCTTCTGATGCACAGTGGGAAAATCTAAAGCAAATAAAACAACAAACTACACATGAAGCATAGACAACCATACATACAGGGTGTAGCGAAGAGGAGTAGAGTTGCCCCCACAGGACTTAAACACAGACCTTATGGATTATCATACTGGGGCTATAACCACAACACCAAAGAGCCTGGCTCAATGGCATGAGAGTCAGAGCGCACCCACAACCCTTGTAATGGCCACTCCATCATATAGGGACATAGAAAGTGGACAGTACAGTAGATAACCAGAGGACACTAACAATCCTGATAGGTGTGAGCATTCAGCTATTAAAGTGCATTTGCAAAAACAAATCACCAGCTTGAACGATTGGCGACCTGTAGCCCTCACCCCCATCGTGAGTAAATGTTTTGAAAGGCTTGTAAAGAACATCATCTGCAAAATGATTCCACGCTTGACTGTCACCAGTTTGCCTACAGACAGAATAGACCAACTGATGATGCCATCACCGGTGCGCTGAACACCTCCCTAACACACCAGGAGAAAAAAGACACCCACGTAAGGATGCTGTTTGTGGACTACAGCTCAGCCTTTAACACCATTGTCCCCAGCATACTCGACGACAAACTCCGGAGTCTAGGAATTCACAGTGGCCTTTGCAGCTGGATACTAGACTTCCTCTCAGCACGGATACAGGTGGTGAGAATGGGCTCCAACACATCATCCTCCTTGACCATCAGCACGGGAGCTCCGCAAGGTTGCGTTCTGAGCCCTCTCCTCTACTCTCTATATACGCATGACTGTGTGGCTATACACAACAACAACACCATCATCAAGTTTGCAGATGATACCACTGTTATCGGTTTAATCTCAAACAATGATGAAACAGCCTACAGGGAAGAAATAAACAACCTCATGGAGTGGTGTAGAGGAAACAACTTGTCTCTGAATGTGTCCAAGACAAAAGAATTAATAGTTGACTTCAGGAGGAAAGAACACCAGTTTGAAACCATTAACATCAACGGTGAGACAGTGGAGAGGGTGAGAGACTTTAAATTCCTTGGCGTTACCATCTCAGAGGACCTCACCTGGGACAGTCACACACAGCGCATTGTTAAAAAAAGCCAGCAACGTCTGTACCACCTCAGACGATTGAGGAAGTTTGGGATGAGACCCAAGATCCTGAGGTCGTTTTACAGAGGCACCATCGAGAGCATTCTGACGGGGACCATTACTGCATGGTATGGGAACTGCTCTCAAGCCAACAGGAGAGCTCTACAGAGGGTTGTGCGTACAGCTCAGAATATATGCGGCTGTGACTTACCCTCCATACTGGAGCTATTTGAGGGAAGGAGCATCAGGAAGGCAAAGAAAATCTTGGCTGATCCTAGTCACCCCAACCATGGACTGTTTACTATGTTACCATCTGGGAAACGGTACAGAAGCCTGAAATCTCATACTACCAGACTCCAAAGTAGTTTCTTCCACCAAGCAATAAGATTACTGAATTCATGCTGAAGACAACAAGGCACTTTCTTTGCACTTTTTTCCACCCTCCCCCCCCCTCTTTTTTATTTTTATTTTTAAAATCTTTTTGAGGACACAAGAAAAACACAACAATTTTTACTCTTTATAGGCTTCAAACCTATAATAAGACGTAATAAACTAATCTTGAATCTTGAATTTGGTTCATGTGGTAGATGAAGTGCATACTTTTAACTGGTTCATGGAAAGAAAACAAAAAACTTTTGCCATTTTGCTTGTGTAGTGGAGGCCAACTAGCAGAGTGTGGCCTGGAACGTTAGTAAACCTCCCTCCCGAAGCCTCAATACACTGCTGTAGCGTTGGGCTATCGGACCTGCCCTTTAGCTCAGCGGTCTTGTACTGTGCCTCCCATACCCGAACCAATGAAGTTGACGAGGTGGCAGGTTTGCGTTAGCCTGGTCCTGACCATCCCATAATACTACCATTTCATTTCGTATTTATGGTCTGGCATTTGTTTGCTCTGAAGCGATTGTAGGAAGCAGGAAGTTTGCACTCAGTTATGGTTTGAAATTATTGGACACCTCTCACCCAATCCCTGGCAGTTACTCAACAACAACATAGCGCAGACCAATGGCTCTGGCGCAGATGTGTACGTCATTGTCACGAGCGTCCTCCCCCTTCCGTCCCCACGTGGGGGGCGTATTTGATTATTGGCTGTTTTCTGGGGGGGGGGGCGTTGCAATCAAAATTCTACAGCTCCAGGCACTCCACAGAGAAGCACGGCCAGACTATAGTGGAGCCAATCCTTTGGCGGAAGTACGTAGGATGGCTCGCGAGGCTAGGTTTGTGTCCCCAAGGGGGACGAACCATGCAGAGACACCTCCATCACTACTCTCACAATGTCTCTATTTAACCTATTGATGCTGGATGCTGCATATAGGCAACATTGACCTACCTGTAGGCGCCACAGGCTCATGAGATTTGAGATTTAATTAAAAATATGGGTATGTTAGAGCTGAATGAACACATTCTAATGCAAAATGAGGGTCTTAGCTTTTAAATGCAATTTATTTCATGCACTTATTTTTTCCAAAAAGGGCCTAGGCATTTAGCAGGCTTAGGTTAAAATGGGTTAATGTAGCATTGCACTGGTATTGGAGGGGAATAACAAAACTGCCCTCTGAAAAACTGGGGAAGACAAACCCACCCCCACATTACATCCACCTCACCTTCAATTCAAGCAGTGTTTTATCTCCTCAGATATTGACATTAATCCCTTAGGGAGCCTCTGTTATACCGTTATCACCAAAATGGTAATGACCATGACTCTCTGCATTGTCATGGCAATGTTGTATGATGTAGTTAAGTGTTTTCAGCAAAGAGTGAATAGGCCCGTCAAGAGTCCATCTGCACTACGAGATGTTACGCTATGTGCACTTAAAAATAATGCGCTTCTGTTTAAACTGTGTTTCATCATAGTAATGCTCATATTTATAAGTAAATAATAGAAACATGACTTGTCATATAGCAGCCTATGCTATTTCAGTCTTACATGCATGTGGAATGCGTAGAGTGTATGATTAGAGCAGATATGAGGTGGGGCAGGGTACGATGGCTTTAAAGCATGTCTTGCACAAAGTGAAGTTGGGCATGGCACGCTGCAGGTTGGACTTTGGATGGAGAGGTATGGCAGGGGACTTGAAGACACCTGGCTCAGCACAATGACCTTTATCAGCAAACAACCTGCCTTACTAACAGGGCTGGACTGGGAGAGAAATAGGGCCTGCAGCACATTTGGCTTAAAGGGCCCCCTCATAATTAGCAGAACTGACTCACCGTTTTTTTTTTACATTTTGAAAATGGGGGCCCACAAGGGTGTGGGGCCCACCCCAGCCCTGGCTGGACTGGACTGGAAAAAAACAGCCCTGGGTATATTTGGCATAGACACAGTCCCCTGCTTTTTTACGATATTAGTATTTGCTTAGTCAATTCTCTGTATTAAAGATGGACCAATTGGCCGTAAGAAACGTAAATTCACTTATTTGTATGACCTGTGCATTTAGAAAATTGACAATAAAGCCGACCTGACTTGACTTGACTTGAAAAACAAACAAATAAGCCAGCAAACAAAAAACAACAGCTTCAGCCCCGTGGGGAGAAAATGAGAAAATGTCCTGTATGCTGGATTACCAGTCCAGCCCCACTTAACAATAAGTTACTGGCTTGATGTGGCACACCAAAAACCTCCATATGCCCCTGCTTCACTAACAGCCTGTTGGCTCAGCAGTTAGTCTGATTTAACTGAGTCACATGGTGAAGGCAATGTAAAGAACTACAGCCCATGAATGAGTAACCCGGCCATACGTGATGCACATAGTATATTGACCTGTGAACACTGAACACTCACACGCACATACCATCACGCTCGATCAGGTGGGCATGCTTGTAAAGCATGTCATTCAAAATATGTAGGCCTAGTATCACCTGAATTTCCCCTCTGGGATCAATGAAGTTACTCTACTCTACTACTCTAACTAGTCATATAGTATTCAAATCGCTGCCCTGGACTTTCCATACCCTTGTACTATTTCCGTAATGTGCAGAGGGAAATGACAATTGAGTGGAAGCCTATGGATGGCAAGGCTAGGTCGCCACACCATTGGCAGGGAGAGGACCGGAGATGAAACTCAAGTCAAGTTGGGTGGCTGTGGCCTAATGGTTAAGGAGATGGGCTTTATATCAGAGAAATGCAGGCTCAAATCCCGCCCATTTGTCTGGGGTTCATGTGAGGAAAAGTACTGACACAAGCACACACACACATACACACACACACAGAAGTAGTAATAATAGATAAAATCAATATAATAAAAATCAATTTTTAAAAAAAAATGCGGTTCACCTACCTTTCCTGAAAAACACGTTGCCCATCTGCCCATGTGAGTCTCTAGAGCACTCCTTCATGGCACTGAAGGTGCTCTCTTTAGCAATGGATTCAATGGTGTCGTTGCACAGGCCGAAGCCAAAATGCTCAGCCACTCGTCGAATCCCACCCCTCAGGTCCTGATGAGAGCCATCATGGTGATTGAACATGAGGATCACATGAAACACTCTGTGTAACATTGGTCAGCGGCAGTGTGTAACATTTTGTCATTTAAGGGATCAGTACAACGGCAAATGTACCTCCTTCAACTCTTCGTAGGTGACAATCATAACATTGGGATCATCTATTCGTCTCTCCCAAGCCAAAGCATGGTCGAAATATGAGCCCCATGGAACTGAGGATAAAATGAGTCATACATTTGTTTCTGTTATACAGACAACTCTTGACACTACACCAGGGATGGGCAACTTTCATGATAAAGAGGGCCATATTTTTCCATCTGCACCATCGGAGGGCCATATGACCACAGATCTGACTAACTCGCAGAGTTTGAGGTGCAAATGGTTGCTCACTGACTGCCGATATTCTTTGGAGGGAATAGGAGTGTTATGTATCAGCCAGAATTACAGTGGATTAATTCAATAGGGATTTAAAAAAACTGGTCTATTATTATTATTTTAATTATGTTTGATCTATGGGCCGCACTGAGTGAGGAGGCAGGTCGCATGTGGCCCCCGGGCCTCCAGTTGCCCATCCCTACACCATATCAGCTTTATACAATGATTACAACATGCAGCTCAGCATTAGCTTGGGAAATCCCATGCTGCTTTGCACAATCGTTCCGATCTGAAAGACAACATGGAATCTATGCTTCAGAAAGAGTTCCTGATTGTGGGCTCCAATCAGAATGCAGGGAGGCGTGGCGATGACTGTAGTTTGTTTGAATAGACACAACTGACACGATTGGCTAAGGCAACGTATGCCAAATGATAGACATTCGTAACGCCCAATAAACTGCCGTCGTCCATCGTAAATCACAACCCCCCTATGGGATTTACAGTAGGCAGGTGCCCAGACCTTATCTCACTTGTGATTACAGTAGGTCTGGTGGTAAGCACAGCATAGATATTTGGACAGAACGTATTGTACCAAGTAGGCAGGGTACTGTACTGCATACGCTTGTCAAAGACAGTGGGAATGCTGTGAGAAGCTCTGCTCTCTCAACTGCATGCACGTGCAGGAAGATTCACACTCACCTTCGCCGCTCATAAAGTCAGCGTAGAAACTGTCCCAGGACTCAGCTGATGGCAGAACTGGGTTCTTGTTGGAGAAGTGATAAAAGGAAACTAAAGTGTCTTTAGGGTTTCTGAAAATGACCAGCATCTGTTAACGAGAAAATAAAGGGGAAAAAAGATAGAGGTTTAGACTGACTGATGTTTAAAAAGGAGTTTTAATTCAACACTTAGAGAGTACTCTGGGATCAAGTACTGTACACTCTAGAAGATGTTAGATCAACTCAACAAGTGTTGAATTAACACTGCATGTTTAACTGTACATGCTACCTCGGAAAGAAAATATGAGTTTTTGGATATAGTTGTGCATTGTTGCAGAATCGTACTGAATTTAATATTTGTGATCCCAGCAATGTCATCAGGTTTGCAGGAGGTGTGAGTGCATTGCTTGTCTATGATATTCATAGACAATACAGAAAGACCTTAGACATCATGCATAAAGACAGTAGCCCAAATTTAAGATAAACATGGAAATGTTTGGTCATTTTAGACATAACTGCTCCTGACTGGTAGTGTCAGTCCTCAATAAAGGGTATGTTTGGCCTTGAAGGGTACTTGATTAGTTTTTATGCTTGTAAATAATCTAGTTAAATCGAGTGACATAGTTAGAGTGACATAGTTATTATTGACAAGGTATTGGTGACAGTCCCTGAAGCAATATAGGGTTGGTGCCTTGCTCAAGGGCACCTCAGCGATGGAGCGTGGTAGTGAGTGGAAGACTAGGAATCAAACCTGCAACCCTCTGAGAGTCCATCTTCCTACCCATTGGGCCACGGTTACCCCAGTTAAACATGAGAGGCCGATACCGCTCATAAAATCAGACAATTTTTTACCTTTTTTTTCATCCAACTTCAGCACAATCCTCTACTGTACAGCGAGGGAAGACATACCAAGATGACAATTCTAGGATAATCTAGGGCAGGGGTGTCAAACTCATTTTGGTCCGGGGGCCGCATACAACCCATGTGGACCTCAAGCAGGCCGCATTAGTAACATCATCGCAAAAAAAAAAAAAAGTAAAGCAGAGGATTAGTGTTCAGTACTATCACGTTTTAAGTGTGTTGAATATGTAGAAAGCAATGCAATACTGTTAATCCTATGCAAAATTTCCTTGACTTCATTCATTCATTGCCATCCGTCAATTAATCAAATATGGGACAGTTCATTTTGGCAGGGGGAAATTTTGTATTTCTTATATGTAATTTCCTGCATTTTCATGCATTCTAACATCCCGTTTCCAGTTTGAGCTTAATAGGAACCAATACAAATCCAATTATATTTATTATTTAATTACAACCAATACCAATACAATACGAATAAGAAGTATTAACATTGTATCTCTATATATGAGGTCTATAATATATGAGCTTTATCAAATGCCTGTTACAGTACAAATTCACTATTTATAATAGAAGTGTGATGTGCACTTTACTACATATACAGTGTAACAGAGGGACCATTGGGTTAATGTCATGCAGGTCTCGATTTTGCCCCGAGGGCCGTAATTGCGCATTTCGGTTATTTCATAAAAAAAAAATATATATATATATATATATATATTTTTTTTACATCCGGGCCGGATGGAACCCTCTGGCGGGCCGGATGCGGCCCGCGGGCCGTATGTTTGACACCCCTGATCTAGGTGGTACAAAAGAGCTCACACACTCTATCATCACTCCAGGTTGGGTATAGAGGCTCTCTCAACACCTTTGACAGGTTGAGACAAGACAACATTGCACACAGCAATGATTTTGCTTGTTTTCTTTAACTTGGAATTATCTCTTTTCTGTTACCAATAGCTTTGGGTCATTGACGTTTTCAGAAGTAACCATACCTAATGTGACTATTGTAAGGATTAAATTATCATTTTATTGTTGCATTTTATTGGAAAAAACAAGCATTACATGTAAATGAAAGGTGTATTACAACAATCCAATTCAACAATCCAATTACAACAATCCACACAATGGTGGCATTAGCTGTGGATGTGACACCCTGACGTTAACTAGTGTTGCACCGATACCGATACCAAAAATGGTGGTATCGGTATCGGTGAGTACCAACAAATAGGGCATGATACCATTTACAGGTGCTTGTATGACACTTGAACGCAGCCTTGATCTTAGTTATTTTATATCAGAGGTATTTAAAAAGTATTACAAGTTCTACTGGATTCACTTTGTACCGTATTAGTCTTTTTCCTGTTTCACAAAGGTAGGCAGCAGCCTGACAGAGCCATGATAGCAATGATGTTACGTCCAAGTAGTAGCCTATGCAGCTCTTCATATATGTACTGTATACAAATTTCAAACAGAGTAGCCTAGTATTGGTATGGTATCGGTATTGGCCGATACTGCACAGTCGGGTATCGGGTATCGTATCGGGGCCAAAAAATGGTATTGGTGCAACACTACTTAAAACGTCAGTGACCCCTTTAACCCATTGATGCCTTAAGCACTTGCAAAAAAGGCCGCATTTAAGTTGCATTTAAACACTAAGACCCTCATCTTGCATTAGAATGTGTTCATTCAGCTCTAACATACCAAGATTTTTAATAAAATTGTCTTAAATCTAATGAGCCTGAATGTTGCGTCTTGTAACGCCAGGTGCCAGGGGCAATGTTGCACAACGCAACATCCAGCATCAATGGGTTAAATCTGAAAAAGTGTAAAATAGTGGAAATTCATATATGCAAAGGGGGCACTTTAAGCCTGTTCTTTAAGCTCTGCTTTCCCATGCAAGCAAATGACCACCCTCTTCACTCTGTCTTTTTCTGTCAAGGGTCTGCCGCATTATTTTGACATTAACCGTGTCGGCACTGTTCAGAACGTACAGAACAGTGTACAGGCTGCACAGGAAATGCTTGGCCTCCTTATGTAACTCGGACATTTTGCTGGTGTTGGTATGTGAAGAGGAAGTAGGCTATAGGCTGGACATGCTCATCCTCGACTGACACACATGGACAACACTATTCTATTCTGCACCCTGAACTCTCTCTGTCTCTCTGTCTCTGTCTCTGTCTCTGTCTCTCTCTCTCTCTCTCTCTCTCTCTCTCTCTCTCTCTCTCTCTCTCTCTCTCTCTCTCTCTCTCTCTCTCTCTCTCTCTGTCTCTCTCTCTCTCTCTCTCTCTCTCTCACACACACACACACACACACACACACACACACACACACACACACACACACACACACACACACACACACACACACACACACACACACACAAACGCATGCATGCACACACACACACACGACATACTGTACAGAGCAGAACAGAACAGCATATTACACTAGCCCCCAATTCCCATTCAGAGCCTGCAGGTGTGTGTGTGTGTGTGTGTGTGTGTGTGTGTGTGTGTGTGTGTGTGTGTGTGTGTGTGTGTGTGTGTGTGTGTGTGTGTGTGTGTGTGTGTGTGTGTGTGTGTGTGTGTGTGAAAGAGAGAGAGAGAGAGAAAGAGGGAAAGATAGAAAGAGAGAGAGAGAGAGAGAGAGTGTTGGGGGTTTATGGGAACTGCATGCGGGATCACACAGACACAGACACACAGACACAGACAGACAGACAGACAGACAGACAGACAGACAGACAGACAGACAGATGGCACGCACGCACGCACCCACCCAGCCACGCACGCACGCACGTACGTACGCACACACACACACACACACACACACACACACACACACACACACACACACACACACACACACACACACACACACACACACACACACACACACACTATAGTATATGTGTACGCAGCATGTACACTACGTGACTAAAGAGAGACATATTTTTGCCAACCTTTGTTTTTTCCAGAGTGAAGGATGTGGGAATGTTGTCCGGGTGCATGTGGGTTCCGAGGAACCTGGGCGCCGGGGCCTGGGCAAGAGGCTGCAACGCAAACATCCAGAGAAGAGAAGCACTCAGCGGCACATCAGATTCCCTGACATATAGCCAGCTCACCACAGCGTGCACACACATGCAAACACACACACACACACACACACGGACGCACGCACGCATGCAGACACACACACACACACACACACACACACACTCTTGGACAAACAGCTGTGTTTTGATGTTATTGGTCCAAACACGTCTTTGAGGCAGGGGTAGGGGTGGGGGGTGTTCAGAGTCACTGTGTAAGCTGACGCTGTCAGGACAGAGATATTAGGTTCCTTGAATCAAACTAATAGCCTACATGTAGGACCTACAGCTTTACAACAAAGTCACAACAAACCTGGGCGGTTTATGTTCTTATACATTTTTAAAAAATCAACGTAATTCATAAATCAGCAACAAGTCAAAAGAAAAACTGACTTAGTTGAGGTGTTTAACAAGTGGGTTGAATATTTGCCAGATGGGTAGATGACTTGCAGTAAAACATTTTTTTTAAAAACCACTTGAGTTATGTAACAGGTCCATAGTAACACCCGGGTGGTTTCACGTACAGAAGTATAGTAATCTGGCGGGAATTTAAAAGTGCTGCGGTAAGCGGCATCGTCATGCTCATTTGCGCATTTCATAACTGTAGGCTACGGAAACACCTGAAGCCTTCCTCTGGCTGTACACATGGTAGGGCGATATGTTATGGGAAAGAGAGTAGAAGACTGAACACTCCGATTGAAGATTTATCTATGAGATATAATGTTTGGCCCGCCAGGATCTGATATCTGATCATTTGAAGGCTATTTAAATAAACCTTCAATTTAAGCTGCAGTGAATGAACTTCCAATGTCTTCCATGTTGAAATATCTGTCGTTGTCTTGCACCTGGCCTCAGTGAGGTGGGATGTGCATATTTACTCTTCTGAAGACAATACCGTATGTTATGGGGCCACCTTCACTTCATATGTAGGGCGGGAAAGGATCTGCACACTGCTTGCAGTGCCTGAAGAAGATCTATGATTGAAACGTTGCTCCAAATACATTCTTTTATAAATAAAGTATTTTGCAAGCAGTGTGCAGATCCTTTCCCGCTCCTACATATGACAGTTTTTTGATTTGGCACCTGCTGATGCTTTTCTGCTGGATGTGCGCGCTTTCCACTACACTCTGCCACCTTCACGTCACCCAACAAACCTCAATCATTTCTGGTCCATAAAACTCAATAAGAGGGGGGATCTTGGACTCGGTTTTCCGGCCTGTCGCGGCAGCAATGACTTTCCTGAGGACAGCGACCATCCAGTTAAAGCCTATAAAAGTGAAGTGGAGAAGAGGCCTGTGATACAAACAGACTGCAAACTAGGCTACAACAAAACGGGCTTGACTAATTGTACCATTGTAATGGAATGAATGAATGAATGAATGAATGAATGAATGAATGAATGAATGAATGAATGAATGAATGAATGAATGAATGAATGAATGAATGAACAAACAAAAGAAAAATCATTCCAAACGAGTCTGAAAAGGGTACACAAACAGAAACTGTACACAGGTTGGAACTCTAGGTGGGTGAATGTATCACATTCAAGATCCTATGAGGCCTACATTTACCTGCGTGTCATGTGTTGGTAGAGTTGTAAAAGGCTGACTTAGAAGTAGGCCCACTCTTAATGATCACAATCACAAAACTTGTAGTATGATATTAATTACAAAGTTGAAAACATGAAGCGTCATACCACTGTTGTATATACACTTGTAAGAGAACTTCTACTTCTACTTTACAACTCTGTGTGTTAATACTCACCAAGCCATCTTTTCTCCTTAAAAAAAAGGGTCTGTCTGTCAGACTGTCTGCCCTATAAATATGATGTGTGAGCCACATTCCTCCCGCTACCTTTAAAGGGTGCACATTTTCCACAGGCTGAACCCCAGCCTATACCCCATCCCTGGCTGAGGCCTCTTTTACAAGGGGCCCACTCTCAGCCCGGGCTGCACTGGACTAGAGGTGTATATTTAATTCAACATTCCCCCTCTGCTTCTTATCTGTCATGTCTGCAGTACAGTACGTGTCAGGCGGAGCGGGAGCAGTCATACAACCCCACAACCTACAGTATAGTATAGTATGCCTGCACCGCATTCCAGCACAAACTCCAGCCCACACATATACAGTACACCATCTGCACAGGGAATAACCAGTGGAACACCATCTGCACAGGGAATAACCAGTGGAGTAAGACCATCTGCACAGGGAATAACCAGTGGAGTAAGACCATCTGCACAGGGAATAACCAGTGGAGTAAGACCATCTGCACAGGGAATAACCAGGACCAGTGCTCCTTGTGCAGTATGTTTTCTCACATGTGGTTATAGCCTACGTACACCCCCCCCACTCCCACCCCACCCCTCACCCACTGCACCAGTGTTCACAAGTTTCCTTATAGATAAAATCCCACTCCACCTACGGCTGCAGACGGCAGAGGTGTGCATAGTGTTGTGTTGTGTTGTGTTGTGTTGCGCTGTGCTGTGCGCGCCTCCACTGTTACCGCCCTTCATGCTCAGGTAATGTAACTGAAGCACACATACAGTGCTGTAACTTTGCTGCACATAGAGCTTTTGCAACGCTACAAGGCATACACAGGCTAACACATCTGTATACTACCACACTTAAAAGAACACACTTGTAAAAAAAAAAAATACAGTTTGTAGTCAGATAAAACTTCAGTCTTGTGCCATAGGTCCAGAAACACTGCAGCACCGGTATAACAGTTCACCGATCATAGTTCACATGCTTCACATCTCACTCAGCAGCAGTTATACTTTCACAAACTTCCATTTCAACAAAGACAGAAAGAAAACAAAAGCAAAAAAAAAGACTTTGCTTTACCGCAGAACTTACCACATTTAGGATAAGCCACCAACATGATGTCATCTGGCCTGGCGTGCAGCTCCTGCAGAGCCTTCAGGTTCTCCTCTGGGCTCATGATGACCGGGTAGAGCACTCCATCGTACCTGTACAGCTTGTCTTCATCCCTCATAGCCCTGGCCACTTCCATCTTTGACTGGATCTTTGCCGGAAAGGAGTTCATGTTGGTGTGTGTGTGTGTGCGTGTGCCTGTGTGTGTGCGGGTGTCCCTGATCAAAGTCCGCCTCGGCTCACAGCACAAAAATCTTCAGTCTGCTGCTGGTGGTATCCAAGGTTGTATACCCTCTCTCACACACATCCACTGTATTTATGCAGCTGCAACTTGTGCAGTGTGTGCGCTGGTCTGAGGAGGAGGGAGTGCATATGTGTGCATATATGGCTAAGTGCATGTGTATGTGGAAGGGTGCACTTGTGTGGGTGGGTGCGTGCCGTGCGTGTGGGGGAGACTGAGTGTGGGTGTCTGGCTGTGTGTGTGTGTGTGTGTGTGTGTGTGTGTGTGTGTGTGTGTGTGTGTGTGTGTGTGTGTGTGTGTGTGTGTGTGTGTGTGTGTGTGTGTGTGTGTGTGTGTGTGCGTGTGCGTGTGTGTGTGTGTGTGTGTGTGTGTGTCTGGGTGTCTGGGTGTCTGGGTGTGTGTGTGTGTCTGGGTGTGTTCCTAGTTGATGTAGGAGGAGAATCAGACCACTCCTACTTGATACTTGCGTGAGAAGCGTGAGTGCTCTGGTTGCTCTTGGTGCTGTACTTATAAGATCTGGTTTCTTGTCTGTGACTGTGATTGATTGGTAGAAACATGCGTTTTCAGGAGCTGCAGGGGTGCAGCCCCCCCCCTCCCCTCCTGATTCTGTTTTTGTTGGGGGGAGGGCTTTTGTGGAGGAAAGGAAGGAAGGAAGATGTTTAGTTGTGCTTACCAGACAGAAGTGTTCTCAGGCAAAGTTGCCTGGCATACATTGGATGAGTCCTTCCTTAGGCAGGCAAAAAGAAGAGGGGGGGGGGGGGGTACACTGATGTGAAAAGAAAATGAAAGGAATGGGTTAGTGCTCGGGGGGATTCCTTTCATCAGCTCAACTGTTTTCACCCCGGTCCTCCTGATTGCACTTTGATTGTACAGTGTGTAGCCTATTGCTCATTTTTTGTTTCCGCCGAGCAGGTATTTTCTTGAGAAGGTCATTTTACTTCCAGGGGTTTTTTTTGCATGATAACGGTACATGATAAAGCTGCAGCACAACCAGAGACCTATCCAGCCACCACACAGCATATATAGAGCCTGGCTATGCCATCTGGATGTACTTAGTCACCAAGATTGTGTAAGCCGGTCTTGGGGCCCCATGCACCATGGTTCTACCCATTCAGTCTGTGCATGGAGGCAAATTCAGTTACCCCCACTTCCATTTTCTCAATGTCACTTGATTAACAGTTTCTGCACAATGTGACCATTCATGACCATGCAAACAAGAAAATAGCCATCCACGTTAGCCCTGTGGCCCTTTGGCTCGGCGCCATCCAATGGAACGTATTCACACGGACATAAAAGAATTTTAAGTGAACACACAATAACTCATTGTTTTCTCTGTAATTTATCATTTCAGCTCAGCACCTCTGTGCAATGGCATGACAGGCTGTGCATAGCCACCGACTGAAACTGGGTTCGAGGTGGATGGCTGGTGGAGGGCTCGGCTGGGGGACCATGCACTGTAATAACTCTTCAGGAAGCAGGTTGTCTTAGTCTTCGTTATTCTCGTCAGCAGGCTTTAGGGGTGAAAGGGTGTGTTGGCCGAGATGGTGACATGATGTGATGTGTTTTGACTGTGATTATTCAGGCAGGCTTCTTCATTGTCTCATTTGCTCAGGTCAGATTCCCTTCATTCTTGCCTCATCTGGCCATCACCCATATACTGTAACGTGACGGATACCCCCACAAGGCTTTGTGCTGGTGGATGACCCTCTCACACAAAATAACAAGGCGCAGATTGATAGAAGATACCGTGAGGACATTTTGCCAATGTCTAATTGGTGGTCATTGTAGAGAATACGGTATTCCTCAAAACAATTTTGAAAAAGAATGGAAACAATTATAATAAACAGTCTCATGCAAACTAATTGATGAAAAGAGACTCAGCTATTCAGCGACTCTCCCCGCTCTCCTAAATTCTGTGGCATGTTAATGCCTTTCATTTCTCTCCATTAGGCAAACCTAGGCAATTGCCCAGGGCCCGGCAAAATCTATCCTCCATATTGGGGCCCCTATGTCACAACAGCCGCGGTAAACACAAAAAAGTAGGCTTGATCCTAATTTGTCACCTAGTATGTAAAGTATCGAAGATATATATGAGACAAAACTCCTAAATAACACCAAACACAAAATTATGTGTCTTGACTTTTGAGGGCCCCTTGCAGGGCTCCAAAATGGCCTGATCCGCTCCTTTACAGGATGTGTTTGGGTCCCCACCCTGCACTTGTCAGCACGTCTTAAATTTGCTGACAGATCTGTGATCTGTGAGGGAGTTCCTCTTCCATGTTCCTCTTCTAGGATTAGGAGGGCCACGTTTCTTCATCACCACCATCAGAGAGCCACATGAACACAGATCTTACTCCAATTCGCAGAGTTGGAGGTGCAGTTGGTTGCTCACTCACTATATTGCTTGGAAAGAATAGAATACTCCATACTCAATACTCTATTGGCCAGCAGTATAATTACAACAGATTGATTGAGAAGTTGTTTTAAAAAATAGTGTAATTATTTATTAATTAGGCCTACTGTTTTATCTACGGGCCACATATTATGCGTACTGTTTTATCTACGGACCACATTGAGTGAGGAGGCGGGCCGCATGTGGCCCCACGGGCCTCCAGTTGCCCATCACTGACTTAGCTTATACCCACCACTTTTTCCACAAACATAATGCAGAAATAGCATACGGCAATTTGCCATATTAATGTCTCCGCCACTTTCCAAGACAAACCTACACCTTTGCTGGTGGGACAGGACTTTCAATTATCACTCCCACTGATGCTGGAGGACATAGGACTACAGCAACAAGAACAGCCAAACAATATGTTCACGTAATTTAAAAAAACAAACAAGGCAGTTGTTGCATCTGACTTAAGACAAAATGAACGAATACAGTCCATTCGGAGTGAGGCATTGTTTAGGCCTATTAAACAAATTGGGTCTTTTAATCTTGCCCATTTTGCATGCACTGTGTCAATTAGCCAATCACAGAGATCCTATTGGGAACAACATATCAGAACAGTTTACTCAAGCAATAGCCTAAGAGATCCAAATTATATTAATATTAGGCTGACAAACAACAAACCATAAATCACAAGACTATAGCTCATTATTAAATCTTTGAGAAAGGCACACTGGGTAGGATGGCTACACTTCGGGTTGCCACTCATCTGAGTTGTAAAAAAAACAAACTCAACATGTGTGTTTATTTCAACTGGGTGGAAGTGCATTACAAAACTCGGGACAGTTAGGCCTACTCTGTTTTCCTAGACAGCATAACATACCGAGACAATCCTGGAAAAAGGACATGTGGCAACACTGGCATGATTAGAGCTAGTCAGATGCGAACAAAAGGATGTTTTTTTTTTTAAAGACAGCAGACTGTTGATGGGATCTGACTGTAAGCATATTGTCCAAATGAGAGAGAGAGAGAGAGAGAGAGAGAGAGAGAGAGAGAGAGAGAGAGAGAGAGAGAGAGAGAGAGAGAGAGAGAGAGAGAGAGAGAGAGAGAGAGAGAGAGAGAGAGAGAGAGAGAGAGAGAGAGAGAGAGAGAGAGAGAGAGAGAATGAAGCACTAAGTCAATGGAATGAAGACTAATTTCACCTTCCAGCCCAGACGGTGGCGGTAAACGTCTTTATAAGACAGCAATAAATCAGCTTGCAAACAAAACGAGGACGAAGAAGACAGTTTGTAGAGGTCCAAAATGGCGATGGACGGTACGTCCACGTCTGCAGTAGGGCTGTCATATCATAATGTTTCTGACTTTTATCCCCGAAAGCTTGGCCCCAAACCAGACGTCGTTCCGTCTGGAGTGACAGAGAGGAAAATCGGACCTTTAGATAAACCTGATATGGTAGCTGTCGATGTCATTAACATCAAGGATTCAGGTAATGTTGACGCTAGCTGGTGATGCAGGGTGACTGCGAAGCGCCTAGCTAGCTAACTTCAATAGTTTTCCTTGTGAATGTAAATCAGTCCAGCTGTGCTTGTTAGAGCTAGCTCTCAAGTAGACGTCCAATACACATCACTGAGACATGCAGAAAGCTCTCATTATATGAATGACAATTGATCGGGTGTGGATTAAAAAGTAAGATGATTGAATATAAAGTTGAATACACGTCAAGTGCTTATGGTAGCATAAGTGAGCTACCGGTGCATTGGCCTAAAAACTCTTGTTGTTAGCTAAAAGGCAGCCAATGCTAACTTTTGACAGGCCGTTGTTAACACCACTCATGTCACGCGGAAGTCCAAAATAATTAGAGCACGATTTGTAAATAGGAAAGATGGTTTGTTTGCTAATGTGCAGTGCTTAATTTGTGGCGGAATATGCCGGAACAGGATCCCCCACCTCGTAATTTTGACCCCCCTGTGTTCCGGGACTTATTTTGGCTGATCCGACACCTCTCGCGAATTAATAAAAAATAGATATATAGCCTATTAGAACGGACTATAGTCCTCAGGAGTGAGAGCGCAGCATCATGCCATGTTCACTAGGCTACATTTCCCATCTCACCGTGCAGCCTATAAATTGGGTTTGAGACTGTCAGGATCGCAACAACCACGAGTGAGCAAGCGAGAAGGAACCATGAAGTGTGCGCGCCGAGAAGATCACCATTTCTGAATCGCGAAAGCTAGACAGTAGACACTGATGTGCGCTGTTCCAAATTGAGACCGAGCGCGAGAGTCTGCAAACAAGGGTTTGCAAAAGTGCACTACTAAAAAAGAAAAAAGATATTCGTTGTGTTGATCTAAGTTATTTATGTGTTGGTCAGTGGTTTTATTCATATTTGGAAAGGTAACGAAGGCTAAACCAACTCATAACCTTTTAAACTTTAAAATAGCCTACAGTCGGCTGCACGTTACAATATGGTAGAGCTGAAGGCAACGCGCACCGACTTAAAAAAAAGATCGACATCATATTTTATAATCGCGACGCAGGGGCATGCAACAGTTAATCATATATGACATTCGACATAGTGAGAGTGTCTTTGTTTGAGTGAAAGGGAGAGGATTCTGAAGTGGCGACCTCTTCACGTATTGCAGTAGGAGAAGCCCAGTGTTTGCGTGGCTATTTTGGTGAGGGAAGCACAATTGGTAGCCTACTGCTTGTCCCACACATTTAAGAATCATAACTATTATGGATCTACTACATTTCCATCCCGAGTATTTGATTAAATGTAGGCTAAAAGTTGCCCCTCCCTGTTTGTTCATATGCGCGGATGAGATGGAAAGCCTGGCTGTGCCAAACATTGTTTAAACGTCTGTATCACATTTTGGTCGGCACACAAGGTTTTGGACATACTAGTTTATAGTGGCACGGGCGCCTGGGCCACTTTTGGTGCATTAATCAGCCATGTAGCAAAAAGGATAGATAGCCGAGGTGAGAGGATGATATCTTCCACGGCTGGCGAGCGCTCCGCCTAGTGCGCGCGTTTCCTTCCCTCCCAGGACCCGACAGCTGCTTACAAGTCAATTTGAGCACGAAAACAGCAAAGACAATGTGATGTTTCATTCAAATATGGCATACACGCTCCAAATAAAGCACTGGCTGGAGGGATTTTCAATCGGACCGCAGCGCGAGCAGACAGTCAGTGTGAAAAGCCAAGTCTAGGGAACATCGCCGTCTTCGCTGCCGCTCGCTTACCATCAGTGCACGAGGCACGAGCCCTTGAAATAGTGAAGTGGCATATCGCAACAGCACATGCGGATTAGCCAAATTATATGAAAGAAAGTCGCCAACAAAGCGTGGATTTGCCAACGTTGTGTGAATACGGGGAAAGGATAACAATTGAAAGCCATGCGCTGTCCTTTCCATGGGTAGTAGAAGACCGATTCGGTTTCTTTTCACCTCATGTGGAAAGCATAATTTCCATGCACTGCATTTGCTGAAACTACTAAGCATAAAGTTAGCGATCAAACTAAAATATTGGTTGTTGTCATTACATCATTTAATAGGCTATGGTTGTGGCCATTGGATTGCCAACCGTAGGCCTATTAAAAAACAAAGTATGGTTCCATGAGCTGACATGCTCAATGTCGTTAAAATGTAGGGAATTGCATCCCCCCGTTTTTATTCGTTTGCGTAATTGTAGCCTAGGTAGTTTTTTTCTGTGCGTTCCGGGACCTCTGTCCAACTCATCATCGCTGTGGTGTCATATGTGTTTTGCGTTCCGGTACCTTGTGATTTACAAATTAAGCACTGCTAATGTGTAAACAGAATCGCCTCCATTTACCATATAAACCAACATCTACAATGAGTCAGCATCACTATTTCAGTCTGCTCCTAGCTCTCTGTACGACGAGTTGATGTCAAAACAAAGCTTTGCTAGCTCAAGCTTTGAGGCGAAGATAGTTTACAACTATCCTCTTCCTGTACTAACTCTCAGGATTGCAGTCTTCTCTTATTATACCAGGTGATTTTGTTCACACATCTGTTTATGCTCCCAAGAGTCTCAGACGAGTTTTAATGTATTGTTTCTATGCTTACAGACATCCCTATGCATCGGAAGAAGCAGGAGAATGACACGTACATACTGGTATGTTTCACATTGAAATGTTTTATACAAGTCTAGCCTATAATAATCACAATTTGTTGCCCTGTAGTCAGACATGGTTTTATGAAGAGGTATACCAAGTTTGATGTAACGGTCGTGTTGTGCTGAGGTAAAAGTGGTCAATGATTAAATACACTGTATAGATAAGTCTTAATTGATAGGTGACACTGGCTAGTGCACTGTGAATAAGTAATACTAATTTAGAATTTTACTGATCTTTACTTATCAGTGCTTTACTCATCCTGAGGTCCCATATCAGTTGATCTCTGTGCTAATCTGTTGTTGGCCTAACCTGTACTGCATATGAATGCATTTCCTTGTTGTGCGGGCGGCACCATTGAATCTCAATTTATGGCAATGGCAGATAGTGCGTACTTGTGAATTTGTGTGTTATTTGTTTGTATACACTTATGAGAATGTAGGTCATCCAATATTTTCATTCACTGTGCTGTGAAACCTACAGTAGGTTTACTTGACAAGAACATGCTTGCTATGTTTGGTCGCAACAGAATATTTGCATTTGCCATTTACTATTGCACTAGTTTTGTGGCTTTAAATTCTGGCCCTGTTTTGCAAAGCTGCTTATTGTTTTCAGCAAAGGTTTCCTCCTTGAGCCAATGCTTTTCTGCGTGGGCCGGCCACCTTGTCACGTGTTTGAGAGCCAGCGTTAGGAAATCTTGCTACATGATCCTTCCATTCCAATTGAGATTGTTAGTAACAAATGGCAAACCATAATTAACATGGTCTGGAAAGTCTGGAAATTTTACACCAGTTAACGTGTATTGATTGTGCTAATATTAGACTACACCACTCATGCCATGAAAAATATGCAATTGTGAAGATCATGAACTGGTTTAGTTAAAGACGTATGTTATGCTCTGCAGGCAAATACAAATATTCCACTTTTTACCTCACCTTTTTTGGATCACTGCACTCCACAACATACAGCAACAAAACGCATAACTTGGTACAAGAAATGACGCAATATCGCAGGCAGACCATGTAGCCTTGTTTTGCCATACCCTCGTGATGTTGCCATATAGGGTGTTTAGAGCAGAGATGTCAAACTCAAGCCCAGGGGGCAAAACATTAATGTATAGCGTAACAGGACTTGACCATGAAATTTGGTGTGTCACAATGTGTGCACTGCAGGCACATTTGAACTACCATATATTATGGGAAAGAAATGGGAAATGTATTGAGTATTAAGTGAATGCACACAAATTTTATATAAATATTGAATTCGGCCCGCAACTTTGTTCCAGATTTTCGTTTGGACCCTCAGTCAATTTGAATTTGACACCCCTGGTCTACAGCTTCAGTATTGAGCCCCGATCTCAGGTTAGAGGGGTTAACGCTGTTGTTGATTTGATTTGATGAGATTTTACCTAATCCCTGGCATTTGGTCATATGGGGGGAGCCATGACCTCGTAGTGGTTAGGGAGGTGGTCTTAAGATCAGAGGGTTGAAGATTCGAATCTCACCCTTACCCCTCCCTACACCTCCACCCATGGCTGAAGTGCCTTTTAACAAGGCACCTAATCCCACAATGCTCCAGGGATTGTAACCAATACCCTGTTGATAACAATTTTAAAGTATAATGTAATGTAAGTGTGTCTGTAATGTAATGTAATGCACCATTGAGTCATTGGTTGTGAAAGTGAAAGCCCGATTGGGAAACTCCAGCACTCCACAGCATACAAGTGTTCACTGCACACAACGAAATTGCATTTATGCCTCACCAGTGCAAGGGGCAGCCCCCAATGGCGCCCCAAGGGAGCAGTGTGTGGCATGACGGTACCATGCTCAGGGTACCTCAGTCATGGAGGAGGATGAGCACTGGTTAATTACTCCCCCCACCAACCTGGTGGATCGAGAGTCGAACTGGCAACCTGGGCTACAAGTCTGACACCCTAACCGCTTACCCATGACTGCCCTTGTGAGGACATGGATGAAGTTTTGTCCAACAAGATCAGTTCCAAGTGTATCGCGCAGTGAAAGGTTTGAGCAGAAGCTTAGAGAAAACACGGACAGGCTACAGACCATATATAATGGTGGTTTTGGTTGCATGATGGTTAGAAATCTTGTCCAACTTTACAAAATGCAGTCATGCTGTGACAAAAGCTGCAACGCGTGTAATGATGTCAAACTCTCGCAGGGTCAATGCCATTGCAGACGGACCTGGCCACTCCTGCAGTTGGTTATCCCCGTTGATGTTTGTTGCATGGTCTGCATACCGCCTCCGCGGTGACGTACCCTTGATCTGGTTGGCCAAAAGTTCACATCTCTGTAGACGTCTGTGTGTAGAAGCAAAGTCAAATGCGTCTACTGATCGTTTGTTGGTACCTCAAAAGGATTTCTGGGATATATTTTTGTCTCTTTGCCTCAAGGATTTCTGGGATACATTTTATCTCTTTGCTTATCGGAAAAGATGGAGCACTGTGTGCCTTGGTATTCAGAGCAGTAATCTCTAGTGCCTCCTCTTGATAGCTGGGATAGGGGGGCCTATGCCAGGGTCAGTTGAGGACAGCCTGCATGTTCATCAGCATAGCAGACTGCTCTGCTGCAACCCAGGGTCAAAGGGGAATGGAATTATTTTGGCGCCCAAGCAAATAAGAAACATGTCAGAGCGATTAAAAAAGAATGACATGTTGTATATCAAGCAATGGGTCGATTGCGTCATGGAAAACATGGGAACATTTTCTGATTTATTCCTGGTCTCCATTCCGCTAGGCCAAAAGCAATAGAGGTTGAAATCTTGGTCAAATATACACGAGTTGAAGTATGTTGTAATTTTCTGTGCTGATGATAATGCTGTTGTTAATGGCAAGCCGCCAGCAGGTGGAGCCAGAGGTCTAGTTGGCTGCTGCTCTGCTCTGTGCAGTACTAACTGGTTGCTGTGAGAGAGTGCTCTACACTGGCGATAAGCTCTGGGTATAAGCTAAAAATATATACTTAATTTCATTTAACAAATGGGAAGAGGATTCCAATGGTGGGTTGAAACATTGGCGCTTGTTAAATAGAAGAGTAACTGTATTGATCCCCGGGGGAGAAATTAAGGAAATTAGTATATAATAAGTATATATTTCTGGAGTTTATACCCAGTGTGCAGGCCACTCTTTCACACTATCTGCTGCTATCGTCTCACTCCTGGGTTATTTTTTTGTGGATTTGCGCACCCTAACCCCCAAGCGTGCTTAGTGGTTGGAGTATTTGAATTTTTGCAACAACACCATTCAGGGTACATTAAAGGGACAGTTTGGTCAATGCATGCAGTTGTAATGCTCACACTACCCTGGACTTGTCAGTGCCTGATATTTTTTTTTCTTCTTCTTCAGCCGCTTCCGAGATCCTGGTCATCGTAATGGGGGCAGCTCTTTGTTTACATTTAAAAAAAACATTTTTATTTATTCCCAAAAACATCCAAAAGGTTATAAAACATCAGCAGACAACTAGCAAACAGCAGTACCTTTTGGGAAAATATTTGGAGTTGGCCTATGTTTCATTTTTTTAAAATGTAAACAAATGCTGCCCCCATTAGAATTGCTCATATCTCGGAAAGGGCTGACCCGAAAAATGTGGCATCACCAGGTACTGACAAGTCAAGGGTAGCGTGAGCAATACAACTGCATGTTGAAATTGACCAAACTGTCCCTTTAAAGTTCAGCTTGCTACAGTTTCAGCAGTCTCAGTGAAATGATATTATTTTGTAGCCAGGCCGTGCCCTCCTAGTGACGCAACACCTACAGCGTTGCTTCTAGTCAGGCCAGGAGCAATACAATATAGTTTCTGAGCTCCCGAAAAAACGGGAACTCCTCCCACTTTGTCGGGAAGCATACAACAATTAGCAAACCATGGAAGGCAGGTCGACCATGCTGTTTGGGAGATGTTAATTGTTATGCTCTTGGTCAGACCAAGTTTTGAAGAGATTTGAAAGTCGATGATAACCAGGCTAATTATTTTGTGTTTTCTTTTTCCAGGGCACCATACACCCGTTTAGAAAGTCACATAGATCGCTTTTTGGGAAGCTGTCACAGGAGTTCCGATTAGTGGCCTCTGACCGAAGAGTAAGTATTGATTTAATAAAGTACACACAATATCTCTCTCTCTCTCTCTCTCTCTCTCTCTCTCTCTCTCTCTCTCTCTCTCTCTCTCTCTCTCTCTCTCTCTCTCTCTCTCTCTCTCTCTCTCTCTCTCTCTCTCTCTCTCTCTCTCTCTCTCTCTCTCTCTCTCTCTCTCTCTCTCTCTCTCCCACCAAATTGTAGTTGTGTTTTGCTGATGAGGCCGGGCATGTTAGTGGTTTAAAAAGTAACAACTTGGAAACATTTGCTTGCTGACTTCTTGCAGTTTTAACAGGTAGCCATTTGTGTACTATTTTGTGTAGAAATTCATGCAGAATTACATTATTCAAATTTTAATCTCCAAGACAGGCGGCCACAAATCACAGGTTTTTCATTTTATTTATTTATTTATTCTTATAAAAGAAACCCTTTTACACAGGCTTGCAACAGCACCATGACATATAGTTTAAGGCGACAACAAACATCCTCTACCCGGACTGAGTCCCTTGACTGAGCTTCTGTAGTCAGGAAGTGATTTCTCCAGTTGCTTGACAGAACATTTTACTGTTTTGTTTGCAGTTTATTTTAGCACAGCTAGGAGGCTTTTCACAACTGCACATCATAGTCTTACCAGTGATAATAGCCATGTCTCTGATACTGGGCAGTCTAAAGCTACATTCACACATGTCGCTAACTAGTTACTCACTTTTCGCTCACTTGCCACTTGCTCATGGAACGTTCGCTAAACATTCCAGCGGATTTAACTACCACTGCAAAAGTGAGTCATTAATCCGAACTGTGCATTCAAATTAGTTACTCGCTCACTCACCTTGCTCGAAGTTTATAAAAAAATGTATCTCGGAATCTGCCCACATCGCATCGCTTGTACTCTTCTCGCCTCCTCGCCTCTTCGCTCCACTGGGACACATAGAATATTTTATTGACTTCTCTCGCTGAGCGAGTAACTAGTAGCGATGTGTGTGAACGTAGCTTAACCATCAACCCATCTGACACAACACTGACACAACAACTGTTTTGTTAACAGTTTGTTTTAATATAACTTGGAGACTTTCGAAACTGCACATCATCATAGTCTTACCAGTGATAATACTCACGTCTCTGACACTGGCTAGCCTAACCCTCCACCCATCTTGGTTAGCGCATGCTGATTCCCAGCCTACTCCTCTGGGTCCATAAATGACTTGAGCTGGTGGCCTGGTCTAATCTGGTGGGCATAGGTGGGCTCTAATCTGGCCTGCTCTACATGTTGCTTTCCATGAGATGGATTACGTGTGACGTGTCAGCGCCCGCCGTTATATCTGGCAGGGCCGTCTTGGGGCACTGCTGTGTGTGTGCGGGCGTGTGCGTGTGTGTGTGCATGTGTGCGACGCGTGCGTGCGTGCGCGCGCGCGCGCGCGCGTGTGTGTGATCCCGAAATTCTGAATTTTGTGTAATGCAGAAGTCAGAAAACAGAAGTCACTGATTCTACTTAAAACAAAAATAATAAACATGCAAGTACACGAGAAGGCACAAACTGCTAAGGAAGATGTGGGATTAGATTATATCTGGCAAAAAAAAGGAATGCTATTTTTTGCTAACCCATATGCATCAATACAAAAGCAGTTGTACCGAAAATCACTTTTAATAACACTGTTGTAGCAGACTGTCAAACTGTATGCTCCCAGAGTGTAAAAACCTTCATACAGGCTCTGTGCTGTGGGCATCTTGTCAGCGTACTCCAGAGATTTTGGCACGTGTGGCATTTTTACACCATCCAGTCCCAGATAAGCAGCTTTGGATGGATGAGGGGGTCAAAAGAACCCCCAAGACAGTTGACCTGTGTAGCTAAGACGAGGGGATTCTCAAACGGAGGTGAGGGCCCATGTGTTTAAGGGAACGCCAACAGCTTGTCTGCCCTCTGCATCTGTCTAAAGCAGGGGTGGGGAACCTTTTTCTTTCGAGGGGCCACTCCTCCAATAGCTTTAAAAGTCCTCCAAGGACCGTACTATGAACACAAACCTGCATTTCCCCCTACACTTTATGCCTATATTGAAGGCAGCCACCTTTAAAACAGACCCCACCCACTAGGTCCCCTGAATATAAATTAATTGTATTGTAAATGTAATTTCCAAGGTTCCTTTACAAAATATGTCATATTTCAAAGCAAGTATCGTGTGTGAATGTAGCTTAAAGTGGCATTCCACCGGTGGAGACATGAATATGTATTGAATATGTATTGAAATAGTACATATATGTAGTAGAATAGTATCATACATTTCTAATTTGGTGCCTTTTTGGCCGAGAAAAGGCAGTAAATGACTTTTAGTGCTTGTATATTTGTGACAACAATCCCCATAATGCACTGCAATGCTCAAGTACCACAGGTCACACCCAGGCAGCTCTGTCAGTGACTTAAGGGCGGGTTATACTTCCTTTTAGTGCCACGGAGTGAGCTTGTCGAAGCCATGATGCAGTTCATTTTGATTTATGCCCTGTTTTGAAGCGCGGTCTGCGCGATGTCATTTCACGCTCAAACTGCCTTCAATACAAAGAGTAACCTAGACATGTCGGTTGTTTTTTAGCTTCACAGACTCGACGACAATGAAAATGAAACATTAAATCTTTATGTCACGTGCATTTTTGATCGCACTGGCAGCCACCGCGGTAGTTTGGAACAAAGAAGTGGCTCATTTGTCGAGGATAGGTCGCACGAAGCGGAATGTTTCCTCGACCTCGGAACCACTGTTCAACTGTCCAAATAACTTCAGCCTCGTAACTTGCAAGCGCACGTGTTGTCTTTGGTTTGTGTAAATAAATGAAACGACAAAGCACGGGCAACTTATTTAATGAAGAGCTCACAGTCTGTAGACCGACGAAGGTTAGAACAAGGAAGTAGCGCTTGTTCTCGACTCGTGGACAGAGCCGGCTGGTCGAGAGGACCAATCAGAGACCTATTTTCGCCCTTCACGCCATCGCTGTCTGCATCACTCCCTGCGTCGAGACACAATTTTGGGGAGGTGTCCCAGAGTACCTGCGTGATGGGGGGGGCTTCACTCCGTTAACTGCGCGGCTCACTGCATCACGACGCAGGGACGCTGATCTCGAGGCATAAACCACCCTTTACTGCAGCCTCAATTACAGTGATTTCAAAAGCACTGGCACACTGATCTGTGATAGGTTTGTTAGCGCATTAGGTCCAACCCCCTATGGACGGGGTTGAAAGGGTGAGAAAAAAGCTTGTAGTCTCAACAGATATCCACCTCTCTTACACTTCCTCCTACAATGATGCAAAATGACGATTTTTACATCATTGTTGGGGGAAGTCTTGAGAAGTGAATACGGATTTCTCCTGTCTCAGGGGGAATTGAGAGAGTCTTGCACAACCGTTCAAAAGTATGACTGGGTGTCTAGCGATGGAAAGGCTAATGCAAATGGGTGGAGTGTCCCTTTAACATGCTCAAGCTGGAGGATGATAGACATCAGGTGCAGTTGCATCTTCTTCCCACTGGGGGGCAGTGTGTTCTGTCTTCTGTCCATAGCAGTGGGAGGAGGATGTTGGTGATGGCGCTGTCTTGTTGTTTGTACACACACACACATACACATACACACACACACACGGCTCTGCCACAGGCGCACACACACACACACACACACACACACACACACACACACACACACACACACACACACACACAGCTCTGCTCCCCCTCCCATCCCTCATCTCTGGACGGGGCTTTGTCAGTGGACGCCGCGTCCTTGTCATAACACAGCGCTCCGGCGTAATTGTAGATTTCACAGCAGCGAGCAGCGTACCGCAGACGTCGATGCAAAGCGACAGCTGAAGTTACCCGCCGCTGCGGCTACTGCTGTCCTCCTAGCCGCTGAGGTAACGCAGTGCGCCTGCGCCCGCCCGCCTGCCAAGTGCGGCTGTGCCCACCTCAACCCCCCCGCACCCACCCACCCACCCTCCCTCCGTTTTTTTATTCTCCACTTTCAGGTGCAGTGCAGTGCTGTACAGTCAGGAGGGAGCGGAGGTCGTTTAGTGTTACGCCCAGATCAAATAATAGCTCTCAGACAGAAAATGTCCGGCTGTGCTGACACGCTGGGGCAGGAGGCCTAGGGGGAATATGGCTTTGCCAGGAGGGCTTTTTTCCCCCCTCGCCATCCTCCATGACAGGCACATGGCTGAGCCAGTTATCCAATAAAACTTACCGAGTCGCTGATGGTCTTTTCCATTAATGCGGCGTTGTTTGGGTATCGTTTAATACCCACAGTCTAAGATGGGGTTAAAACAAGCCCTCTCCTGCTTCCTACCAGATATAAGTCAGGCTAGATAGTTGATGTTTGATGTTGCGTGTAATGTATATGTTTGCCTGTGATACATGAACCACAACAACAGTCATTGGATATGTGTATATATATATATGTATGTTTACTTTGACTTTGCACTGACTGTGACAGCAATTTTCCAGAAGAACAGTAATTGATCCATGATGATCATCATAGGTCTTAGCTGTCGTGATAAAGCCTAAATGCCACGTAGTAGTAACTGTGGTTTTATCATAAATATCCTATTACTGCTGATTTGAAAAAGCCAAGGTATGTTATTCCTTTTTCTGACATAGTTGTTAGACCCAGGATGATCTTTCAGGAACCTGCTTTTGTCACTTATCTGGCTATGTTTACTCCTGAGCAAGTGGCCAACAGTCACACGAGACCCTTGTGGCTTTTGTTTTGATTGAAGGTTGAAACGCAAAGGCTCTTCTTTAAAGAGCTTTACAACCCAGAGTTAACTTAGCTGAATTAGTCACTGAGCTACCATTTTGCACTCTGCCTTTGGTTAAATAAAAACACAAAAAGGCTTTTGTTTTGCTTAGAGGTTGAAACCCAAAGGGTCTTCTATAAAGTTAACTTAGCTGTGTTAGTCACTAAGCTCCCATTTTTGTACTCTGCCTTTGGTTTATTCAAAGCTCAACTGGCTTCATGTACAGAGTCTGTTGTGAATGAGTTGTGTATATGTTTGTTTTGTGCTGTGTTTCAATCGTGGATCCTGCGTGGTTTATAATGAGTTGTCTGTATATTTATGTTTGTGTTGTGCTGTGTTTCAGTCGTGGCGGATCCTGCGTGTTTACTAATGTGTTGTGTATATGTGTGTTTTGTGTTTGTGTTGTGCTGTGTTTCAGTCGTGGCGGATCCTGCGTGTTTACTAATGAGTTGTGTATATGTGTGTTTTGTGTTTGTGTTTCAGTCGTGGCGGATCCTGCTCTTCGGAGTGCTGAATGTGCTCTGCACCGCGTGCCTCCTGATGTGGTGCAACTCCACCAACAGCATGGGTGAGTACCTTACATGACATTACATTGTATTGCATTACATTACATTACACTACACTACACTACATTACATTGCATTTCATTGCATTGCATTGCATTGCATTACACAACACTTAGCTGACACTTCATCACAGCAAGACTCAAAACGTCCATCATATCTCATATACTAGAATAAGAATTATATCGTAATATGTCATAGCAGTTCCACCAACTTTATGGGCTAGTACAGCAAGAGGAAGACTCTCCAGAAAGAATATAGCGGGCATAGCAGGTGTTCTTTTAAAAACAACTCAACAAAATTGCCATAACATTGGCCTTAGGTGCCCTCCGCAGAACTACAATGCCATAACATTGGCCTTAGGTGCCCTCCGCAGAACTACAATGCCATAACATTGGCCTTAGGTGCCCTCCGCAGAACTCCAATGCCATAACATTGGCCTTAGGTGACTCCCGCAGAACTACAATGCCATAACATTGGCCTTAGGTGCCCTCCGCAGAACTACAATGCCATAACATTGGCCTTAGGTGCCTCCCGCAGAACTACAATGCCATAACATTGGCCTTAGGTGCCCTCCGCAGAACTACAATGCCATAACATTGGCCTTAGGTGCCCTCCGCAGAACTACAATGCCATAACATTGGCCTTAGGTGCCTCCCGCAGAACTACAATGCCATAACATTGGCCTTAGGTGCCCTCCGCAGAACTACAATGCCATAACATTGGCCTTAGGTGCCTTCCGCAGAACTACAATGCCATAACATTGGCCTTAGGTGCCCTCCGCAGAACTACAGTGCCATAACATTGGCCTAAGGTGCCCTCCGCAGAACTACAATGCCATAACATTGGCCTTAGGTGCCTTCCGCAGAACTACAATGCCATAACATTGGCCTTAGGTGCCCTCCGCAGTCTCGTACCATCAACATGGACAACTCAGGTTTTGCTTTTCTCAGCCTTCAGATCAGGAGCATTTTAGAGTGCAATATTTGGTCCAGACGAGCCAGGTTGAAATACAACTCTGGGAACTGCGGCCCATCCTCGGAAATACTCTGGTTCAGCACAGCGCAGTGCAGCGTAGCATAGCGCAGCGTAGCAAAGCGGTAGCAGGAACTGCAGTTAGAGTGCAGCAGTAGCATCATCAGTAGCATCATCAGCATGAGTACGAGTAGCGCATGGTGCTGTGGTTCTCAAACTGGAGGTCGGGCCCGTCCTATAGGGGGTTCACAGAGGTACAAGGGGAGGGGACGCAAACAGAAGGGACAATGCTGTTAAAATAAATGGGAAAAGTTAACAGTTAACATAATTCCATAAATTGTTCAGTAATAGTATTCTTTTGGTTCATAAATCTATTTACTATTCTTGTGAATTTAAATAATAATGGACAAAAATATTTGTCGTTGGAGAATATTGGAGAGTTGGCGGGTGGGGTCTGGAAAACATTCTCAGGTTCAAAAGTGGGTCGCTGCAGGAGAAGTTTGGGAAGCAGTGCCTGTGTGGTGTGGTGCGGCGCGGCTCTGTGCCATGTGGCATTGCGGCTTTGGGAAGGAGACTCTGGCTGGCTGGCTGGCTGGTGGTAGTGGTGGTGGCGGCGGTGGTGGTGTGGTATCGAGCTGCAGAGGAGGCGACATGCGATCCGGACGTCGATAGCCAGTGCAGATAAACATCGCCACTGAGCCCCGCGGCGCAGGTGCAGGACAAAAAGAGCCCCGGCCGGGACAGGAAACTGTTGGTACACTTCCCATATGGTGTTTATCCACACAGAAATGAATCAGTACTAATATTTAAGCCAGCGGGGGAGAGATTGTCTTTCCTGCCTTTCCAGTCAGAAGGAGGTGGTGGCGGCCGCAGCTGCAGCTAGCTGGCTAGTTCCTGTAGCTCCTGTTAGCAGAGGGACTCAGGAAGCCCTACATGCTCTCAGACCAGAACACGTTGTTAGCTGTTTAAAACAATTAATGAAATGTTGAACGTTGATCGTGGTGGTTGACCTTTATTTGCGAATATAGTGGTCAATAAGTAGTACCTTTTGAGGCTTGATTTCTTTTGATGCTTTTTAGACCTAACAACAAAGATGTTTTATTTTTTATTTTTAGCAGTTATAAACTGGACTGAATGTCAGTCTGTGGGCACTGTGCAGCCTCTTTCAGCAGTCTTTCTAACATGTTGATTTCCTGATAAACGACCAAAGAGCCATTGCTTATTTGTTAGGATAATGATGATGAAAGTGCTGCTTTGTTGTGCAGAAGTCTTGAAGCTCGTGAGGACAGTGCAGCCATGATGGTATTAGCCGCGGTGGTGAGGGGGAGGCGGAGGAGGCTGCATTAGATCCATTCCACATCTCTCTGGCTTTTCCAGTCAGTGCGTTACAAGCGCCCAATGTGCTGAGCGGCTCATTGGCCTTCCGCCTCATTTGGTTGGACTGCAAATGCCTGCAGTGATCAGCAACACACCACACACACACACACACACACACACACACATACACACACACACACACACACACACACACACACACACACACACACACACACAGACACACACACACACACACACACACACACACACACACACACACACACACACACACACACACACACACACAGACTTACAGACACACAGGCACACACAGGCACACAGACACACACACAGACACACAGAGGCACACAGGCACACAGACACACACACACACACACTCATTACTATTCTCCCTTAGAAAACAGCAAACTGATCTGAATACATCAACAAACACTACAAACTACGCAGCAAGCGGAATCCTCCCACAGATTCACATCTCTTAGGGGTGATGCGGACATTTGGCTTAAGGAGATGAAGTAGCACAGTCAGTTCAGTTGTATTTAGAAGATGTGGCCAAATCCTGATCTTGAAGCCCATGTGTAAAGCAAGAGCATGAACAACACCGCCACCACTAAAGAACAACTATGTCAACCATCCTTACAACCCTTCTGTTCTGAGGTGTGTGTGTGTGTGTGTGTGTGTGTGTGTGTGTGTGTGTGTGTGTGTGTGTGTGTGTGTGTGTGTGTGTGTGTGTGTGTGTGTGTGTGTGTGTGTGTGTGTGTGTGTGTGTGTGTGTGTGTGTGTGTGTGTGTGTGTGTGTGTGTGTGTGTCTTCTCCCTGAGCTTCTTCAAAAGTGCTCGATTGTTGCTTTCTATGCATCAATCCACTAAAAGAAAAAAAAACTTCAGGGGCCACAGAGTAAACAAGAAAGCCTTGAAACGGCAAACATAGGCTGTCTCATGGGCTGTGTGTCTCCTATGGCAGAGCCTTTTTTAAATGCATTTGTGGGACAGCAAAACAAGGCAGTTGACCTTGTGATGAACCGGAAGGTTCACTGGAAGGGCTCTGCGATGTTAGCGATGATCATTAGCAGGGAAGGGGAGGGCATCCCAGCACACACACACACACACACACACACACACACACACACACACACACACACACACACACACACACACACACACACACACACGTGCATGCACTGTACGGGAAGGCAGGTTTCCGACTCAGTGAGTCCACACAAAGCCCACCTCCTCTTCTCTTCTCCAAGCTTCAGAATTTCTACCCTGTCTCTCCCTCCCAAGCCCTTCTATGGGGACTGTCACTCACAACTACATTATGAACCTCATTGTATCACCGCAAACTTGTGTAATTTACAGTTCAGATGAACATGTTGTGACGTGCACTGTAGGATGTACTATTTATGCAAAATGTCATTACAGTTAAACAGAGACGTTGTCACCAACGTTTTATTTTCAGAGCTAGTTGTATAAGTGTGTAATAATTTATTTTGAGTGTGACGGTTACTTCCTTGGTGCTTAAGTGTATGACATTTTACATACATTTTACATCCATTTAAGCGTCACAGAATTGACCACAAACATGCTGTATTATTTATATGCTACTATAGTTGTATACATTTGTAATCATTTTTGTGCGTGACTGGTGTACAGAAATCACCGTTGTGTACATTTTAGTCGGAGGAAGATGGCATTCTGTTTGTTTATTCCAAGAAGTCTTTCCAAACGTTGCTTTCTCTTGTTTAGTTTCCGTACGTCCACTCCACACAGCCTTGCGGCTACGGGCTACGTTTGTGTGCCTTTGTTTCCTCCTATTTTGAAGGTGTGTGGGTGTGTGTTTGTGTGTAACAGATCCTAATGCGCCACTCCAGAGAGCCCTGGTCTGTAAGATGTAAAACAGATGAGTCCACAATCCCACTGTTTGCTGCCTGTCAGCTTGTCCGTCCGTATCAAATTCTGCAGCGGAAGACGGGATTGGGTTGCGTGGTGTTGGAAAAACGTCCGCGCCCGCCTTCCATCCGATCTGCACATTCCTCTTTTGTCAACAATTCTCTCAGACCGATCAATGCAAAATTCTACCCCGAGAAAATAGCTGAATGCCGTCGTCGCACAGGTCACTAAAAAAAGAAGAAAAACAGACAAAAACAATACCTACAGTATGGCATGGTGCTCGACTTTTTGCTCATTAGGGCTTCTCTCTCCGGGTATCTCTCCGGGTCGGTTTTCCCCTTTGAAAGACTTTCTGCGAAGTTCTGGATACGTTTACTTCCTTAAGTACATTTATGATGAGTCTTTAGGGAATGTTAAACGAGCACAAATAAGCCAAAATTCTGTTTTTATTCCTTTCGACAGTGTTCATTGCCAGTGCAAATGTTGTACGGAACAGCGATCGTATGGAATTACCTGAAATATATCCTCAATGTTAAAGGGACAGTTTGGTCAATTTCAACATGCAGTTGTATTGCTCACGCTACCCTTGACTTGTCAGTACCTGGTGATGCCACATTTTTCGGCTCAGCCCTTTCCGAGATATGAGCAATTCTAATGGGGACAGCGTTTGTTTACATTTTTAAAAAATGAAACATAGGCCAACTCCAAATGGTTCCCAAAAGGTATTGCTGTTTGCTAGTTGTCTGCTGATGTTTTATAACCTTTTGGATGTTTTTGGGAATAAATAAAAATGTTTTTTTGAAATGTAAACAAAGAGCTGCCCCCATTACAATGACCAGGATCTCGGAAACGGCTGAAGAAGAAGAAAAAAAAATCTCAGGCACTGACAAATCCAGGGTAGTGTGAACATTACAACTGCATGTTGAAATTGACCAAACTGTCCCTTTAACACACAGCTCAACTCAGCATTGCTCAAATCGCTACATGCAGCTTACTGGTTGTCTGAAATGTTTGCCTCTTCTGCAGTCTTACGAAGCTCTTAACTAACAGTAGATATACCCACGGTATTGCTTTGGGATCTGTACCCGCAAGGTATTCTGATGGCGATTGCATTTTGTTGGGCCTACAGCTGTAACAATCCACAATCTCAAGAATCCACGAAAGAGATTATACAAAGTCCTGCTTTCCTGAACCTGGCTCTTCTTGCTATCTTTATGGTAGTATCACAGTAGGATTTAATGTAGGATTTAATTCCTACAGTTCCAGTGGCTAAATAGGGTACTAATTTCCAAAATATATGCCTTTCACAAATGTAATATTTTTCTATGAATTTTTAACCCAATAAGACACGGCTCCTTTTTTTAATTAGATATTACCAGAATGGCAATGACCAAGTCATAATGTATTACTAAAGGCCCCATGTATTGGTGTAGTACTACGGTAGTAAAGTTTTTTTCCATCCCATAGGGCGTTGCACTGTTACACTGGGAACCCGGGTTTGATTCCAGGCCGAGGTCATTTCCCGAACCTCCCTCTGTCTCTCCCTCCCACTGATTTCCTGTCCCAGTATTCACTAGAAATAAAACAATACTGGTCTGACCAGAGTAGGTTTTTTATCCCGGGCGAATGAAGATGACTTGAATGAAGAATGAATGAAGATGATGAATGAAGATGATCGATGATTTACATGGAGAAGATCCACCTTTTCATGGATGAAAAGTGTAAATTTCCGAGCTATAATGAATACTTGATGTTGAAATATTCATGAAAAAGAAATCATTTGTGAATGGACAGTAATAAATTGTTCAACTACTAAACTAATACTTGACACACTATCATTAAGCCCCTCACCTCTCACAGTACTTTGCATTGGACAAAACTTTCCCCCCGGTCAAGGGCAGCAGTTACCCACTGTAGAGCAAAGGCAAACTAAGAAAAAAAAGATAAACGTAGTCTCCCCCTTGTCTCCACTGAGCAGCTTTTGGGTCTATGTGAATGGAGGCTTAACAGCACCAGCGTCGGAGAGAAAAGGCGCCGTCCCAAAAATAGAATTGTTTATTCCACATTTACTGCCATCGCTATCAGGAAATGTTTTCGTAATTCACAACTTACAATATATTGCTTTTATACTGTATTACACTGCATTTCTTTCTCCTAATAAATCCATGGCTGTTTTAGCGCACCATCACTACCTTTTCCATTTGGGCTGAAAGAAAATACCTGTACACTCAAGTATTGTCATAGTATGCTTTGTGAGACTGCATTGATCCTCATAAAAGACCATATCAATTGGATGAATAACTTGTATGCAAAGGTTCATGGTGGACAGTGGTTCATTTTACCATGGTGGCGTTTAAGCCCTTGACCAACAGAAAGCATTATTGTTATGTGTTCCAACCTATACTGACTTTCTAGGCAAATGTGAATGCAGGCTACTTTTGTGGGGGAATAAATGTAGTTGAAGCATATTCACTTGGTGGAATATGTACACCTTGTTGTTTACATTTAGATTACTAGATTTGGAATGACGTTGTCCTAAAATGTCTTTCATGTAATCTATATTGAGACATACATGTTGTCAATCATAGTATACAAAACGTAAATAATATGCTGTACACGCTTTTCATTAGCCCGTCTTTGCTGTTCTGCTCTGCTGTGTTCGTTTGTGGATATTTGGGCCTGCTGGGTGGCTATGCTTCGTATTACACCCGCAGGACAAGACCATTCAGAATGATCTGCGTTAAATCATGGTTCTGAATTGTAGCGGTTGACAGGAAACAATGGCTGCCTTTTGTGTGCTGGTGTAAGACATATGAGGGTGGTGTGCTCTGGGACAGGGCGTGTAGGCAGGTCCATCAATAGCTGCTGTCGCTGTTGCTGTCGCCATGCAACTCCTATGGGACTTGGTCAGCTATGAGATTCGTCCATTTTAAACGTTCATTTTGGATGCACTCGCACGTATTCTATACACGTTTGCAAATGGCGATCTCTTTTGTTTTAGTCAACGTTTGCAAATTCATAAAAGCGGTTTGAAGGCTTAATTCTGGGAGCACATGCATGGACACTCGGGATAAATCAAACTGATTGAAATGTCTCAATGTCCAAGTCTTTCAATGTTCATCCTTAAGACTGAATCCCTTCAGCTCTGCTCAACTGGGTTTGGATATCTGCCTTCATTGTAAATCTTGTGATACAGTACTGACACAGACTACTTATAGTCAGCTGATGTGGGACATCTGTGGCTGATGTGGTGGATTTTAGGCCCACTCCCTGTATTTTGCGGGATGGGGATAGCTGTTTTATTTAACCTCTTCCATTCATCATGCAGACTGTAGTTAAAGTGTAGAGTTGCCAAAGCTACTCTCTCAGCCTCGAGTTACACTAGGCAGGCAGGCAGGGAGGGCCGACCGGCACCTCATTCGTCTTTCTGTACAAGAGCCGACGGGCACGGGGATGAGAAGAAGAAGGAGTAGGAGGAAGAGGAGAAAGGCCAGGCTCTTCTGGTGTCACGTTTTACGTTTGAAAGCTTTAAGGGAGCACTACGTACGTACATTAGTTTGTCATGTGAACTGTGTGGCAACGTTGATCACTCATCCTGGCAGACCATTACCGAGCTGAGAGATCTAGCATCGCTGCTGATGATGATGTCATTGGAAGGTGATAAGTCATGAGGGTTTGTGTGTGTCCTACGCAGTAGTAC
>NC_085880.1:20021027-20043527 GCF_034702125.1 Engraulis encrasicolus | reverse complement strand
TTCATTTAGGAGGAAAACTGTGTTTTGGATGCGTGTCAGGCGAGATGACCCTTTGTTTGTTATTTATTTGACCCTAGAATGTAACTGTTAGTGTAAGGTAAACTCAACTCACTATTTGATTTGTATCAAGATCTTTGACCTACGTTTCGATACTCCCTGCGATTTTTTTAATGTACATTTTTAAAAATTAATTAATTTGCTGTTTTCACATTTGACAACATTTATAAACTAAAATTGTGAATACAAACTATTAAAAAGAGTTTAAAAATAATAATGATGGCGATTTGAAGTTGGAAGCACTATCACATCATATCATGTGGTCATTTTCTGGACTAAACAGAACATTGAAACAGTATCGCGATACTGCCTTCATGCACCACGATATTGTATCGTGACTGCACGTCACGGTTTCTCTGTTCGATACAATATCGTTACAGGCCTACCTAGAGGCTCATTATTCTCTAGTCCAGGGGTGTCAAACATACGGCCCGCGGGCCGCATCCGGCCCGCCAGAGGGTTCCATCCGGCCCGGATGTAAAAAAAAACAAAAAAAAAAACAATTTTTTTTTTTTTTACTTTTTTTTTTTTTTTAAATGAAATAACCGAAATGCGCAATTACGGCCCTCGGGGCAAAATCGAGACCTGCATGACATTAACCCAATGGTCCCTCTGTTACACTGTATATATGTAGTGAATTCGAGACGATTCGTCTAATGAATTGCTGAGAGGGGACCATTCGAACAAAACGTTGGACCATTCGTAGAAGGCATGGGGCGTTTCGTGCAGTACCTGCGGATCTTTCGTAGAAGAACTAAGGACGTTACGTTCAACCCATGCAGACCTTTCGTGTAACTGGGCAGACGTTTAGTGTAGTCTGCCTATTTTATTAGCCTATTATTTTTTATATTTTATCAAACTTGTGTGCCTACCACCACAATGCAATGAAAACAAAAATCGAACCATGTAGAAAGTGTGTGCGTGCGTCTCTATTTTTTTTTTTTTTTTTTTAAATTTTATTTCATGCTGCTTTTTTATCATTAGGCCTATTTTATAGCCTATTTTATAAATATACTATATCGTAACGGACTGCCTCTGCCTCCTCCGGAGTGAGATAGCAGCGTTACCCCCTGTGCACTACATGTGCAGACTATAAAATGGGGTTAATTTCAAATGGCGGGTGAGACTGTCAGGAAGCAAGCCGAGAGAGCAAGAGAGAGGGAACCATGAAGTGTGCCGAGAAGATCACCATTCGCAAGAATCGCTAAAGCCAGACATTGATGTGAGCTGTTCCAAATTGAGACCAAGCGCACAAGTCTGCAAACAAGGATTTTGCAAAAATGCACTACTAAAAATAAGAAAAGATATTCGTTGTGATGATCTGAGTTATTTCTAATGTGTTGATCACTGATTTGTATTCATTTTGGAAAGGTAACGGCAATCTTATTGCTGCCTTACTGGCGCCCATCTCATAACTTAAAACTACAGTCGGTTGCACCGCTACAATATCAACGAAATGTTTTAAAATGTAGGCCTACAACAGTAATGTAAAGGTAAGAGATAATTTATTGTCCACACGTGACTATAAGAAAATATTTTCCTATGGGCGAATAACACCCCCGATGCCGAAGGCGGAGTGCTGTTATTCCGCTTGGAAGGAAATATATTTTCCGTAGTCACGTGTGGACAATACATTATCCCGCTTATCCCGCCTTTACCAACATTAGAAAGCATACAAAGTTAACCAGTAGTTTATAGTAACAGGTTTATTGCCATTTTATAGCGTGCACAAAGAAAGATAGTTCGTGGAACGCTCATAATTCAGCGCATACTGGAGCCGAATGCAGAATCAAAAACTACTGTAACTGTAAACAAAGCCGAAAAAAGTAAATAAAACCGACAGACAGGGGACAAACATTTCGGGTCTAGCCCATCATCTTCCTTTTCTTTATACTGCTCTTGGAATTACGCACCGAGCGATACGCTTAGGATATGACATTGGCCGGACGCCACCCCACCATTACGCTCATAACAAGTAACAGAGTTTGGCTACTTTCTAACGTGTTACAGCCACATTGCGCTTCAAACTGTTTGCAGGCTGCCTCGTTCACTGCGCGATATCTACTAAACTCGGGTTCATAACAGGGTCATTTCTATCTGATCGGCGACAGTATTCCAGATAAAAGTATAGACAACCCAAGCACTGATGTGCGCCCTGACCATCATCATTAGCCTATCATCCTGCTACAGTCTGAACACTGTGCGCCGAATGGTTGGCTGGAGGAGGCAACGCTAGCCTAAAGAGCAGGCTACTTCACCCTTAAGGAAACTATCAACGGACTCCTCACTTGTTAAAACAATACTAGTGTTAATGAAAGATGTCACGACAGCGGCCGGCGGACAGTGACAGTTTGCTTTCTTGAAATAACAACACTTGGACAATAGTGTAGACTTGTGCGCTAAGCGCTGGGGTGGGGCAGGGGCTGCTGAACTGTCTACAAGCTGTCGTGCCGGGACGTAGGCAGTAGGTATCCATTGCGTGCGGCCGGCCGCTTTGGGAACTGTAGGTAAGTTGCATTTGGGTAGGCTATTGCGCGTGTTATAGTTGAATTAAGTAATCGACGAGCCAACGTCCGGCAGCAGTGACTGAGTGTGTAACTTAACTTAACTTTTGTAGGCTACTATCGTCCGAGTGTCTCCAGATTGTGATTCATTTATTCAAAGACGATAGCAGTTTACAGACGCTGCTGGCTGCATGGATATTGTGGGGTTTTTCCCTCCTAATTGTATTTTATGAAATTGTAAAAATAAAACTACCATAACCTTTACTCCTGTTGTCTGTCGTTCCTGAATCGTGGTCTATTTCACCTCTTACAATAGTGTCCAGTCCAGTGAATGATCCTGCATCCATGGCTAATTGGATAAAGCATACTAAGTGGACATGAAAGAAATGCGAAATTAAAACAACAGCGTGTCAATGCAAGCACTTTATTTATTTTTCCGGGGGCATGATTTTGTTGACAAGTACTTTTTTAACGACTTTAATGAAGATGTCGTGTAGACTGTTTGACGGCCCCTTCCATAGGACAGCATCCATCCATCTCTTCCTCATCTTTACGCGCAACGGTAATAATAACCATTACTTCTCTTGTAGACGTTGCGCGTAATATTTTATTCATTATGGACTTATTTCAAGCAGCATTCAACTGTCCTCTCTGCGTGGCTTTGTTGAAAGGGTTGCCTTTGGGTGGATGACTTCCCCTGAACACGGCAGGTCATTTGCATGACAAGACTTCATGCCCATTAGCGAATACTTTAACCCTTCAGGGGTGCCCTGGAAACGGCTGATAAATAAATTATGTAGAATGATATAATAGATATTTGACTTAATTGATAAGTTAATGCTGGTCAGTGGAATATTTCATCTGCTATCTACGCACAATAGCCTAAAGTAAATATAGGTAGCCCCAGTCAGCTGCAACTTCGAACCTAGGTCGTGTGACGTCTCCAAATGTGTTACTTTTCTAAGCTTGTGTGTTATCGGATGCGATGCCATGTTACGGCTTGTTGGTTTGGGGTGCCTTAATTTTTCATTAATTGAAAGGGTGTCTTGCCTAAAAAAAAGGTTGAGAAACACTGCAGGAAACAGTCTCTGCAACAGGGACAATGACAAAAGGGATGAATTGCTTGAGGAAATCAAAAGGGACAGAGCGAAGTTATGACAACAAATTGACGTGCACCATTATGCAAGGCTACATGTAGTTATGATGGGTTAACCACTCAGTTACCGTTGCATTAATAATATGTATGATAAAGATGACTTCAGCGCAGGATATCAGAAATAAACAAGACAGCGCAGATGGCTTTTAATTTTTAATATGGCCACATTATGCGTCAATACACCAATGCGTATTAGGCTATTTATCATGAAACCTCAAATCGGAAGTACACTGAAAGAAAATATTCGTTGGATTTACATGATTTTAATGTGTACATCGGTCCCACACAATCCAATTGTGTAAGGTCAACATGATTTCTTCCCCTATTTTTATTGTGTAAGGTTTAAGTGATTTTATCACCTTAAACGGAGGTGATTGGATCACCTCAACCTAACACAACTTATTCATGTTCCAGCATCATAAAAATGTGTTGGAACTATGTGATTTTTTAAAATAGTCACAAAATGTTTTTTTCACCTAAATCAGAGGTGATGAAATCACTTTAATCCTAAACAATTAATTGGTATTCCATTAACCAGAAAATATGTTGGAAAAACACAAACATTTTACATAGTTTGAAAGTATTTTTTTCATGTTTATTAAAAGGTGATGGAATCACCTAAATCATGCATACAGCTACATTTCAGTAACATGATTCTTTAGTCTCAATCCCCCCCCCCCCCCCCCAAAAAAATAAAAAATAAAAAAAACATATGGTAAACATATTAGGTCTAGGCTATACAAATGCATTGCAGATCACAATTTGATGTACAGGCATGTGCAAACAAAAACAACAAAAAGAGTCAGAATTCTGTGATTAAATGTATTGACTTTCACTGTACGCATGTAAAATGCACACAGATATACAAAACATAAGCACAGTCACAAATAACTGCTACTCTTAGACCAATCAACGAGCAGGGTCTGTGAACCGAAAGAAAGTCCAATTCGCTTTAAAGGTGCACTGTGTATTACTTTCAGTAGTTTATTTTGAGATTTCATGCTGCCCATGCACAAATGTTTCATGAATATTTACCACCACCAAACTTTAAGTTGTCGTTATGACTGGGGAAATTGCTCTTTCCATACATGAAAGGGGGAAAGAGAGGAATCTTCTCCACTGACTGTCATTTTGAATTTCTAGAAATACAGATTTTTAGTAAACATTTTCGTAATACATTTATACATTTTCGTTTATTACTAAGTAAATATTCATGAAAAGGACACAGTTGGTAATAGGCAGCACCGTTTCAATGTGCAGCATAGTTGCCTACTCTGGTCACCATCCTACACAGTGCACCTTTAAGAAAATAATTTGTTTGGTTGCTGTGAAAAAGTGCTCTCTGGCTGGATTAGCATTCATGTGAACACATCGAGCACAAATAAAATTCACTCTACATACAGTTATTTTAGCTCATTGACTAAGTGCATTAGTCCACACTTGTAGGTGTGCGTGTGTGCGTTCATGCGCGTATACTGTATGCATGTGCGCGTGCATCTGGCAGTCCACCATTCATTTGGTTGTCCTCTTTGGTGACCACATTTGTGTCATTACCCAGTCTTATTTAAGTCTAGTTTTGGTATTTTGTTTGTCTTTAGTTTGGGTCAAAATCAACACAGTACGTACAAAACATATGCACACTCAAGTGCTATTCTTAAACCAGTAAGGAGCTGGAAGTGCATGCAAGCAAATAGATCTCTAGAAAAAAGGTACATTTCTAACTGCTGTTTTTTAGTTACTGAAAAAAAAGAGTCCTTTCCGATTGGGTGTCACGTGTGTGACAGACATACACTAAAACTGACAATGTCCAAAGGGTGGGATGCCCAATCTTCTGTCAGAGCAGATTCCAATTGTGATGTCTTCAACTGCTTCGTCTACAGCAACTTCATCCATGACCTATTCAACACAGACAAAAGTAAATGAACACAAATTAACCAAGCCATTTGAATTAACAAATAAATCAACATTAAGCTGGGCAGTAGGTTACTGCAAAGTCCAAAGCATGTCCTCTGTTCCACTGTCAAGATTTCCTCAGTTCTAATTCTGATGTGGGACCTGGATGATGATTTAACGCTGGTGTGAATTGGCCTGAAGTCGTCAAATACCAGAGCCAAAGCTGTGTAGTTGCCTTCATTCTGCAGGGATGTCAAACTCAAACCCAGGGCCAATTGTGACCCATGAAGTAATTTTATGTGGCCTGCAAGATCATTGCATAGCATGACAAGACTTTGACATGAAACTTGGTGTGTCACAGGAATACCAGTGGGCCCAGGCCAATGAAAAAGCTCACTCTCATATGGAACAACACCCCAGGTCTACTGTGTCTCCTTGGCTGGGACCTACAAGGAGGTTGTGGTAGACAACCAGTGATGCCAATCCTCTGTTTAAGGTGTTTTAGACAGAGACAGAGATGTAAGACAGAGATGTAAGGGTCTGCTCGTCTCAATTAAGAGAAGAACAAGTTTCATTATGCATATACAGGTACGGTATATACTGTTCCTTGCGAGGAGACTTTGAAGGAAAAGTCTACTGCATTGCTCTTTGTGCATGCGTGCAGTAATATGGCATGCAGGGCTTGTCTGTCAAGGGGCTGAAATAAGAAGTTCTTACAGTTTTCCCCATCTCAATAAGTTTCATTGATAACTTATGATTAAAAATAAAACATGCAATATTCTAGGCAGACATACAACGGGCAATATAATGAAAAGCGTAACACAGCTGGTGCACTCTGTCGACTCTGATCTAATATTCACTAGTCAGAGTACGACAAAATTTAAATACAAAAAATTGAGAAGCAGCTCCTTATACCACTGGAATATTTAGTCACCCCCATTCAGATAACAGCTAATTTAAAGCAGGAGTCAAGTTGTTAAGGTGCACTGGGTAGGGTTGTGGCCAAAGTGAATGCTTTACCTTGTGGACTTCGAACAGTGCTGGCCATTGCAGTGGGACTGGTGATTCTTTTCAATTCAGCACTGATCTGAAAAGACATAAAGAGCCCAAAGGATTTAACGATCAAATCATTAACATTAGGAGAAAGCCACACACACATTCAAGAAAGGAGATAAAACGCTGTAATTCACAAATAAAAACATTAAAGACAATCTGAATTGAATGTCTTACCATGAGAACTTTGAACAGTGCAGGCCACTGTGCCAGAAGTCCTCAGAAATGGTGCATCTTGTACAACTTAAAGAAAGAAAGAAAGAAAGAAAGAAAGAAAGAAAGAAAGAAAGAAAGAAAAAGGAGAACATTTGTAACCTGTGCAGCAAGAGTTCTGGAAATAAACTACTTAAAAAATCACTCTCTGCACCTTTAAAATCGCAGACTGTATCATGATCTGCTTCAATTGTCATGGTACATGTTGGTGAAATTCAGATTTCCAATATTGACGCCATGCATCCAGCCTAAAACCATGTCTGTCCCACTACCACTACTTGACCATGAGCATGGGACAGTTTACTTTGTACTACTCACTTGGTTAACACCACACATGCTTGACACCATCCGAAAAAATGTGTTCATGTTGGTGTCATCAGACCACAGGACATGGTTCCAGCAATCCATATCTGAAGTCTGTTTGTCTCTGATGAAACCATGATGAACACATTTGCTTTAGATTGTTTCAAGCATGTGTGATAGTAGCCAAGGGAGAAGTATAAAGAAAACAGTCCCATGTTTACGGTCAAAAATGGTGGTGGTACTGATTTGTTTTGGGATTCTATGAATGGCATCAACATTGGGAAGCTGACTGCCACCAAAAGAAACATGCATATGAATGTACTGGTACCATGACTACTAAGGCAGATCATGATCCTCTCTATGGGGTTTTAACATGCAGGGGTGTAACTCAATAGTTAAAGGCTTTCTGCTCAGGAACCATCAAGTAGACAGGCGAAAAAGACAGAAAACTTACATCAGCCAATTCAGCAACAGTTGCGTGGATTGCAGGGGAACTGTGTTGATTATTTTGAATTCAGCACTGATCTGAAAAGACATAAAGAGCCCAAAGGATTGACAAATCATAAACATTAGGGAAAGCCACACACGCACCATAAGTGCAAGTAAAAAAAAGTGCTATGCACTTCAATAAATAGGATACCATTGCCACATGTTTCATCCAATTCCCTGTGCAAAGTTTAAATTCAGGTTATATGCACTCTATCTAGGTCGGTTGTTCTTTGACTTCGTGTGCAGGAAAGCTTACATTTGATTAATCTTCGGTTAAGACTACAAGTGCATGTGTGCATTAAACACCTGGGTTGGGTCAAAAAACAAAAAAAACTTTATACTTGGCTTAAAATGAACACACCGAAACGACGCCAGCCCTCTGTTCTCCTGAGCATGCAACGTGTTCGATGAAGTTCTAGTTCGCTGTGCAACCCCACCACCCCTCCCCCATTAACGGATCAGACCCTCCCGCGCAAATATAGCTATTAACTGAAGATGACCTGCTAGATTGTTGTACAGTAGCAGTTTTTACTACATCCTTTGAATATCCTAAATGTACATATTTTCCATTCTTTTCGAAATTAACATGATGCATAGCCAACTGCATGTGTTTGCAGTGCACCTGTTACTAAGCAAAAAGTAAATGTAGTAGAGTCTAACTTCACCTTTGGCTCAGCTTCCACACACAAAAGACACAAGAGCAGTTCTACATCGCCCACAATAAATGAAAGTAATTCAGTTACTTACTCAATTTCGTGTAGATCTTCACACATGACAACAGTATTCCAGCGAGATGAGACTGAAGAGTAGGACCGAGCTGACTGAGGCGAACGGCTCTCTGGCTCTGAAACTTTCCGGCTTCTTCTTGTCTTAGAAAGTGGTGCACTACCGCCACCTCAGGACTGGAGGCCACCCCAGACACAACTTAATCATGTTTATTCAAAGCATTAGAAACATGCAAATTCAGCAGTCTCCAAGAACACATTATCCTTATTTGATGAAATCATGTTTACTCAAGGAATGTTAATGAATCGTTTTGCATCTATTTACTTTATATAGGTTAATTCAAAGACCCGCCATTCCCTGTTTTTTCAGTGTAGCCTTGTACCCAGCACTTTTCAAACCTTACTCGGGTTTATGGTAATTGTCCGGGCCAGCACTTTTGAAATCAAACGGACGCCTTGCCTGCATGACATGTCATTTGCATGATAAGAGCACGGACGATCATGGACATGCGATGGTAGCCTACACACATAGCCACACACGCACACAACACGGTTCAGTTCAACGTTTATTGTCCAGCAAGCGAGCAGCGCAGTACCAACTGATTTGCTCTGGAATCTCGAAATGAAAACCGACTTTTCTTGGGAAAAGTGTTGCAAGAACATTGAACTCATTTAGTAGGCCTATCATTGTGCCAAGCGTGTCGCAATATTGTACTGTGGATGTGTGTTGGGGAGGGCATTAACATTAGGCCTATGACAAAACATTATCGGGTAGGATTGAGGATAAATCTTACACGTTTCCTTATTAATGGAAAATTAATTCCATGCTAATTCCAAGTATTCAAGAACCTAAACAATATGCAATTGCTCCACAGTTCAAGGGTTAGGCTATGGATAGTGACACCTTTCCTCCGCGATCGCGGATAGCCCCCACCTTTGCGCTTCTCATCTGGCTGTCACGATATGGAACGGGAAGAGACAGTTCAAGACAAGCGGCATGACTGCAATTGTCAATACAGTAGCCTAAAAAACTGTTAACTGTTCAGCGGTGTGTAGTCAAATTATCACAGCGGTGGTAGATGCTTTTATGAAGACCTGGAGGGCAAAAACCAACAGACACAATTGCTGAGTGTGTATGCAGTATTTGTAACGAATGATTCTCCTGCCAGGATAGCGTTGGACTACAGAATAACCCATTTACATGTTGAATGTTGAGAGGATGCATTTTGAAAAGTCGAAGACCTATTCACGAGGATATAATAGCTACCTTTCCTTGTCAATGTTCCATGCACTACAAAATATTCCAGAACCTCATCTGTGATAGGCTAAACACAATTTATCCAACAAGCTTGTGGATAATATTGCCACCTTTCCCCTCTCCTGCGGTAGCCAGTTGCAGGGATTAAAGTTTTCCGTCGCTACGACGGATTTCCGTCAACTGGATGTTCGTTTGGACGGATTTCCGTCTGTATAATTTATGTCAATTAATTCACAATTTTTACTTTCCAACTGAACACAAATCGAGAGCACTCCTGGTCATGAGAAGGTGACAAGAGGTGTTTGGTGTACGGATTTAGTTATACACTCCACCACTGGTGTGATAGGCCTACAACAGATTCACTCATCAGTAGTTTTGAGCCATCCCCGTTCTTCCAAAAAAAAAAAAAAGAAGAAGTACAGCACGAGCGGTGAACAATTCGGTGGCGGTGCAGCGCGAGAGACTAAAAAAAAAAAAGCCAACATTGTTGCTGATGGCAGAAAAGAAAATAAGTGTAATACTATGTCTTTAAAGTGCGATGACAATCGTTAAACGAGTTGTACTGAGATTCCAATATGGGCTAATAATGCATATGCATGGAATGCATAGCTGGAAGAAGGTAGGACACGTTTCCATTATCGTTGCACCTGCCGGGGCAGATTGTTAGAAAAAAAGAATAGTGTACTTCGACTGCGCATGATGTCTTTTTCATGAAGGGTTTGCATTTTAAGCATTGTGGCTTTTACTAACATTATTCATAGCCCCAATGGGACGGCTATCATTGGCAGCTAGCTAGGATACCACGCGTTTCATCCTCAAAGTTTAGCGCGTTTGACTGGCTGCGTAAAAGGGCTATGATAGAACTAGCTCTAGTTGTCTTTCTGACAACGGATACTTTACTGTCTCATCTGTAATCATAGCACATTAACTTTGTTGTTGCCGATATATATTCAAGAAATAAGTTAAACATGGGTTGCATTTTACAGGAGTCACTGTTGCTATCCCAGGCAGAGCCAATATTTTATGCCACGTCTTGTTCTGGGAAGCAGTGTCCTGATGGGTGGACTCATATGGTCGATAAATGCCGTTTCGATGTTTGTTTCACTTTCAAGGCTTGTTGTAGGCTATTGTTTGATGCTATTTTTGCTAACTGGAATAGTGTGCAGCAACAGTTGTGTGTGCGTGCTTGTTTTTGAGTGGCTCAACGTCTGTGTCCATCTTCTCGGACTATGCGTTTCGTTTGAGTTCAGTTATTTGCGCACTGCGCACAGGGCTGATGGGTGGGCGATTTGCCTTGATTCGAGTGGAAAGTTGCTCGACAAGCTTGGGAAAGTGTGTTACTTTTGTTAAACGATAGACGTCTGGCTGTGACTGTGTCGTGTGTCTGCGTGCGTCGTGTCAGCTTGTATGAGAGAACACGAGTGCGTGCAGGAATTGGGGACGTTTTTTTATATCAATGGTAAGCGTGTGCCTGGCACCGCACATCGAGAGGCAAAAAAGTAGCCATAGGTTTTCAAAACGGTAGTAGAACACAGAGGCAGACTACCGTCCGCACCCTGTTTGTAAACGTCAACAAGTTGTTCGTAACAGGATGAATAGTGAAAAAGGGTGAAAAACATACAAATAACCAACAACTAGTTTTCTCCCTCTGATTGCTATGACCAGACAGTGCATTGTTTTTTAAATGTAAGAAATACAACTGCAAGCAATGCGCACCAGTGCTTTCACCAGAACAGTGTTTGCCCATTCTGATGTGAAAGACAAAATATACCATAGCCTGCTACTACTACAACAACAACAAAAAACATAATGGGATCACTGTATCAACTCATTGCAATTCCAAGTCAATAATTCTGTGAGATCAGCTACCATTTTGAAGCAAAACTCATTGTGAATCCATTCTGCATAATGTTGTGAACAATTCATAAATAATGGGTAGAAATAAGAGGAAATAACCAAAACCTGCCCCAAATTGCAGTTCAGTGCAATCTGGTGGCCTAGGCCTGCCCCCTCTCCCTCTTTCCCTTTTTTTGTATTTAGGAATTGGCATCTGTAAGCATAGCATTGTAGGCCTACATCTGATTGAGCACATCTGATTTAGTACCTACAGGTACATTCATATTGAGTGTATACAGACCTACTTAGTGTATAATGAATATTCATTGTTAATGTGAAGTGTAAAGTTTCATGTTGGTTGAAGCTCTGATTTTGTGGCAGTTTTTGGTATTACTAGCACCCTCAAGACATAGGCCTATTCTGCTCTAGGCGACTGCCCTGTCTGCCTATGTCTAGCGCTGGCTCTGAGCCTCTGACACCATTCCTTGCGTAAAACCAGTGTATATTTCGTTACGAGGGCAGAGCCTGGCTACATTGGTTTTCGTAGGGTTACGGAGTGATACTCGATCGGGTACCTAACCGGTAAAAAAGTTCAGTCAGATGACTTTTTTTTGCTTTAATCCCTGCAGATGCCTTCTCAGAAGAAGCAATCTGAATCGGAAAGAGAGAGCACTGTTCAAGACCCGCGGCAAGACTGCAATTGTCATCTGGTTCGTGGTGTCAACCTTCAGCCAAAACGACGACAGACCCTTTTTTTATAAGATAGACCTACCTTATTCGCAGCAGCCAAAATCAGTCAGACAATAAGTGCTTAACGAGTGTGCAGGGTAGCGAATGCTCTTCTATCAGGGTAAAGTTTGCAATTGGAGAGGGGTGATTGAAGGGCTAAATTAAGTCCGAAATCAAAATGATAAAAAAAATACGGTCGATTTATTTACAATACCCTACATGACAGAAAGAAAACGTGTAGGGGGTCAACTGAAAATACCCATTAACTGAAGACTAAAGGCAACGTCAAAGTAAAATACAAACACGAAATCAAACAAAGCTTTTTTTAAATGCGGTACACTTCAAACTTCACAAAACCCACTGGTTAACAGCAGGTTTTACGCACACATTTCGAAGCGGTTAATCACAGATGCTGCTCTCTTCCTTGCTCTCCCTTGCACCCCAACGTACACTGGGTTTAATACACCCTGCAATACTGGCAAACTATTATTCAATTACCATTGCATTTGTTCATGCAAAGACCTTTACGCGGCGGAGAGAGAACGCGCTCCTGTGCAGTGTTAACGTAGCGATTTAACTTCTCTCTCTCTCTCTCTCTCTCTCTCTCTCTCTCTCTCTCTCTCTCTCTCTCTCTCTCTCTCTCTCTCTCTCTCTCTCTACTGTAGCCATGGGCTTAATTGTTTTCTGGCTCATGCGCGAACTATTTGTTGTCATTCAGAATCAGAAACATCAAAGTGTCGGGAGACAGCTTTCTCTTGTTGCTGGTGCTTCGCATCTAAAAAGTTAACGGAAAGTCAGAAAACTCGCTGCATGACAATGTGCTCAATGGTCAATAGCCTACTTCTAGATGCACTATAGTCTACAGCCTAGACGCGCGCTGCTCTGATTCAAAGCGAGCACAAGGGTCAATAGCCTACTTCTTGACACATTAAACCGCCCTGCTTTGATTCAAAGCGAGCAGGCTGTGCTTGGTCCCGCCTCTCTGCCCGCAGATGGGAGTAAAGTAACGGCGTAAAAGTAAAAAAAAAAGCTTCTCAAATATTGTCTAGATAATTGTCAAAAAAATGTAAGGGCGTAAACGTAAATTGTCAAAAAATGTAACGACGTGAAAAAAAAGCTTCTCAAATATTGTCTAGATATTTTGTCAAAAAATGTAAGGGCGTAAACGTAAATTGTCAAAAAATGTAACGACGTAAACGTTAAAAAACCAACAACATAGCCCTACCAGTTAAAATGAGTAAGTACATTTTATTTATAGATTTACATGTTTAAATCAACAAAAAAACAAAACTTAACAGCTGATTTACATATTTAAATAAACAAAACCCTTAAAATGAGCATTAAAAAAGCTGATTTACATTTCTAATATAGGCAGGCTGAAGAAAACCCGTTAAAATGAGCATTAAAAAAGCTGATTTACATTTCTAATATAGGCAGACTGAAAGGACCTTTAGTTGAAACCTAAGGATCTTTAGTTCAATTTTAAGGACCTTTCGTTGGCTTTTGCGGTAGACGGACCATCCTCGACTAAAGATCCCCAGCCTTATACTAATGGTCCAACGTTTTGTTCGAATGGTCCCCTCTCACCAATTCATTCGACGAAAAGACCTGATACGTATGTAGTAAAGTGCACATCACACTTCTATTATAATTATAAATAGTGAATTTGTACTGTAACAGGCATTTGATAAAGCTCATATATTATAGACCTCATATATAGAGATAAAATGTTAATACTTCTTATTCGTATTGTATTGGTATTGGTTGTAATTAAATAATAAATATAATTGGATTTGTATTGGTTCCTATTAAGCTCAAACTGGAAACGGGATGTTAGAATGCGTGAAAATGCAGGAAATTACATATAAGAAATACAAAATGTTGACCCCCTGCCAAAATGAACTGTCCCATATTTAATTAATTGACGTTGGCAATGAATGAATGAAGTCAAGGAAATTTTGCATAGGATTATCAGTATTGCATTGCTTTCTACATATTCAACACACTTAAAACATGATAGTACTGAACACTAATCCTCTGCTTTACGTTTTTACTAATGCGGCCCGCTTGAGGTCCACATGGGTTGTATGCGGCCCCCGGACCAAAATGAGTTTGACACCCCTGCTCTAGTCCTTCTATTTCCCTCAACAGTGATGCTTTAGGTTTGTGTAGCGTACAATTAGTTTCCTTTGTAATGACCAGTCAAAGTGATGTTGGGTTTTGTTTGTGTTTTTGTTGCAGCCTTAACAGCATACACTTACCTCACCATCTTTGATCTCTTCAGGTGAGTGATCTGATGGCCATCTTCTGCCATGTATGAAAAGTGTACATTTCCATGTCATAATGAATACTGTCAATTTGATGGTGGTAAATATTATTGAAAAAGATAACTTTTGTGAATGGGAAGCATAAAGTCTGGAAATTAACTACTAAAAAAATTGAAATGTTAAAAAATTAAATGTTCTACTTTTTAACTGTTCTGTTAGTGGGTCAATGGTGTTTTAGTAGTAGGAGCACACGTCAGTAGTAGCTACCAGCTAATGCCAGTATTGTATGGATAAAGTTATTTTTCTGGTGTGTTATCTAAGAATCATATTCATTGCAGTACAATTGCTAATTAATTTTATGGGCATTAGCTGTGGTTGTAACATCTGACTTCTGAGCCCAAAAAACATGATTGACCCTTGTATATGAGTGTGCATTGAGTCATTGGATATACATTTTGAGAGTGCATTTAGTGGGCTTGTATATGAGTGTGCTTTGCATGATTGTATATGAGTGTGCATTGCATGATTGTAGATGAGTGTGCATTGCATGATTGTATATGAGTGTGCATTGAGTGATTGTATACGAGTGTGCATTGAGTGATTGTATACGAGTGTGCATTGAATGAGTGTATACGAGTGTGCATTGAATGAGTGTATACGAGTGTGCCATGAGTGATTGTATACGAGTGTGCATTGAATGAGTATGTACGAGTGTGCATTGAGTGATTGTATGAGTTTGCATTTAGAGTCTGTATACGAGTGTGCATTTAGCGCCTGTGTCCTGTGTGTGCATTGAGTGCTTGTGTCCTGTTTGCCCCTCTCCAGTCTCATCACCTGCCTCATCAGTTCGTGGGTGACCATGAAGAAGCCTAGTCAGTCATACTCCTTTGGGTAAGTGCACAAGCAGTCAGATCACTTCATTTCACATCAGCCAAATGCTGATGAAAATTCAGTTTGGCTGTCAAAAAAAAGAACTTGCTAGCCACTTTGACCCATAAGTGTGTTTGTGTTTGTGTGTGTGTGTGTCTGTCTGTCTGTCTGTCTGTCTGTCTGTCTGTCTGTCTGTCTCTGTCTGTCTGTCTGTCTGTCTGTCTGTCTGTCTGTCTGTCTGTCTGTCTGTCTGTCTGTCTGTCTGTGTCTGTGGAGTATGGACTTGATGGGTCAGTCAGGGGCAGTGGGTTAGGACATCCGATGCCTCTGAGCATGTGTGCGTGCAGGCTCTTGTTTTACTCTGTTTTGTGTTTCTGTGTTGGTGTCTTATGTGTTTTTATGGTGCTGCAACCTCCCTGTCGCCGAGACAAATTTCTCCTTCGTGGAGACTAATAAAGAAACCTAACCTAACCTAACCTAAAGATTAACATCTACTAGCTATTTTGGCTGGTGATGAAAAAGTTCATTTAGAGCCCTGCCTGTAGTGTAGTGTTCTGTATGAACCTCATGACTGGTGTATGTTTAAACTGGCTGTGGTTCCATTTGCAGACTAGTAATCCCTCAACCAGGCTCCTCGTGCTCTGGATTGGAGTTAAACGAGAGAAGTGGGTGGAGCGTAGTGGACACATGAGAGCGTGTGTGCGTGCCTGTGCATGTTTGTGTTTGTGTATGACTGTGTGTGTGTATGACTGTGTGTGTGTATGACTGTGTTTACGCATGTGCTTGTGTGTTTTGTGTATGACTGTGTTTGAGCATGTGCGTGTGTGTGTGACTGTGTTTGTACGTGTGCGTTTGTCTATGACTGTGTTTGCCTGTGTTTGTGTATTTGTGCGCGCCTGTGTGTTGTTGCTATCAGGCACAGTGTGTCAGGCTTTGTTGATGTGGTCCGAGCCCTATGTGAATGGCAGTAGTCTTCCCTGGGCCAGGGCCAGTGCATAGAAGGAGGAGGAGGAGGAGGAGGAGGCGGCGGCGGCTGTGTGTGTGTGTGTGTGTGTGTCTGTGGCTGGGTGTTTGGCTGGCTCCCGTGACCCCGGGGTGTGGCGGCGCGGTTATTGCTTGGAAAGCTGCTTTGCGGCTCCACTAGGCCCTAATGTGCTCAGCCGAGCAGCACAAAGGGTCAGCTCAGCTCTCTCCCTCTCTCCCTCCCTTTATCTCTCTCTCTCTCTCTCTCTCTCTCTCTCTCTCTCTCTCTCTCTCTCTCTCTCTCTCTCTCTCTCTCTTCATCTCTCTCTCTCTCTCTCTCTCTTCATCTCTCTCTCTTTATCACTCTCGCTCTGCCTCTCTCTCTGTCTCTCTCTCTCTCTGTGTATCTCTCTCGGCCTCTCTCGCTCCCCACCCTCCATCCCTTCTCCCTCCGGCCTTCTCTCTCTCTCTCTCTCTCTCTCTCTCTCTCTCTCTCTCTCTCTCTCGCTCTCTCTCTCGCTCTCTCTTTCTCGCTCTCTTCTCTCTTCCCCCCCCCTCCATCCCTCCTCCCTCCTGACCATCCGCCTGCCTACACTCTACGCCTCCTGATTCATCCACTATTTTTTGTTTTCTCCTGTTTTTTTTGCTTAGTTTTCTTATCCATTTATTTGTTTAATGGTTATTTTGTTGTTGTTGTTTTTTGTGTCGCACAGATTATTGTTTTCAAGACGCGTTGCGAGCTCTAAGGTCCGTCCTCTCCAACTGCTATCATGCTGCTGTGTATCAGCCCAGTGAGCAGCAGTAGACAGTGTTGCCAGATTGGGCTACTTGGGATGGCCGTCTGTGGGTAAAAACGGGAAAAATTGGCCATTTGGCTTTTTTTCCCTGCAGTTTTGTACCCATAGAAGTCGATGCAATTTTTTTTAATTGGGCGGAATTTAGCACATTTTGGCGGTTTTTGAGAACCTTTTGGGCGGGATTTGATCAGACACATCTGGCAACACTGGCAATAGCCCAAATGTAACTGCTCGCTCCCACAAAAGGACTCTATTGTTGTCTGCAGTCCTCCGCTCCTGACGAGGAGGCATTGGCCTTGTGTTGTGTTGTGCTGGGATGAGGCTCGATATTGATGGACTGGGCAGACAGAGCAGTTGGTACTCTCCTCCTCCTCCTCCTCCTCCTCCTCCTCCTCCTCCTCGCATTACCCTTTTAATCCCCCCTACCACCCCTCACCCCTCACCCCTCACCCATAGTCTTATATACACAGATAAACACTAATACAGTATATACGCACAGATGGATACATATACATGCAAACATGCTTACATACGTACATGCACAAACAGACATACATGTTTACATACACAAACGAACAGATAACCACACACACACACGCGCACACATATATCCACGCATCCACAGACACCCATCCAGGGCGAGTGGCCGATGTATGACCTCCATGGCTCAGCATGGGGTTGTGAGTGAGGCACGTTCCGGCCCGGGGTGGCGTAGGCTAGCCTTTTGCGTGGGGGGGCCAGTGTGGTGCTGGGCTTGGCTGGGCTGGGCTGGGCTCCTCTCCTCTCCTCCTCCGTGTACCTCCGTGCCCCCTAAGCCTTTGTTGCGCCTAGTGTTTGGGTACAGCCGCAGGGGCTTTTGTCCGTGCTGGTAAACACTTGGTGACCCTCCGACACTGCCTGGTGTGACTCGCCTATATCTCAATGTGTGTGTGCCCCCGCCACCCCCTCCTTGGTGCCCCCTGTGCCCCGTGTCCCCGGGCGGCACAGGAGATTGGCGTGGCGTGTTTGCCAAACAAATCATTTGGCTCCAGTGGAGTCGGTTATTGAGCCGCAAATACACCTGGGGTGCCTCCACATGACATGACAGAAGACATAGATACTCCTCAGCTCAGCCGATTTACACAACACACGCACGCACGCACGCACGCGCAAACGCAGACACACACACACACACACACACACACACACACACACACACACACACACACACACACACACACACACACACACACACACACACACACACACACACACACACACGCACACACACACACGCACACAGACACACACACACACACACACGCACAAACAAACCCCTTCCAGACACATGCATCTACCCCTACATGTACACACACACACACACACACACACACACACACACACACACACACACACACACACACACACACACACACACACACACACACACACACACACACACACTCAGATACACACAGTGGTGTGCAGCAGACAGATGCAGACTTCTGAGCTGGCCTGTGTATTGATCCTTCCCAGCGATGAGCGGGATAGAGGAGGGGACATTTCGGTAACCTACAACTCACTGTAGATGATGCACCCTGAGAAACCGCAGCCTGTGTGTGTGTGTGCAATGTGCGCATGTGTGCGCTCGCTCGCTCGCTCGCTTGGTGACACACAGTGTACTGTATCTGTGTGTGTGTGCGTGCGCGTGCCAGTATGTGTGTGCGCTTGGTGATAGTGTACCGTGCGTGCGTGCGTGCGTGCGTGTGTGGTGACGGTGTACTGTATTGTGTGTGTGTGTGTGTTTGTGTGTGTGTGTGTGTGTGTGTGTGTGTGTGTGTGTGTGTGTGTGTGTGTGTGTGTGTGTGTGTGTGTGTGTGTGTGTGTGTGTGTGTGTGTGTGTGTGTGTGTGTGTGTGTGTGTGTGCCCTCGCTCCAACTGCAGGGAAAATGAGGCTAGAGTATCAGTGAGCTGTTTGCTGTCTCAGGAGTCAACAGTTCAGTTGTTTAATGCAGCAAATGGATAGCGGAGGCTACGGCCAGCTGGACTAAAGATGAAGCCACCAACCTGGCCAATCCCATTACCCCGCCAGAAGAACAACTCCCAAACACAACACCACAGAACTGAACTTGAGCTTAAAAGGACACTGTGTGAGATTTTTAGTTGTGTATTTCCAGAATTCATGCTGCCCATTCACTAATGTTACCTTTTTCATGAATACTTACCAACACCATCAAATTCCAAGTATTCATTATGACTGGAAAAATTGCACTTTTCATACATGAAAAGGGGGATCTTCTCCATGGTCCGCCATTTTGAATTTCCAAAAATAGCCATTTTTAGCTGCAAAAATGACTGTACTTGGACCATACTAGAAAATATTTGTTTATTACTTAGTAAACTTTAATATAAAGATCACATTTGGCAATAGGCAGCCCAGTTTCAATGAGCAGCATAGTTGCAGTACCTTTTTTGACCATTTCCTGCACAGTGTACCTTTTAAACACGGCTATACCATGTTTATCATGGTCACATTTCACATCACATTACATTGCATTAAGCTGCATTCACATACAATACTTGTTCCTCGCTATCTCGCCTACACGCCACTCACTCATGGAACGTTCCCTAAACGTTCCTGTGGCTTTAACTGGCAATGAAGTACCGAACTCTGCATTCCAATTGGCTACTCGCTCACTCGCCTCGCTCAAAGTTAAAATATTTTTAACACGGAATCTGCCCACATCTCATCGCTTATACTCTCCTCGCCTACTCGCCTCTCTGGAACACATACGTAGACATTCTTGACTTCACTCTCTGAGCGAGAAACTTGCAGCGATGTTTGAACGTAGCTTACACTAAGCTGACGCTGATTAATGCTCCCGCAGTTATTATCAGTGCAGGGTATTGGTTACAGTGTGGGGTTAGGAGCCTTGCTCATTTATATCGTCGCTTGGGTTTTGTCATCAATGAGGAACTGCCACCTAAGCCACCAACCTGTGGTGCATTTCTCAAGACTATAGTTGCTAATTACCTTAACTACTTTGTTGGTTACAATGCAATTTCCAATTGGCATCTACCCTAGTTGCTAACAAGCTAACAACTTTTTATAAATACAACCCTTGCCTATTCCATTACCCCCACCAGGCATTTGTTTGTTTGATAAAGTCGAAAGAAAAATGTCTGCACACTTAAATCCCCTTTTGTGTTCTTTTTAATAATAGGCCAAGCTTTCGGTCTACTGACCTTCCTCAGGGCTCAGTTTGTGTGGTAAAGATGATTGGCGGAAATGTAGTATGTATGGGGTGCACATTAACATAAAGACAATTTTGCTGTTTCTCATGTTGTTTTGTGTTTATGTTTTGTGTGTGTTGCAGGTTTGAGAGGCTGGAGGTGCTGGCTGTCTTCGCCTCCACTGTGCTGGTGCAGCTGGGGGCTCTATTCATCCTAAAGGAGAGGTGGGTGTGCGTGTGCGTGCGTGCGGGTGTGTGTGTTGTTGTGTGTGTGTGTGTGCGTGTGTGTGTGTGTGTGTGTGTGTGTGTGTGTGTGTGTGTGTGTGTGTGTGTGTGTGTGTGTGTGTGTGTGTGTGTGTGTGTGTGGGTGTGTGTGGGTGTGTGTGGGTGTGTGTGGGTGTGGGTGGGTGTGGGTGTGTGCGTTAGGTATGGTACGGTTTGCGTAGCAAACCGAAACCGTACGGTTTGCATGTCACGGAACGGGGTAGTGCGCAACCGCACGGTGACCACGGTTTCAAAAAAAAAAAAAAAAGCCACCGGCGGACGACGCAATTAAAATCCTACTACTTTTACAAGCATACAACACAAAGACTAGGTAGGATATTGAGTGTGGAAAGACTGATTTTTATCAGCCAACTGAAAGGCATAATGTAACAGCATGCACCAGCTGACTAGGCTACAGTAGCCTGCGCAACTGCAGGTCGGTCAGCAGCGTCCCCCTTTCCCCCCTCTCTCTCCACGTTAACGCCAGCGACTGCCCCCAGCCTTTATTCTGACCAATTTAAATTAAATGAACATGAATTTACAAAAAATGACAGATTAGCAGAACAAAGTAGACTATGACTTACGTTACAGTAGCCTAGTGTAGGCGATATCCACGTGACATTGAATGGGGATTCCAGACGGCAAAATGCGAGATAATTGAACATGTCCACCCAAGGAGGTCTACATAAGTCGACCAGATTCACTGCGCTGAATCAACTGTATTCCTGATATGTAGCCAGTTAAACTCTGATGGAATGAAGGGAACTTTGTGCTGTTGCCTAGTTAACATTGATTTTTAACACTATAACCAAAATAAAATTTGACTGTTTTAACAGTCTCAGCTTCACAGGAGTTTTTTTTAAACATTCTTGTGTATTGTATACACTTCTAAAAAAACGATCTTTTTAAATTATTTGTTACCTTAACTTTTACATTTTAACATAACTTAACCCTCTCACTTGTTCACTTAAAATTGAATTTGACTTCTGATTTTACTTCTATGCTTCTCACGGCCGGCAGTTTCATGATAGGAAGCAGCTGATTCATCCTAAGCGCAAAACTCGCAGAAAGCTGTATCAAAATAAAAGTCCAATTCGTTCTCAATGTGTCATTAACCAAAATAGTCATACTGCACTGACCTAATGGTCCCATTGTCTACAGGAGTGTAGCTGTTTTATTTTTACACGTCAAATGTGTTATAGTATGTAATATTTGAATATTTGTCAACTTAAAAGTTAGGACTTAGTTCCCCTTTTTTGTGAAATAAATGGAAGCATGTTAAAATCATATCTTTCCTCTTTCAGTAACTTCACCTTGTTACAGGTTAAATGAAGTCAAATTCAACATGATAAGCTTACATTTTCATTCTAATTTTTATATTATACATTTCCAGTGCATAATAAATTTTATTTATTAAAAAAAAAAAAAAAAACAGAACCGTACAAAACCGAAAACCGTGACCTTGAAACCGTGACATGGACCGAATCGTGTCTTTTGTGAACCGTACCACCCCTAGTGCGTGTGCGTGTGCGTGTGCGTGTGTGCGTGTGTGTTTTTGTGGGCGTGTTTGTATGTGTAAGTCAAATGGAGGGGACAATGCAAGAGAATAAGTGTGAGACAAGACACAAGAGAGAGCAGCAAGTAGTTGGCAAGGGAAGAGATGGTGTGCGTGTGCGTGCGTGTGTGTGTGCATGCGTGTGTGTGTGCGTGTGTGCGTGCACGCGTGTGAGGAGAGGGTGTGAGCGAGAGGGTGTGAGCGAGAGAGAGGGGGGAGGTAGCGGGGGGAAGGATGGTGTGTGTGTGTGTGTGTGTGTGTGTGTGTGTGTGTGTGTGTGTGTGTGTGTGTGTGTGTGTGTGTGTGTGTGTGTGTGTGTGGGGAGAGAGAGCGAGCCGGAGGAGGAGGGCTGGAGT
>NC_085880.1:20008527-20016027 GCF_034702125.1 Engraulis encrasicolus | reverse complement strand
TTTATGATAGGACAGTGACCGAGGGACGAGAAACGGTGAAGTACTGGCCAATGAGTTGACCCAGGCCGGAATCAACCCCAGGTCGCCGGTGTAGTTAACTAGTGCCCTACCGTTAGGCCACGTCTGGGCCAACAGTTATCTCTGAAGGCAGGATATGGCTGATCATCCTAGTTGGTCAGAAATTTGATTTGGCACAATTTTCCAAATCTTTTAAACTTCTTGAGACAAACCTAACCAGTAAACCTCTCCAAAAGCTTAGTGAAATACTCAGTAACTGTTTAAGGGGGGTGGGGGGAAAGAAATCCCACAAAATGCCTAAATATCTGTCTGTAAATATATCCTAGGGTTAAACTCATTTCTGTGATGAAATACACTGTTCATAATTTGTAAATATTGGACACTGTTGAGGTGTTGACAGAAAAGCCCATCCACCACATCCATGTCAATCAGTTTATGAATTCTACCGTAATTATAGTTGAAACATTATTTGATGCTGAGAATATGCTGCACACGTGTGCATACACGCACACAAGCACACACACATCTGCGCGCACATGCACACGCACACGCACACCCAAACACTTACACGCACACCCAAACACTTACACGCACACCCACACACTTACACGCACGCACGCACGCACGCACGCACGCACGCACGTGTGCATGTATGTAAACCCACCCACACGCGCATACACACACACACACTCTTACTGGGTGGTCCTTAGTGGTCAAGCCAGAGGAATGCAACCACCAGAGTTGCCCAGTGTCACAGACAAAGTACCAACACACAGCAGATGATGTAATAATAAGTCCTGCAACAGTTTTTAATAATACACCTGCAAGAAGACAAAATTCACGCACGCAGATGGAAACGGATGCAGACAGCCATAGACGCAGACATAGAAACTACACAACATACTTTTTAATCCTAATTACATTTTCATCCCCCTTAAAATGGTGTTGCATTTTTTATAACGAACACAACTTGGCCATAATGTTGTCAAGCTGTATCTAAAATACCTGCTGTGATGTCGTCTGATGCTGTGTTGCATATGCCCCCTCTCACTATGGTGGCGGTGATGGTTGCGTGCGTGTGTATGCGTGCGCATGCGTATCGTGTGTGTGTGTGTGTGTGTGTGTGTGTGTGTGTGTGTGTGTGTGTGTGTGTGTGTGTGTGTGTGTGTGTGAGTGTGTGTATGTATGAGTGTGTGTGTGTGTATAAGGTCATTACATAAGACACAGTGGCAGACAGAGCAGAGGTGCCCTGGGCTCCCCGACTAACTGGCTGCCACGTCGTAAACACGGCGGTCGGTCTGCAGAAAAAAAATTGTTTGCACACACAGCACATCTCTGCCTCAGACTCCCCTGTGTGCCGCGGCTGGCCTAACACACAGACACACAGACACACAGACACACAGACACACAGACACACAGACACACAGACACACAGACACACAGACACACAGACACACAGACACACAGACACACAGACACACAGACACACAGACACACAGACACACAGACACACAGACACACAGACACACAGACACACAGACACACGCGCACACGCGCACACGCGCACACGCGCACACGCGCACACGCGCACACACGCACACACGCACACGCACACGCACACACACACGATCACTGTCCCCTCCCCCTCCCTCTGTCACGTGTGCGATAGCCTTTTTTCTGTTGACTTCCATGATGCAGCTGGAGGGGTTCAGTGTTTGGCTTTAGTACTTTGTCCAGATCCAAATATATTCTTGTGTCTTATTAATGATGTCCAATTTGTTTTTTAGATGTTATATTTAGACGCAACGTGTGGATGGGTGTTTTGACATTTGTTTCATGTATTTTGCTGTGTTTGGGTTTTCTGTCGTTGTGTTTTGATGGCGCTTGTAGTAGTAGTATCTTGTTTTGTTTTTTTTAAACAAAAAAAAATCTGTCTGAACTCTGAAGTACTCCTCGTCAAGCTGCAAACCACATCTGTCCCTCCCTCAATGCATACCTAGTACAAAGGTATGAATTGTACAGTATATCAGAGAAAAAGGCAGGTAGAGAGAGATGAGATGGAAAGAGAGGGTGAAGGGAGATTTGTCTGTGGTTGGCACAGTCTGGGTAATTGGCTGGGCCCATGAAAGTTATCTGAAAGACCCCTCTCCCAATACATTCAATGTATTGAGGACCCAATTCTGAGAACCTCCGCCCCCTTGGCCCAGGACAACTGACCCCTTTGGCCTCCATTGTGGGCATCCCTGGGTGCTGTAGCAGTAGTGCTTGAGCCTAGTGGTTAGAGAGGTGGTCTTTCAATCTAGGGGTTGCCGGTTCGAATCCCCTCTGACCTCTCCCTACATCTCCATAGCAGAAGTGCCCTTGAGCAAGGCACCTAACCCCACACTGCTCCAGGGACTGTAACCCAATACCCTGAAAAATAATAGTTCTAAGTCGCTTTGAATCGATGAAAGCGTCAGCAAAGTGCAATGTAATGTAATGTAATGTAATGTGTGCTGGTGGCAGCAGTGGCAGGTGAGAGGGCAGATGGTTGTGGTGGATGCTCCCCGTCCACTCCGCTCCTGCCCGACCCTGGGGTTGGATACTCACACCCGCGGGTGCTGCCACAGGCACAGGGTGGGCCGCGACCCCAGGCTTCTCCACAGGGTGGGCCGCGACCCCAGGCTTCTCCACAGGGTGGGCCGCGACCCCAGGCTTCTCCAATGGCAGCTACTCAGGCTCCTGTTACGGGTGTCACTGTTGCTCTCTCTGCTCTCTCTGCTCTTTCTGCGCTCTCTGCGCTCTCTGCGCTCTCTCTCTGTCTCTGTCTCTCTCTCTCTCTCTCTCTCTCTCTCTCTCTCTCTCTCTCTCTCTCTCTCTCTCTCTCTCTCTCTCTCTGCGTGTGTGAGGGTGTGTTTCTCTGAGTGTGAGTGCGTTCGCTGATGCAAGGCAAGGGTCAGAAGGGGGTGAAATCTGTTCTAGATATCTAACATCTCTCTCTCTCCCTCCCCCTCTGTCTCCCCCCTCCCTCCATATCTCCCTCTCTTCTGTCCCTCTCTCCCTCTCTATCTCCCTCTCTTCCCTCTCTCCCTCCCTCCATCCTGCCAGCTGCCAGCACCAGTTGGCTGCAGGAGCATGTTGCTGACCTGAGTCGAAGGTAAGACACACACACACACACACACACACACACACACACACACACACACACACACACACACACACACACACACACACACACACACAGTAAGGTAAGATCAGATCCGCTTTCAATGACTCATCTCCTCTCCACCACTATTGATCCTCCGTCATTTTAAAACGGATGACTGGACGGGTTTCGCCACTCGGCCGGGTGTGTTTCAGGTTTTGACTTATTTACAAGAGGAAAGACGGTCCCCTCTCAAATGGGTGGAGTGAGAGCACAGGAGAATTAAAAAAAAGAAAAGAAATATCTTTCAAAGAAATGTTGATAGGTTTGTCTGAAGAGAGTGATTCAGTGTTTGTTTTGCCAATTTGTCACACTGGCCACAACACACGCGCGCACACGCGCACACACACACACACACACTGGCCACTACACACACACACACACGCATACAGTCCTCCATTGCCTGTGGCCGCCTTGAGGTAAAGCCCTCCCGTGCCTTCTGCGAGAGACAGACGGGCAGAGCGGCGTGTGAGATGATGAATCGCTTCATTGGATTGTCTGAATAATGGATGGGCAGGCATAGCGTTTCAGCCCCAAACTCAGGAGCAGAAGACAAGAGAAGGGAGAAGAGGAGAGATCATTTTGCGCTTCCCAACCCCTCCGTCACCCCAAGAGAAGAGCCCTTTGTCTCTCTCCAGGATGGTCTTCTTCCCAGATCATATCCTGAGCTCTGAGATCAGGGCTGCTGTCGACTGACCGCTTTTGCTGGGCCCGGGACAAAATCATCTGAAAGAGGCCCCCTGTCAATACAGATAGTCAGGGCTCTAAATTGACTTTTTTCATCACCAGCCAAAATGACTAACTACCGTAGATGCTAATCTAAAAAGCCAAATACACACTCACTAATGGGTCAAAGTTGGACCGTAAGTTGGTCTTTTCTACCAGCCAAACTGAAATTTCACCAGCATTGGGCCAGTTGGCTGGTGTTAATTTAGAGCCCTGCAGATAATGTATTGAGCAACCAATTCTGCTCCCCTCTCTCTCTTCCTGGGCCCGGGACAAATGAGATGATGAATCTCCTTGTCACAAGGACAATAAGACCGACATCAGATCTCATCTCAATGGTTACAGCCAGGGGACATCCGTGCTCCCTGGGTCACAGATTACTCAAATGATACCACCCCCTCCCGGCTGACCACATACAGTATGCACAGATGCTCGCCTTAAATCTTTTTTTAACTGTAGTGTATGGGAACATTGATTGCTCACACTTCGGTTTGGGATTTGAGGTTAAAGCTATGTACATCCTACCTTGTCCAAGTGATGGCTTCACATTACATTACCTTACATTGCATTTGGCAGACCTTTATAACCAAATTGACTTCCAATCGAGGACATAATCATTGCCAACATCACTAGCAGATACAAAGTGCACAGGAAATGTATAAGTACAAGTTCAGATGCAAAGTAGGGTTAGTTTTTTTTTCAGTAGAGTACACACACACATACACATCACGTCAGGAGTAGGCTTCACAGACCATGTCCAAAGGGCAAGTAGACGGCCTATCGAAAATAAATTGTTAGCTTCAGAGATAAGACGTGTTGCCATTTATTTTGTGCGGTTATTTTGTGAAGGATTGTGTATGGGGCAAACTGAAGCGATAATTAGCATATGCATGCCTATAGTTTTAGCTTCAGGTCAGTAGCGCTGTGCAGGGCCGCTGACAGCTTGTGCCGGGCCCGGGACAAAGTCATTTGAAAGGGCCTCTGATCCAATACATGCAATGTAATGAGGACCCAATATTGGGCCCCCCATTTCTCTGGGCCCGGTACAGCAGACCCCTTTGTCCCTCCCTGTCGGCTTCCCTGGTGCTGTGCATCAGATAATGCACACGCACCACTTGTACTGTAGCGTGAATTGTTTGTTCCTTCTGTGGTGAAGGCTTTGGGCGACTCTTGAACTAGACTGTTGTGCTGTGTGATTGCATTAGGCAAACATGTCTCAGGTTATGGACTGCAGGATTGTCGCAGGATGTTCTCGTCCTTTGTTTGTGCGTCATGTTTCTCCCCGTTATAATAGATTTTATTTCTGTAATCCCAAGTAATCATGTTATGCGTTATGTGTGTGTGTGTGTGTGTGTGTGTACTCCCCAGACTCAAGCTTTTTTTGGTTTATTTGCGAACAAATATTATATAATCTTTCCCGTCCAGTGTGCTGTGCACTTAAGGCCCGTGTTTGGAAGCAGCAGACGTAGTATCAGGTGTTTGTTTGTCCTCCCCGTAATCCGACATGTTACATTTCTGTGTGGAAGATTAATGCAGAGTCCGTCCTGCAGGCACGCTGGCAGAACACGAGAGGGCTTTTTGGGCCACTCGAGCTTCCATCATGACGAGTATACTGGGACACTGTCTCACTGCCGCGTTCCGACTCCCAAGCAGGGCTGCTCACAGCTTTTGCCGTTCCCAGGACAAAGTCATTTGAAGGGCCCCCCATCCAATGCAGTACAATGTAATGAGGACCCACCCATATCCCTGGGCCTAGGACACAAGACCCCTTTGTCCCTCCCTGTCAGCTCCCCTGCTCCCAAGTATATCAGTGCACCAGAGGGATTATCGAGATTATCAAGATTATAAATGCCGCAAGACCGTAGCCCCTCCAACCCAAAACCATTACAGCCACCAGACCACCTCCTGTCTGGGGTTTGAAAATGGGAGATTTATCACTGGGGAGGAGGGAGGTTTCTGAAAGAGCCTGAATGTTTACTGCTTCAACCAGGGAGCTTTGAATGAGCTTGCCAGCTTCTGTGATTGCTTTTAAATCGTGTAGTATTTCAAATTTTCAAATTCCTTTATTAAAGGATAGCCTCTTGAGATGAAATCTCGTTTTGAGAGGGTCCTCAAAGTACAGACAAAACACATACACATACCCACACACACTGAAGCTCTTCCAATACCACCGACCCCACATTTCCCATCTCTAGCAAAAAGAATTGTACAAGATAATATTACCATGGATGAAAAGCAAGTGCAACATATTACAGGAGAGAACCAAAATATAAGCAATATATTATATACAATATACAATATAAGCAAACGTAATGAGAATGATACTATGAGGAAATAACAAGAGAACAAGAAGACAGCTGGAGTAGTCTGGGGTTCCTTATTGTATTAGTAAGGAAAGACTTCAAGCCTTGAGTTTTCTTTTTGTTTCAGACATGTAAAAGTTTTTTCTTTTACATGACATGTTTCGACGATGTAACTTCCATCTTCATCAGAGTGCCAGGTTAAGGATAAAACTTAACCTGTCTGTAACAAAAGAAAAACACAAGTCTTGATTTAACAGTTCATATGATATTAATATGATAGTAATTATGACAGTTAATGTAATAATAATTATGAACGTAATATATTGAGGGGAAAAAAGGAAAGAGTATTGGTATTATGCCTTGACTGTATCTCCTTCTCCTTTATTTATTGGTGTGTTGATGCATGTTTGGTGCTTTGACAGCACCCAGCTGTTACAGTGGGTCCTCACATTGCGTGAGTACACACACACACACACACACACACACACACACACACACACACACACACACACACACACACACACACACACACACACACACACACACACACACACACACACTCCACCTGCAATTCAAGACTCTCTTGGCCCACTGGTGAGACGGCTGTTCCAGCTGTACAGTGCGGCTTTCAAAATACCGGTACCCCTTTCTGTCATTCTGGCCTGTTACCTCCAAGGGTTTTGTGTGCGATATGTGTGGATGTGTAATCAGTTCATCCATATTTTTCATGATAGTTCAGCCTTTTTTTCATTTTTACGGTAATTTCAATACCATTTCCACAAAAATACATTATCCTCTTCAAGTTTCCCCCCCCCCATATCGTAATTGAGATGTATTTTATCATTACCACTGTACTATGCAGAATTAAAAAAACAATATACACAGTACCACATTGTGATGAAATGGTATCTTGACGAATATATTTGGATTATGTGACTTATGAACCAATACCGACCCCCTATCTAGCTGGGAGTGGCCCATTTCTGAAGGTAGTCTCTCTCTCTCTGACTCCTCCTCGTCTAACCAGGGTATTAAGAAGACGTTAGGTCTATATCTAAAAGCAGGACCGGCTTCGATAACAATGGACCATCTCGACCAGAAGTTACCACTGCTGTTTCTTTTGCCCTGCGTAGCGCGACTAACAGACTCTTGGCTGGCGACTGAGTATAATTGGAGAACAAAAGGCGTTAGTGAAGTTCCACTGGGTCCACTCAACTGTAAGGACGACAGGCTGCGGCGCTTGTTAAGAGACTGAGTGAAAGACTGACA
>NC_085880.1:19936027-20003527 GCF_034702125.1 Engraulis encrasicolus | reverse complement strand
TCTAGCAGTAGTGCAAGTGAAGCATTGCCCCGAAACGGCCCCTTGACCTGTAGCATATGGCTTTCCCTCTCACTTCCAGTCAGATGGGCTTTCACCCGCTGGAATCAGCTGCTGCTGGGCTTTCTGTTCAACTTCAGCAATGCATTGTCCTACTTTTGGACTGTGTGTGTGTGCGTGTGTGTGCGCGCGTGTGTGTGCGCGCGTGTGTGTGTGCACGTGTGTGTGTGTGCGTGTGCCTGTTTCTGTGTGTGCCTGTTTCTGTGTGTGTGTGTGCGCGTGTTTCTGTGTGTGTGTGTCGGCAGTGGGGGGAGTTGTGTGTGTGTGTATGTGTATGTGAGTGTGCATTTGGGTTTCTTCTTTGCATTCTCATTATGAGATGGCCTGAGATGAACGTGACCTGATTACTTGTTGTTTTTGTTTTAAATTGCAGTGTTTGTGTTTTGCTTCATTGTTGTGCTTTCTGTCCCTACTGACTTCTATATTTGGCAGAGGTGTGAAGCAAATTTGCTGCCGACTTCACTTTGTGTGCCGGCCTGTCCTGTGTGGCTTAATAATCTCTCTCTCTCTCTCTTGCTCGCGCTCTCTCTCTCTCTCTCTCTCTATCTATCTCTATCTCTATCTCTATCTCTCTCTCTCTCTCTCTCTCTCTCTCTCTCTCTCTCTCTCTCTCTCTCTCTCTCTCTCTCTCTCTCTCTCTCTCTCTCTCTCTCTGTTTTTCTATTGTCTATTGTGTTAACATGTTATGTTCTATGTATTCACACACTCTCAAAATTGCCAGATGTATTTTACAGAGACAATAAAGTCTCATGTTATCTTATCATACTTGTCATTTCTCTGCATAAAGGCTAGCCTTATCTTCTCTTCAAGTCTCATTTAATCTTATGTTATCTCATCACGTATCTAATCTTTCTTCTCGTGTCTCGTCGTTTCTCCTCCTCCTCCTCCTCCAGGCGGGTTCCGTCCACGTCCGTATCCGCCGCGACGCCAACGAGCAGATGGTCCTGGCCCACGTCACCAACCGGCTGCACACGCTGGTCTCCACGCTCACCATCCAGATCTTCAAGGACGACTGGATCCGCCCGTCCCTGGTGGCCGGCCCCATGCCCACCGCCACCACCCTCAGCCCCTCGGACTACGCCGGCATGCCCGGCTTCCCGCCCCACTCCCATGGGCACGGGCACGGCCACTCGCACGGGCACGGGCACGGCCACTCGCACGGCAAGCCGCTTGACACCACGGACCCGTTGACGTCCACCCCTGCCAAGCAGAGCAGCCCGCCCCCGGAGTTCTCCTTCAACACGCCGGGGAAGAACATCCAGCCGGTGATGCTGCCCAACATGCAGCCTCAGCGGCCCTATGGCATGGGGATGGGGATGGGGCTGGCGTACGGGGCCTCCTCCGCCTCCTCCTCCTCGCCCTACTCCAGCATGCTCCACCAGGGCTTCTCCGCGCCCCTACCCCCCCACGGCGGCAGTGGCAGCCTGGGGCTGGGCATGGGCATGGCGCTGGGCACAGGTGCCCGGGGCCCCTCGCTGCAGGGCTTCAGGACTGCGTACGGAGGTGGCTCCATGATGGCACCTAATAGGTACAGCGGTGGGCTGCCACCCTCACAGACTGGCCAGTACAGACCCTAACCTGGGGCCCCCGGCACAGGGAAAAGGAGAGGGACTAGGGGGGTCCTGGTGCACCGCGGCGAGGGACACTGATGATGGTGGATCCGCTGTGCTGTTTGCACCTGTAGAGGATATATATATATTATGGTATTTATTATCAAGGGACCAAGATTTCCACTCGCAATGGATTTTTCTAACTGTATTGAAGCCTTTTTTTTGTACTGTTACAAAGAGATCACCGAATGATTGGAAATATATATTGGAATGTGTCTCGCTTTTCTTTGGAATAAGGGGATTGTTCTGAGTGAGAGTGTTTTTTGTTTCTCTTCTTTGTCTCATATAACTTGTACCTTAAAGATTTAATCTACTTTTGTGTTTATAGGATCTCAATGTTTTATCACAATAGCTGCCCGCATTGTGGCAGTGGGTTATGCACTAGACGATGTGAGCGAGCTAAACAGGGTGTGCGTTCCAATATGCGTCCTCCACTTGTGCTTGTGGCCTTGTACCAGGAAGTAATACGTTGTGATGACATCTCTGACAACAGCATTATATTTCAATATCTCGCAAAAGCTCAATTGTAAAATCATTTTCTCATTTGCAAACTGGATGGTGAATGAAGAATATTCCCCCAAAAATTGTTGTGGTTAGGCTGACAGCGGGGAAACTTAATTGTGTTCTCCACTGAGGCGGGGCATCAGCAAAACGTGAGGCCACAAGCACAAGTGGAGGACGCAAGGTGGCATATTGGAATGCACCCAGTGTGGTCTGAGTGCTGCTGTTGTTAAGCGGCCAATATGCCCATTTCAAGATGAGAAGAGACAGACCAACCCCAGTCTCTAATGGCCAGGAACTGTACCAAAGCACGTCTTAAGAGGATTACACATCATCGTCATATTTGCTAGATACACTACTCAACCATGAAAACGTCACAATTGAAAATGAAACAAATACTCATTCCAAGCACACAGTGTGACTTTTCGTTTTTTTTTTCTAGCAGTATTCAGTGTACTGTACACCCATCCGTCACACAGTGAGTGCGCTGATGCTGCGTATAGGGTCACATAGTTTTAAAATCAGATGGTAATTACTGCTTTTATGTGTTGAATGGGTGAATGCCCTCCCTGCTAGAAGTTGTGTTGTGGTTATTTCTCAGAGAGATTAAAGATGGACCACTGATATATATTTTTTCTCTCCCACGAACTGCCTTGTATGAGCGAACGGGGTGTTAAACTTTAGCGCCTCTCGCTGGGTGAATTAATGTTCACTTGAGGGGTCCACTTGTGTAACAGAAAAGAAGTCATGATTCTGATGGTGGTGTTGTCGGAGTCATTCCAATAAAACAAATGAAATGCATACTACTCATCATGTAGTAGAATGATTCAAAATGGCCACATACAGTACCAGTCTGTTATTTTATAATCTCCCATATATCCACATTCTTATTCCCACATTAAAGGTGCACTGTGTAAGATGGTGGCCAGAGAAGATATTGCAACTATGCTGCTCATTGAAACTGTGCTGTCTACTGCCAAATTGGATATTTTCATGTATATTTACTAAATACTGAACTAATATTGACTAGTATGATGAAAGTACACCACATTTTGCAGCTAAAAATGCCAATTTTGACATTTAAAATGGCGGACCATGGAGGAGATCCCCCTTTTCATGTATGAAAAATGCCATTTTCCCAGTTATAATGAAATTCGTGGTAGGCAAGTACGTTCATGAGAAAGGTAACATTTGTGAATGGGCAGCATGAATTCTGGAAATAAATTTCTAGAAATAGGCTATTACACAGTGCACCTTTTAAGGACAGGGACTCTTCTGCCAAATGGTTTGCAGTGATGAGATGATTCATACATAGCCTAGGCGTATGTGGTAAATAAGTTGAATGCTGTTCAGACATGCTGTGAACATTAATGTTGGAAGCCCCCCCCCCCACCCCCCCCCCCCCCCCCCCCCCCCCCCCCCCCCCCCCCCCCCCCCCCCCCCCCCCCCCCCCCCCCCCCCCCCCCCCCCCCCCCCCCCCCCCCCCCCCCCCCCCCCCCCCATGTGGGTTATACATGCCCTGCACATTTACCTTGGGACAGTTTCAGTTTAGAACACAAGATGGGGTGCTTTTTCTCCAACAACATTGAACATGGATGGACCGCTGCCATGGTGTGCTGAATGAAAGCGTAGGCTAGTGTGCGGTGCCTTAGACAAATTAGGGTAACGCCCAACTTCTATTTGTGCTTTTTGCCCTACTCTTTAAGCCAATGGTCCAATTCAACCAGTGTTCTGTGTACATGAAGTAATCTTGCTATTTAAAAGCTTGTCACTTCCTCGTGAAAGCTTTGCTTACAATTTGCCAAAATGCCACCATCACTCAACACCTGCGCTCGTGGAACACAAGTTGGATGCACACTCACCTCTAGGGGAGAAACTCGTGGCACCATGCCATAGCATGGCAAAGGTAGGCAAATATAATTCGAACCATTATTATTGTCATATGTAAAGTGCAGTCAAGCGTAGTCTGTATTCAAAATGTTGCTGTGTGAGGTTAAGAAAAGAGTCACATAAATCGAGTGGAGATCGTTTTTTCAGTCTTTAGGCCTACCGGCCTGCTCACCTTGCCAGCTTTTACTATCACAATGATTTGACATAATACTAATATGTGATTATTTATCGTTAGTTACAAAATATACCATTCTATCTGACTTGACTTTTTACCTAATTGCGATAGGCCTATATAATTTCAAATAGGCCTACATCAAGGAAATTCCTCACAGTGATGCGCGTGAGTTAGTCTCTGATTGCGCCCTCGCGCAGGCGCCAGGACCAGGAGTTCGCCATGAGCGGGAAACTGCTGAAATTGTGATGGGGGGCTTCTTCACTTCTGTTTTCGACATCAAATGCTCCCTCGTCGATTTTAAGTAGAAAATAGGCCTACTTGATGTTATTTTGAGTGGAGACCATCCTCGACGAAATCAGTGAATTGAGAGTCTGTGTTATCAATCATGCTATTTTCAACAGGGAAGAAGAGCGATTTTGATGTGCTTTTAATTTAGTCAGGTGAGAGCTTTAGAAAAGAAGGGGAAAAAATGCTGGCCATGCCAGCCATGCACCATGAATGCTTGGCTTGTTGGAAAACACAGGCTATTTTTGTGTGTGTGTGTGTGTGTGTGTTTTTTTTTTTTTTTTTTTTGCAATCTGTGGCCTAGCGTTTTGAAATTGTGACATTTTGGACAAAGGCAGCAAAGCATCGACGTTGGAGATAGTCTATGAGCCTAGTCAATTTGATTGGACCACAATCCATCAAATTCTTCATGATTGAAAAACAGTTTGTTTTACGAGGACCCTTTCTTCCAACCACTTTTTTTTTTTAAAAACAAGAGTGAAATATATAGAGGCCAACTGCCCTACAAAGGCAAACTGCAGCAACTAGGCTACATAGGATATTTTGTCAAAATTGAGTTTATTCTAAAAAAAAAAAAAAAAAAATGGTCTTCATACCACCTTCATCTTCTGACAACGCCATATGGCCCAAAATGAGTCCAGTTGTAGATATATTCAAATTTGCAGTAACTACAATATCCATTCCACCTAGGGTTGCCAACTGTCAATGAAAAAAATACGGGACACTTCATCGTGCCGGGGGTCTGGGGGTCGTCCCCCAGAAAAATTAGCATTTCTTAGATGTAATTTCTTGCATTTTAACGTCCTGTGTCCCGTTTCAGTTCAATACGGAACCCGTACTTTTCTCTCTAAATACAGGATGATTCCGTATTTCAAGGGACGGTTGGCAACCCTAATTCCACCCTAATAGCCCACCTATTAGGACCTAGTTTGGGCTGCTTGCTGGTAGCCTACTGAGGTTGGTACATGATGTTAACTCCTGTCAGCCTCTGGGCCAGGGCTAAATGGTTGGTCCTTGTATTAGGGATGCTACTATTCCAGAGGTCACTGAGTTCATGCACCATCTTATGTAGTGGTGTGGATTGGCACTGCCCTCACAATCCGATTCGATCACGATTCGGGAGGTAGCGATGCGATTCGATCCGATCCGATTCAATTCTATAATGCATTGCAATGCATTACATTTCTATTGAAAGCAAAGCAAATGTTTCATCAGTCATGATGAGGCAATACAAGTAGTCAAATACTGAGCAACAATTTATTGGCTGTTTCCTGGATCAGTCTGTATCAATCTTGCAATGCTTTGAAGTACTCTTATTTAATTTAACATTCATTTGCTCCCGAAATATCCACGGAAGTAATTGAAACTTAAAAAAATTGCAGCATCGATTCTGGAACTTGCCGCATTGAGTTGGATCGTCCATGCCCCGCATTGGATTGGATCGCCGAATCGATCATTGTTGACACCACTAATCTTATGTCAGACACATAGTGGACCAGAACCACTCCAAGGAAAGAAGTTTGGCCTTCTTAATTTTGGCAGTGCATACTAACAAAAGCATCATAATGGAGGAGTGAAGTGGGACTGAGTTAGCTAGGCCGTGCCCTCCTAGAGACGCAACAGCTTCAGCGTTGCTACCAGTCATGTCAAGAGTAGGTGTGTCGTTCATGAACGAGCCGGTTCTTTTGAACGGCTCCCTGAAGTGAACGATGAGAACCGGATCACAGCTGGGGGAGCCACTCGACCGTTATTTCGTTCATTTTTCATTCATTTTAAGCACGTGACCTCGACCAGAGTAATTAAATTTGGGAAAAAACACAATTGTTTACCTCAAAGAGAGGCAAAAACGGTCTTTAGAAGCAGGAGAATAATCAGTTGTTGTTTGGACAAAATTACCTTGAGATGGAGTCAAAATATTACATTCTTAACACTGACTACATAATTTAAAAAATAGCCAAAAGAGCCAGTTTTTTGAACGACTCTTTGAAAGGAACGAGCCACTAAGATCCGGATCCCGTCAAAGAGCCATAAATCCCATCTCTAGTCAAGAGTCAATTCAAGTACTTTACAAGTTAACTCCTCCCACTTTGTTGGGAAGCAAACAATCATTAGCAAACCAAGGGAGGCTGTTTGGGAAATGTTAATAGTTATGCTGTTGGTCAGACCAAGTCTCGAAGAGATTTGAAAGTCGATTATAACCAGGCTAGGACTGAGTTACTCTGTGTGTGTGTGTGCGCGTGTGCGCGTGCGCTCGCTCGTGTGTGTGTGCGTGCGTGTTTGGTTTGGGGGTGGGTGGGTGTGTGTTTGTGTGGTGGGGGGGTGGGGGGGGGTGGTAGAGGTGTTAAAAGGACAGGTTACATTTGTTTGTGTGATCTGTAATGCATTTAATCACAATGGCAAATCAGATTCCCCCTTCATGTTGGTGCCAGCAGATGAGTGCCACATTTGTTGATTTTGTTAGTCATGTGTTGATTTGTTTAAAAAAAAAATCCAAGCCTGAAGCTTGCAGAGGTCCTGATCTATCGCGTCTGATCTAAGCTATGATGAAGGGACCTTGTGGAGTGATGTTGAGTGAGCACAGTGTAGGCCTACAAGCTGCCAGAAAGCTGCCTCTGAGCGCAAAGAACAGCAGCTTTAGCAGCATAAAATTAGCCTGGCGACGCCATCCATGTACTCCACCCAAAGATTTTGGCTCCGCACATCGTCTGGCAAAAGCCTCGAGCTCGGTTCTCTCAGTGTTTCGCCAATCAGCAAACAATTGAGAGTGGTGACGTAGAACTCACCCGCGAGTTCCGCTACTGATTGGTTAAGGTAACTATATTCATACTTTCGTTTTGTTATTTGTATGCTTTTGCGACGCTATAACGTAACAGGCATGCTAATAAAGCACAATATGGGTTTTAATTTGATTTTGGAACTTCAATTAATTTAAATGATAGAGTAAGATCAGACCATCTCCCATTGTCCACGGAGACGGATTCCTCATGCCTTTTGCCAGACTGATTGACGTAGTCAACAGTCAGCTATTCGCCCAGGCTAGCATAAAATCACTGCAGCATAAAATAAAATCATCATCATCACCACCATCATCAACAACAACAAATATGTCACAGTTTATGAAATGAAAGAAAGCTTGAAAGCATAAGCAGTGTTTCCCACAGAAATTTTGGAAACTATCGGGGCAGGATTTTTTTTGTCGGGCATTTCACGCGGGCATTTCATAGTCATTTCATGCGTAAATGCAAAACGGCAAAACAATGAGTAATGTATGACATTGGCGCATGGAGAATCTATAGGCCTACATTTCAGCCATTTATGTTTTCAGAAATTACATAAGATTTTACCCATGACATGTAGGCTATAGTAGGCCGCCTAGTACATTGTCATATAAAAAAAATGCAATACAGTTAATCATTTCTGTTTGCAACACACATTTCATTCGTCCCTCATGCAGGGGCCTATGCAATGAAAAAAAATTAAACAAAATACGACGACAGATAAGAATTTAGGAGCACTGTGAAATTCTTAACGCACAGACTAAAGGGGTCTAAGAGAGTAAGCTATGCATTTTTCCCCACACGCATAGGCGTACACATTCTACATGAGGGGTGGTAACAGGGCCAGTTTTTCAAAATTCCTCCCGGTAAAAGGGCTGAACAACATATTACACATTTATGTCTATTCACATTCATTACACATTCATTTCTATATGCAGCCCGATGTCTCCTCTGCTGTGTCAATGAAGGCCTGTCGCCTAACTCATTCTCATACAGCTGTAAAACATAGCCTGGGGAGTGTCAGTAACTCATCCCAACTGTCCCTTCTCTGAAGGTCTTTTTATTGCTCTCAAACCCAAGTTAACATGTTGTTGTAGTTATTAGGCCTAACTACAACAACATGACTAGGCTTTTGTCTCCCTCTGTCTTTCAAACAGTCGTGGTTTTCTCTATAGGATGTATTTATTCCAGGAGGAAATTGCAAAGGAAATCGTTTTCAAATCGTCTTTTAAAAAAACGGAAATCGTTTAAATTTTTTTTATTTTTTTTACATTTTCGGAAACTATGGCGGCCAAATTTAAACTATGGCGGTGTGCCATAGTTTCCTCAATGTACTGTATGGGAAACACTGATAAGCATACAGAAGAACAATCTGGAAAGAAGTGCGACGTAGGCTAGTAGGTTGCCAAAAACTCTCCGGTAGGCTTTCATACCTCTCTTGCCGTTGGGGAGTGAGGGTGTACCTGTTGCCAGCAGTCTGAGTCCAGGTGCTCTTTTGTTCACTCTGCTCGCCCATAACCTCAGCACTGGCAAGCAGCACTGTTGAAAAAAGACAAAATTCCAACATTGAAATTCCAGAATGACACTACAGTCGAACTCGAGTGATTGGTACATGACTTAAAATGTTAAAATTACAAATGCAATTCATAAATACTGACTAAGGAGTTTAAAAATTGATAAATATCCAAGCAGCAACAATGTGATTGGAGCTTAGTGGTGTTTTGTTTTTGTATGCGTTCATGAAACGAGAAAAAAAAGATAATAAACGTTTTAAAATTAATGAAAAGTTAGGGTGGACAGCTTTGTGATAAAACACATTTCAACAATGACATACTGTACATGCAAAACAGCAAAGAAGGAAAGAGGCAGATGTTGGAGTAACAATAGTATTTGTTTTCACATATTTACCCATTGCTTACAATAATGGCCTTCAAAATCACTCCGCTTGTAAAGGTGCACTGTGTAATATTTTTAGCAGTTTATCTCCAGAGTTCATGCTGCCCATTCACAAATGTTACCCAAATATTTACACACCATCAAATTCTAAGAATTTATTATGACTGGGAAAATGGATATTCTCCTTGTCTGTCATTTTGAATTTCCAGAAAAATAGATAATTTTCGCTGCAGAACTAACAATACTTTGGTCATGCTAGTAAATATTAATTTGTTACTTAGTAAAACTAAATACATGTTTTCATGAAAAGATCACATTGGAGAATTGGTAGCACAGTTTGAGCAGCATAGTTGCAATGCCTACGCTGGCCACCATCCTACACAGTGCACCTTTAAGCAACAACAGGCTTACTATGTTCGGTTTCAACAACAGGCCTTCCAGGGGCATGTGTCATAGTTAAATGAAATTAAAGGTTTACATAGTCAAGCGCTTTGAGAGGATTCCGTGCATGAGAGTTGAACTTCAACACTTTAAAGTCCAGTGTTGAGAGAATATCAGTTCACCTCAGCTTCACCTCTTGTCTTAATCCACCCGATGACATGCTCCTCAATGCTGCTATTTCTTCTCGTTGTGTGCCCTGAAGATGTTTAACTTGACAGGAGTCTTAGAGTGACTAATTTGTTGACTGGCTCAACATGAATGTCTCTCTGTGATGTTCTTTTTGTTTTTTTCCCTTGTACCTTTTCTTGGAGATTACTTAACGGCATGTTTTCACGCTACGGGACATTTTTCTGAGCTTTATTTTTGTCTCTCCCTCTCTCTCTCTCTCTCTTTCTCCTAAGGCTGTTAGTGGGAGGTCATGGAAACTTGGGTGTGTTTCTGGTACATTGACTGTGCTTGCCTGAATCCGATACTGGGGAAATGTAATCCGGGCTCTCCCCCTGTGGGAGAAATGGCTAAATGGATGAGGGCGAGTCCAAAGGGAGCCTTCTTTGACATCACCACCTTTCCTGTGAGGCTTGGTGTGGCACGGCATAGCACCGCACCACACTGCACTACACAGCACGGCACGGTACCGACTCACAGCACCCGCACAGTCAGTCAGTCTGAGGGGAATGAGCGCTTGATGGTCTTTGGTGTGGTCCAATGAGTCACTGGCTAGGCTTGGGGGCTGGGGGCGGGGGTCAGGTAAGGGGGATGGGGCCAGGGACGGGGACAGGGTTGCCAGATAAGACAGATGATTTCCAGCCCAAAAAATGCTCAAAACCTGCCTGGAAGCACTAAATTCCAATTCTAAATTTCACCCAATTCTAAGTTCTGTTGATTTCTATGGCCACAAATTTGCAGAAAGAATGCCCTTTTACCCATTTTTACCCACAGAAGGCCATTCTAAACTGCCCAATTGGGCGAGAAACAGCCCAATCTGGCAACAGTGGTTGTGGATGGGGCTTTGGATTGGAGGTGTGAGGTATGGGAGGTGGGGATGGGGGTGAGAGGGTTGGGATGGGGAAGAGGTATGTATGGGGTGATGCGGGGGCGGGGGGGCGGTTATGAGGTAAGGGTGGGAGTGATGGGGATGTGGATGGAGGGTGGGAGTGGAGAAGTAGGTGGGAGTGGAGAAGGGGGTGAGGATGGAGAAGGGGGTGAGGATGGAGAAGGGGATGGGAATGGAGGGAGGGAGTGGAGATGGAGGGTGGGAGTGGAGAGGGGTGTGGGGTGTAGAGAAGGGGATGGGAGTGGAGAAGGGGGTGGGTATGGTGATGGGTATGGGAGGTGGGAGTGGAGAAGGAGGTGGGGTGTGGATGTCCTCTCACCTCCCTCAACCTGAACAGTTTCAGGGCACTAAAAGCCCTCAGCTCCTCAAGGAGGAATGCACTGCACTGACGACACGACACCATCAGGCATCCAACCCTTGCTGCATGCCATGCCTGGTCTGGTCTGGTCTGGCCTGGCTTGCTCCAACTCCACAGCAAGCATGCACTTATGAACTACTGTCTATTCTTTCTGTCTCTTCTGGTGTGTCTTTTTCTATTTCTTTTTGTCAGAGCAGACACGCACGTTTCTTCTTGAAGTGACGTGTCCTACCTCTACCCTACATTCTCCACCTCCACGTCCACCTCCAACTCCTCCACCGCTTTCTTTATGTCTTTATGTCTTTCATTCCTCCTTCAGAACAGTGGCATGTTTTTTCTTCTCTTACTTTCTCTCTCAGCCACACACACACACACACACACACACGCAAACACACACACATACACACACACACACACACACACACACACACACACACACACACACACACACACACACACACACACACACACACACACACACACACACACACACACACACACACACACACCTACCTCTGTTGCTCACCCCTTAGTATCCATAGACAGAGTGTCTCCTTCTCCCCTGCTGTTAATGATGTGCTGGACAAGTTCAGGTCAGCAGCAGAGAGCTCAGCCGAGCATGAACAGGGGAGGCCCAGTCTGGCTGCCGTGATGTCCTAGGCCAAGGGGTTCCCAAACTTTACCATGACAAGGCCCCACATACATGTACCACGGGGCAGCCATGACTCAATGGTTAGAGTGCTGGCCTTTAGATCAGAGGGTTGCCGGTTCAAATCCCACCCTTACCAGCACCTTCATCCCTTGCTGTAGTGCCCTTGAGCAAGGCACCTAATCCCACATTGTAAGTGTAAGTGTAATGTGATTTAATGTAATGTACCAGTACATTCCAGACAAGACCCCCCTCACATGGGTCATGGGTTCCCAAACTTTACCATGACCAGAGTTGTATAAAATAGAAGTACTCTTACTTATGTAATTACAACACTAGTACTATGTTATTACAAAGTTGAAACATGTAATGTCATACCACTAGTGTTGCAATTACAGCTGTATTACTTCTACTTTCTACTTTATACAACTCTGACAATGACACCTGCATGGCTGTCGTATGTGAGCGGTAAACTTTTTCCAACAGCTTTATATCGAGTTGTATCCACCTCTGTCCAGTGAATTTAAGGCAGCGGTTCCCAAACTTACATAGGTCGTGCCACCCTATTTTTACCACCCTCTTTTCACAAGTATAGCCTAGGCCTGTGAGTCAGTGCCCCACAGGGATATAAAATAATAATGATAATAGTAGTAAGGTTCAGAGATGTAGTGGATTATAATAATACCGTATTTAACTAAACAGAATATTGTTTAGCTTATTTTATGTTTATTTTGGTGTAGTTAGTAATTCAATTTATGCAATTATTTATTTTGTTTTCGCTGCCAACCTGCCGTGGCCCTCCTAGTACCCCCTGATGTAGCCATTGTTCAGCGTTGTTTCTAGTCAGGCCTGGAGCAATCCAAATATTGTTTCTGTGCTCCGTAGAAATCAGGAACTCCACCCACTTTGTCAGGAAGCAGTCAACTTGGAGGAGCTCCAATGGCCCTGGGTAGAGGTGTGTTCAAGGCAATGACGTGGTTTAAGTGGAGACGTTCTAGTGGGACTAAGAAATGTTTGGTTTAAGCTTCGGCACAGCCTTTTTCTGACCTTGACCAGTAGCAAACAGAGAGAGGCGGGTTAACCAGCCGTTTGGGAAAGGTTATTCGTTATCTTCTTGGTCGGACTAACATCTCAGTACGAGATTCGATGATAATCAGGCAACTCCTGATGTCCTCCACAGGGGTCCCCGGCCCCCCACTTTGAGAACCTCTGTCCTCCTACGCTGCCTGGACTGTCGGTCCGGGGGGAAGCCGGCGGCGGCGCCATGATGCTGCATTCTCATTCACCCCTCACTTCAGGGTCCCTGCGGTCACTCAGCCCCATCCGTCCACCCATTCACTCACTCACTCACTCACTCCTCAGCTGCTGTCGCCACTGCTAATCCCTCTCTTTCTCTTGCTCACTTTTCTTGCTCTTTTTTTCTCTCTCTTTAGCTCTCTTTCTTCCTGTCATGCTCTTTCATTCGTTCTTTCTTTCTTTGTCTTTTATTGTGGCTGTGTTATTTTTTCTACTCCTGTACAGATTCTCAGACAGTAGCTTTGTGGCGTGCGAGGAGGACAGTAGCTTTGTGGCGAGGAGCGAGGATGCGTCATTCTCACCCGGGAAGAGAAGAGCGCAGAGTTCACACGTACGGTAGCGGTGCAGGTGTGCAGCGGGAGGTAAGTGGAAGTGGGCAGGAGCAGCAGCGAGACTTCATTGTTGTTCTACAGGCGTGGTGCTGCCGGACGCTCACTGATAAGCTGGTCACAGGGGAGCTGGCTAGGTGGGTGTGGAGGCGTGGGGATGGAGTAGCCAGGCCATGCCCTCCTAGTGATGCAACCCCTTTGGCACTACTTCTAGTCAGGCCAAGACCCAAGAGCAATGTAGATATCGTTTCTGATCGCAAACCAAGGGAGGCGGGTCAACCATGCCGTTTGGAAAATGTAAATTGTTATGCTCTTGGTCAGACCAAGTCTCGAAGAGATTTGAAAGTTGATGATTTTATTTATTTTTTATTTAACCTTTATTTAACCAGGAAAAATAAACCCGTTGAGATTAAGAACCTCTTTTACAAGGGTGTCCTGGCCAAGTGGCGGCTCAAGTTACAAAATTAAAATTACACAGTTGCATTAATAAATCAAGTAAAATAACACGTCAATTGAAACAGTTACAGACAATAGACTCTGTCTCAAGTGATCTCATCTTGGAATTAAAATCGTTCAATGGAATCAGATCTGTTAGTTTCAAGTCCTTTTGTAGATTGTTCCATGAGGTAGGGGCTGAAAACACAAATGCCCTCTTCCCCAGTTCTGTGCGGAAGCAAGGGACAGAGAGTAACAAATGGCCTTTAGAGCGCAGACCATAAGACTCAATATTCCTCACTTTGATTAGGCTGCAGATGTAAGGTGGCAGTAGTCCGAGTATTGCCTTGTAAATAAATGTATACCAGTGAGTAAGTCTCCTGGTAGTCAGTGAAGACCATTTAACTCTGGCATAGAGTTCACAGTGATGAGTTTGAGCCCTACAGTTAGTGATGAACCTCAGGGCACCATGATACACAGAGTCAATCTTACTCAGACATTGGGATGAAGCATTCATGTACAGCAGGTCTGCATAGTCTAAGATGGATATAAAAGTTGCACAGACAATGCACATCTTAACATCAAAGGAAAAACAGAATTTATTTCTAAATAAAAAACCTAGTTTTAGTTTAGGTTTCCTTATAAAATGTTCAATGTGGGCTTTGAACGTCAAAGTATCATCAAGCAAAATACCCAGGTATTTATACAAATGTACCACCTCAATTTCAGTTCCCTCAAGGGAGAGTACTGAGGGGATGATTGATGGTACTTTCCTTGGCTTTGAGAACAACATTTGCTTAGTCTTATCAGCATTAAGAAGCAATTTTAACTGTAAAAATGTCTGTTGGATCACATCGAAAGCCTGAATGATAATCAGCAGAATTAGAAGTGGACAGCAATAGCAGTGAGACTTCCTTAGACCTTGTTCTACAGCTGTGGTGCTGCCGGATGCTCAGTGAGAAGCTAGGAGCTATAGCTAGGTGGGTGTGGGTGGGGCTGGACTGGTGGAGTGTTTTTGCCAGGGGACCAAAAGACACAACTGTCCTAACTCACAGGCTATCAAAACCAATAGATCTATATTTATGACAGTCTAAAATTGTAGGCATTGTTTCGATCAGAATATGAATTAGTTTATATTATACTATTAGTGATATTTATTAGTATTCTTGGGGTCCCAAACTCAATGTTGAAAAGCACTGGTATAGGGTGTGTGTGTGAGAGAGAGATAGAGAGAGAGAGAGACTGCATGACACATTTAATTTTGACACATAAAGTTTTACCACGTTTAAAGAAGCAGCAGCATCATATAATATTATGTGCTTTAAATCCCTTGGGGTGAGTAAAGTGTATCTACTTTAAGCAACATTTTCCTCTAAGTAGTAAACGTTACATAAAGGGGAATGGTCCCTGGCCCAGGTCAGTAGGCTACAGCTATCCATTTGGCACCTTCCTCTAGAGTAGTGTTTCTCAACAGGGGCTTGACAGCCTCCCGGGGGGTGTTGGGCAGCCCTACATGGGGACACTGAGAAGGATACAGCTCAGCGGGGATGGTGCGTGGTTTCCATCGGGGGGGCATTAGTCTATTATTAAATTTTATTTTATAATACTAAGTGGGACATTGACAAGCTTATGATGAGGTCAAGGGGGTGTTGGGAGGCTTATGATGAGGTCAAGGGGGTGTTGGGAGGCTTATGATTAGGTCCAGGGGCGTTTATTCAAAAAAAGGTTGAGAACCGCTATTCTAGACGTTATAGGGCCTCACATGTGTGAGGCCATGTTGCCTGGGCGCCATCTCTGTGGCTCCTGTCTGAAACGCTCCCCCACCACCCGCTCTTTTTTTTTCCCCCTTTCTTTTTTTCTTCTTTTTTTCTGGGAAGGAACAATGCCCTCTCAATTAGACCACTTGGTTTGTTTTTCTAACTACTTTTGTGCAGCCACAGGGGGGGCCGGGGGGTCGGGGAGCTGGGTGCTTGAGAGTGAGTTGAGCTGACGTGTCTTTCTCAAGTATGCATTAGGTCACATGCAGTGTGGACACAGCATTAGAAGCGCATGGGCTACTAGCAGGGCTGGATTAAGACGGCATGGAGCCCCTATGCTACAGGTTTCTTTGGACCCCCCCCCCCTCAAGGCAAATTTCATAACAAATTTATATAGACAGTGTCATAATTACTTTCTAGGAATTAAGGATAACATGTCTACCAACTGTAATCAAATTAAGAGATGATTTTTTTAAATTTTTACAATTCTGCACTTTTTCACTTTTGGCCAATTTGGAGGTCCCTGGCAGGTGCAGCCATACAGTATCTAGCCTGTGTGTTAATCTGGCCCTGGCCACTGCTCGTGATCAGGGCTGCTGACAGCTTTTGCTGGGCCCAGGGCAAAGTCAGTTGAAAGGGTCCCCCATCCAATACATACAGTGTAATGAAAACCCAATTCTGGTCCCCCTCTCTCCCTGGGCCTGGGACAACTGACCCCTTTTTCATCCTTGTCCGCTTTGCTGCTCCTATTGACCATTCTCTTCACTGCCGATTGCGTTAAAGCATCTGAGCAATGACACAATGAACTCTTCTCTTTTCCTGTCTTTTCTTTTTCAGCTCCACTCTTCATCTCTCTTTTCCTCTCTCTGATTTCCATCCCTCTCAGCTCTTCTCTTCTTCTCTCCCTCTTCTGTTATCCTTTCTTCTCTTCTCTCCTCTCTCTGATTTCCCTCCCTCTCGACTCTTCTCCTCTTCTCTCCCTCTTTCATTATCCTCGCTTCTCCTCTTCTCTCTCCTCCCTCAAAACTCCTCTTCTCTTCTCTCCCTCTTCTGTTATCTTCTCTTCTCTTCTCTCCTCTCTCTGATTTCCCTCCCTCTCTCTTCCCTTTCCTCTTCTCTCCCCCTTCCGTCATCCTCTTCTCCTCATCTTTCTCCTCCTCTCTCCTCGCCCTCCACTCTTCCATTATGCTCTCTCTCCTCCCTGTCGTCTCTTCTCCTCATCTGTTCCCCTCCTCTGTTGTCATCATCCTGCCATTGTAACGTCACCCCGATGTCCCAGGATGCTCCAGTGTAGTAACAGTCTCCACTGTCCTCCTAGCGTCATGCGGGAGATGGGAGTGGGGTGAGGGGACGAGTAGCAGACAGGAAGTAGGAGGAGGGGGTGGGGCTCTGATGTCTCTCTGGAACCCAGGCGTCATTGGCCGCGTTCGCAATGGCGCATTTCTGCGAAGTCTGCGCATCGCTCATGTGCAATGCGATATTACAATGCATTCTAGTTTTAAAAACTCTAAACAGAATGCATTGAAATGGTGAAGTGCACATGCACCCTGTGCAGACTGCGTAGAAATGTGCCGTCACAAATGCTGCCAATGACTGCTGCTGGCTACTACTACTACTGCTTCTCCTGTTGGCTGCTACTGCTAGCTGCTTGGCCTCCCTTTGTTTCTGCCTGAGCAGCTAGCTGAGCGTCACTCTCTGTGGCATTGTGGAGCCTGCAGGCCACAGGGTCAGCTAGTGTAGGGAACTCCACACACACACACACACACACACACACACACACACACACACACACACACACACACACACACACACACACACACACACACACATGCACACACCACAGCCTCAAGACGCCACTGCTTGGGCCACGTAACAGTGTCTCATGTGGGTGTGTGAGCGTAAATGTGTGTCCATGTGTGTGTTTTCCTTTACCCTTGACCAATATTCCACGCATGAGTCCATGTACGCAGAGAATGTCTGTAGCCTCTTACTGCAGATGGGATCGTTGGCGGGCCTATTCACTATTTGCTGAAAATACTCAACTACATCATAACAACATTGCTATGACAGCACAGAGAGCCTCAAGTAACATATTAAGACATAGCCATTACAATTATGGTGACAGTAAGGTTATAACATAGCCTCTGCGCTAAGGGGTTAAAACACAGGAGCTCTGTCTTGCTCAAGCAAAAGCTTGCAAGCTGGCAGTGCTCTGCACCAATCAGAGAGGGACATGCAGAGAAGGCTGGTTGGTTTCCCGTTCCAGGGTTGCCAGATGAAGCTGATAATTTCCAGCCCCAAAAATGCTCAAAACCCGCCTGGAAGCACTAAATGCTGACCAATTCTATTGATTTCTATGGCCACAAATTGGGCGTTTTTTCTCCAAAATCCATTTTTACCCGCAGACGGCCATCCTAAGCAGGAAACCGCCCAATCTGGCAACACTGTTCCGTGCGTGTGTTTGAGTGGGGTGCCAGCAGGGCATGCCCCAGTTGGACGCTGATGATGACAATGACGCTGACGTCACCTGAATTCATGTGCTTGCGATGCCTTCCTCCAGTAACGTGGAACTATTCTGATGCTGTTTTTGGTAGAATGTGTGGTTGACCTAGCATATCTAAAATGAATTTTAAATTATTCAATTTTATAATGGAATAAGTAGAATAGAAAACGTTTTTTAGGCATTATTAGTGCCATTTTTTAACTACTTGGTACATTAGTTTTTCGTTTGTTCCATGAATTTATGAAGTGTGGCAATGCCAAGTTGACAATATTGACTAGGTTTTGCTTTTGTTTTGGCTGTTAGGTGGGGGCCCCTAGGCTGCAGCCATATCTAGCATGTGTGTCAATCCGCCTCTGCCTGGGGGCTTCACCTCTGCACTGCACAGCATGTACCATAGCTTGTTCTGCTACTGCACTCAGACTGTTCTGCAGGATTGACACGAGGCCCCCGCCTGCAATGCTCTGATGTTATGGAGAAGATTGACACGAGGACCCCGCCTGCAATGCTCAGCTGTTATAGCGGCTTGACATCAGTGGACGCTGTGGAACTCGGATATTCTAAGGGATTGCCAACGGGGGTCTCGATCCCAGGGGCAATCCACTTGCCCACTTTACCCCGCGCAGGGCAGGTGTAAGCCGGCCTACAAAACAAACAGAACGCACTGTACTGTGCTTTACGCACACGATGGCAGCAAGAGCCAGGGGCAGTGTTTGGTGGCTGTCGTTGTGTGTGGGGTGGCGCTGCTGTGTTGTATGATTAAATATCACTTAGCGATTGGGGGATTACGGCGGAGGCGGGTACAGCGGCATGGACCTCTGAGTCATCTGGCGGTCATCGTGCGCTTGTTTGTTTGTTTTGCGAGTGAGAGAGAGAGAGTCATGTTGGGACACAACAGCTTTGCATTAGCCCGGCCTCCAAGAAAGCCAGATTGACCCCCCCGAGCTGCCGTAGAGTAGAGTAGACAGTAGAGCAGAAGGTGTGACGGACAGAGTGGAAGCTTTGATTTCTGCGCGAACGACTTGCCCCTCTTCTTCCATCCATCCACGTCTGTCCGTCCGTCCGTCCGTCCGTCCGTCCGTCCGTCCCCGCATCGCCGGGCCCCGTGCTTCTGATATTAAATGTCACTCCTATTCCTATTCCAGCAATTTTCCAACTATTGAAGTTCCGCAGGGAGATTAATGTGGTTTGAAATGCTACCAAGCCACATTTACAGGATGTGGAAAATCTTACTCGACAGTCGGACCCCCTCGGCAATCGGGGGCACCAGTCACATTTGGTTTACCCAGTAGGACGAGGCCAGGGACGACGTCACTGGAGTGTGACTGTGAGGCAGTCGGTACAGTGCGATGGGTGATGATGATGATGATGATGCAATCGACTCATTCATCTCTCCCTCTCAGTCATGCTAATTCAATTATGCATGAGAACGTTTCTCCTTTTAATCATTATTCGTTTGGTCAGGCCATAAGCGGAGCCCTGACGCCACGTGGTGCTATGGGTGCACACATTTATCAGTGTATATATCGTAACATGCTGTTACACTATACTATATTGCAGGGACGTGCACAGGAATTTCAAAGGGCAGTTGCTCTAACCTGAAGAAAGGGCACCCCCCCCCCCCCCAAAAAAAAAAAAACATCAGCAATGAGCGGCCTTCAGAATTTTTAGGAAACTGCACCATGGGTATTATTATTTTTAGTAGTAGTAGTAGAAGTAGTATATTATTGTCATAATTATTAATATTTTTTATTGTATAGTATCCTGAATATGCGTACCATATGATATAACATGCTAGTTTTTAAACATGAAGGCCTACCTATTAATCATATCAGAGATGATCAGCCTTATGCCCACCTGCCCTAAATGTCTCCTGATCCACATGTCCTCATGTGTGGTATGTGGCTGCCCCTAAATTAAATGAAATTATGAGAAAAAGCCTTGATAGTTTTTAAACCTGTATCAGTCACAGAGATTATCAGTCTTATGCCTACCTGCCCTATGTGCAGAGGTCTGTGGCTCTGAGTCATCCTCATCTTAAATGAAATGAAATGATGAGTAAATTAATAGGCTAAATATGAGGATGCTTAATCAATTAACCCACTGTCATCTTTATAATCCTTGTAGCAGCCAAAGTAGACTTTAAGTTATAATAAATAGAAATAGTTAAAAATTGTTAAAAAGATCATTTAATTTGAATTTGAAATTTTATTAATAGGCATAGGCCTATTCCATGATTAAAATGATGAATATTATATAGGAAAGCTAAAACAATAAGAATTCACAGGCTTAGGTCATTTGTTGGGTCTTTTGTAGCCTATATTAAAAATGTGTACTGTCGCTTTAAGAATGGACGAGCCGGCTTTCATTTCAGATCACAAAGAACCGTGGCGTGGGAGCACCAGTTCTTATATGTTGCTCTGAAGCTCCGAGCTTCTCGCAGACTTTATAACCTTTTATTTTCATTACAGATATTTTAGTTAGTTCATGCACATTTTGTAGGCCTATGTCTTGAGAAGAACAGTAAACGTCAGTTATCACGTGGAGTGGATTCAATTACATGGACATTGACAGTGGAAACAGTAGCCTATCTTTGGGTCGGAGAATAGGCTATATCAGCGTAAGAAAACGCACTTTCCTAGCGGTCTCACCAAGATCAAACCTCTACAATCCTGAAAAAGATTCTCTGCCTCACCTGCACCTGTTCATTTTTTTCGCAGCCAACTCTGCAGAGATGTGCTTCCTTTAGCTAGCCTACCCCCTTAAGTTCTCTCTTGCTTGATAAAACGACATGTCATCTCCATGTTTCTTAGTTGGGTTAGCCTTCCACAAAACAACCTGAGCCATGTAAAACGTTGACTGCAAGCAAGCTAGCTGGCTGTCGTATTCCCCCAATATCTGAACGTGGCACACCCCGGCTGTCAGATTATTTAGGATCAAACGTCCTAAACTCGAGATCGGCTTTAAGAGACATTAATTGTGATCATGTAGTTTAATACTGTGTAGTCGGCTGTGTTTCCAGCTCACCTCAGGCCGTCAGGGCAGTCGCTCTACTCCCACGACATCTTCGACATATTTTGCGTCTCTGCCCTGGTCGCATGCTTGTTCCCCCCTCCCTCCCATGTAGAGCTGCGCGTGCCCCCCGCATCGCGCATGCTGCCCCTCCCTTTGCCTATCTCGAGGTGCAGGTGAATCTGAATTTGAAAACTTAATTTAGGAAGCTTCAATCAAAAATACGAATTGCAAAGCAAATCAGTTGAAACATGAAATCTTAGCCTATTTTTCCGAGGCATATCTACAGCTGGCTGTCGGGTTTTTTTGCTACCTAAACGTGGCGCTGGCTGGCTGTCAGATGTATGATAACTAAAAGTTCTAAACTCAACATTGTATTAGAGAGGTTGATTGTGAGCATATTTTGTACCCTAATATGTAGACTGTGTGTAGGGCTCTAGCCGACACCCAGGCATCTTCAAAATCTTTCGTGTGTCTCATAGGCGCTCAAGGGCCTGTCGCGTGCCTTCTCCCTCCCCACCGGAGTTGTTGCGTAGTACCTACCTCACATCGCTCGTGCCCATTCTCGACGGGTCTGATGAATTTGTATGACTGACTTAAGTCTTTATTGTACAAAACTTAAATCAAAATTATGAATTATAAAGAAATCAAATGATATTGAAATATGAAATTATAATTGCCATATTATTTTCCCCTCCCTTGGAAGGGCAATATCAGCCAATGTGGGCAAAAGGGCCGTTGCTCGGGCACCGTGGGCAACTATGCCATGCATGTGCCTGCTATATTGTGTAATATACTCTCTGTGTATTATACCGTAGCGTATCCTGATTCACTTTGTGTCAAAACATTCTCATCATGCAGTAGGCTATCTCTTTCCTGCCTCTGCTTTTTTCGACCTGCCCTTTAACTCATTTTAGCCTGGAGCAACACACTGTATAATACGCTGCATGCAGGCTCTTGAGATGTGTGGCAGAGATGAATGCACACATTCCAATGCAAAATGAGAGTCCTGGCTTTTAAATGCAACTTACTTCATGTTTTTATGTGCTTCGGAGGCTGAGATATTTAGGTTTTAATAGGCAGAGAGCACCTTTTCCCAAAAAGGGCTTAGGCTAAAATGGGTTAAAGATGAGTGTCGCTGTTTGACTATCTGTAGAAGGTCTAGCCCCCACTGCCCACCACCCCCACCCCTCACTCCCCCGTCCCATAAGAGGGGGTGAACATGAGGGGTTTTTGAGACTCCTACGCCGGGTTGGCAGGCAATTGAAAAGGTTTTTTTTGGTGGGGGGAGGGCTCACCAATAATTGGATGTTTTTAGGGGCCCCGCTGCCATCTCTGCAGACATGTATGCCTTGCTCATGTTCATTACATATTTTCAAAATGCAGGTCATGCGTAGAATAAAATGAAGATTTTTAAATGCTATTTATTATTTACTCTTTATTGTACTTGCACTCCTTTCCCCAAACATCCATAATGACACATACAGTGGCTATAAAAAATATAAAAATACAAATATCTTAACCACACAGACATATACGCACATGGGGAGCAAGTGCATGAACAAGCAATAACTTGCTTGTCCGGACTGACTAATCCATGGTTATGTCAAGCAAAAAAAAATCAGTTATTATTATTATTTATTTATTATGATTTTGTATGGAAATGGTCTCCTATTGGTCTCCCATTCCAAAGACATGGCTTGTACTGTAGTGTACTGTATTCGTGCTAATACGGCCGGCGCTGCTGTGTGTCTTGAAACAAACACGGGTCCATATTGGCCACGCATGCAATGTCCTCCATGTCAAGAGGCCACCTCAAATCCCACTCCTCATTTGTAAGCAGGATTACCAGCTGCCCTGTAGTGAGAGTCGACTCACTCACAATGTTCTGAATCACATACTTAACCCAGTAATAATACGTGTGTGTGTGTGTGTGTGTGTGTGTGTGTGTGTGTGTGTGTGTGTGTGTGTGTGTGTGTGTGTGTGTGTGTGTGTGTGTGTGTGTGTGAGAGAGAGCGCATGAAAATGTCTGCCCGTGTACTGTATTTACATGGATGTGTGTGTGTGTGTGTGTGTGTGTGTGTGTGTGTGTGTGTGTGTGTGTGTGTGTGTGTGTGTGTGTGTGTGTGTGTGTGTGTGTGTGTGTGTGTGTGTGTGTACACACATAGTGGGTCATATGTGTGTGCGTAAAAAAATGTACTATGACCCGTGCTAATGTAGAGGCATGTGACCTATTGTATTGCATCAGCAAATGTGTGGCATTAGATATTATATGTACAATGGCTCCAAGTCATATAGGCTGATACACAGTCATACAGGGTACTCGGAAGACTCATTTTTGTCACGCTCCATCAAGCCTTACGATATTGGAAAACTCACTATAAAGACCTTTGAGTGGATTAAAGTATAATATGGTAGTACAATAATGTATAATATATTATATAGGTACCGCTATCATAAGAATTACTTTTCTACTACCCTGCACATAACGCTCTAGCTTTTTGGCTTGCAGTACTCTCATTTATGATGGTGATATTATGTTATTATATTACTATAAAATGAAAATACCCCTTTTCATTTCTCAGTGATTTTCAAGTATTCCTTCCATTTCATTACCTCGGGAAAAAGCGATGAAGGATGAATAGAACTAAATTTCGATATTAAGATCTCAAAAGACTAATTTTATGTTTGAAAGTTTGCTGTCTGAAATGGCATACTAATAATGATTGATTATTAGTTCAAAAAGAAAATGTTGCATATTTATTATAAATACTGTAGTTGAAGTCTTCTTTCAACAATAAAATTGCAAATTTGACCTTATTCTTTTATGTATTCCATGTCTCTCCTCTTGAACTCTGGCCTGGCTTTTTTCTGATTGTATTGGGATGCTTGTAATGCCTGGGGTTACATTTGCAGGATGTAATTCCTATGAAAAGATGTAAAAAAAAAATATTAACCAGGAAAACTCTATTTAATTGCGTGGGTATGGTCGTCTTAGGTTGCATGTGCAATAGTATTCTAGGCTGGATGGTTAATATGGTTAATAAATGGTTAATATATTAAAGCACCATCAATGATTGTTAAAGGTGCACTGTGTATGATTTTTAGTAGTTTATTTTCAGAATAAATGCTGCCCATTTACAGATGTTACCTTTGTCATGAACACTTACCACCACCATCAAATTCTAATACATTCATTATGACTGGGAAAATTGAACTTTTCATTCATGAAAAGGGGGATCTTCTCCATTGTCCGCCATTTTGAATTTCCAGAAATATATATTTTTAGCTGCAAAACTTACTGCACTTTGGTCATACTAGTAAATATTACTTACTTTATTACTTGATAAATATTCATGAAAGTAAAGTTTCCGTTAGCAGCATAGTTGCAGTACCTGCTCTGGCCACCATCCTACACAGTGCACCTTTTACTGTAAAGGCAAAAGTGAAGGGTTGGCTTTTATACCACATGTTGCTGCTTTAGGTAATGGTGGACCAATTTTGTTTTCCTTATTCAGCATTATATGATTTACTTTCCTCATTAAGTTCATCAGTGTCCCTGTCTGTTGCCCTGGCTGCTATACATTATCTACCTTATTGACTGAATATTGTGTGTGTGCGTGCGTGCGTGCGTGCGTGCGTGCGTGTGTGTGATTTTGACAGGCTCCGTCTGTGGAGAGTGATCAGGCGTAGCGGGGAGTATAGCATGCCTTGCAGGAGGCTGAAGGCTAATGGCAGGGCCCTCCCATGTCTGTGATGGAGGCGGGAGCGGAGACTGACTGATTGCCATGGGTAGCAGATGTCATGAGAAGAAGGCATGAATACAGGTTTGATAATAATGACACTTGATGAAACCACAGAAGTGCCCCTACGTCAACAGTGAAATGATGAATCACATTCCTTTGCTATTTGCAATATTTACTTGTTATTACACAAAGTGGGTCTTAATTTGTGCGGACAGAGCTGAATATAAGGCTGTGTTTAAAAGTTAATGGTTTTCTTTTTGTGTTTACACCCACTCAAGACTGATGTTTGTGCATATCTGTAAATATTAAACAATTAGTAATTGACCACAACACCACCATGTTGCATGCATGATATGTGAACCTCGGCAGACTGGCATGTTACATGTGGCTCGTCTTCCCTGGAGTAAACAAGGCGATGACACACGATCTCCCTCTATTGGGCCCATTCTATTTCATTAATTCTGAATGTTTAATGAGTTCTAGTGCTGTGATCATTACGTCTTGTTCCGCCCTATACGTACATACTCAATACTCAATATAGACTCTTTTGCCTGGTGAAATCATATCCGCAGATTAATGTTCGATGCTCAAATACAACAACCATTTGAAAGACAGCCAAGGGCGGCAGAGGTATTGTGGTTAAAATACTTTTCGGCCGTGTAGATTTTTTCCTCGTGAAAGCTGATTGCAGTAGTAAGGTTTCTGTGTTATTATTCAGCTCTGCTGTTTGGAGATGACATTAGATATACCTGTAAGAAGAGGAGCGGGACAGGAAGTTAGTTCAAAATTAGAGAGCAGCTCATCGTCTCGATTGAAACCATGTGTCACAGTCACAGTAGACATCTTCCTATGTTGGGCAACACGGCAAAGACTGAATGACTGCATATGGATTATGAAAGACTTTTTTTGGGCTCAGGCGTCAGGTGGAGTAACAGCATTTAATGCCCCATAAATCAGTGGTGGTGTCGTGCCGAAAAGCGAGTGCCTGCCAGAACACGAGTGCCCTCATTGAAACCAATGGAAACCGATGACCAATTTTTCAGATAGTTTTTACCCATTTTTGCAGATAAATCTGACACAATTTAAGATGGAAAGCCTATCAATAAAGCATCTACATTCCTTCTGGAAGTATTACAAAGAACTGGTTACAATTTCAGTATTATTTCCATGAAAGAATCGAAGAATTGTCATAACAAATGTTACAGTTTCATTCAAATAGCTCATATTAAGTGCAGGACGAGTAATGTTTCATAAGCATATTTTTAGTTCATAAATTATGTAATTCATTCTGCAAGAAATTGTATAATTTTCTCTCAAAAAATGTCATTGGTTTCAATGAGGGCACTCGTGTTCTGGCAGGCACTCACTTTTTGGCACGACAGTGGACAGTAACGAAGTAAATGTAATTCGTTACTGTACTTAAGTAACATTTTCATACTTTCATACTTTACTCAAGTATTTTTATTTGGTAAGACTTTATACTTTTACTTCACTACATTTCAAAGCGAAATTTACTTTCACTTCGTTACATTTACAGCTACACTCGTTCCTTTTTTTAATTTTTTTAAGGCGATACACGGCAGGTGAATTAATTCATGTTGAATGCCCTGGTCATGCTGGTGTGAAGAAAGTAAAACTGAATCCGATTGGCAGACTCAGAGATTCGCCATTGTGATTGGTTGTAATGTGTCACGTGACAACAAGCTCTCCTGTACAGATTTAGTTTTAGAAGGAAAGCGAGCAGAGCAAGACCACTGATGTGTCCACTGTTGCGACTTGCGAGACGAATTGAAATAAGAAGAAACGGTACCTACTTTCTAGTAACATGCGGAAAGCACAGCAAAACAACAAAGCAGGCGACAATAACTTTGTTAGAGTGTATTAATCTGCACGTCGTATTCGTTGTGTGGGGGAGAGGTTTGGCTCGCACTGCAGGCTGCACTCTCCTGACAAGACGAAATTTGTCTGATAGGCTTCGCGTTTGAACTGAATAATCAGCGAATTGATACTTAATGTAGGCCCTACTGCTTATTTGACTTACTGTGCTATATCTGTGTTATGGCTTACAAGAGAGTCACATAATTGCCGCTTTTGTAGCGTGTTGGTTTATTGAGTCAAGTACACAGGATGCCTAAACGCTGCTTATTCCAAACCATCCAGCCGCACAACTCCGTGATAGCATTCTTTCCCCTCAATACATTGCAGTATTTTCTGAAGCAGTTGGGAATAACAATTACTTGTCTAATAGACTCCCCTGTCACCAAAAAAAATTATTTGCTTCAACTTTATGGAAAAGAGGCTTGTGTAAAGGGTTTGTATCTTTACATGAGGATTAGCCATGCCCATCATACCGTGCAAAGTGAGGCTACATTCAACATGTATCCTTGCAACATGTATCCTTTCCCTTAAGTCAGATCAGTAGGCTACAGTAGATATGAAAAGCACTGGCAATACCACCAAAGTGAGGTTGTAAAAAACAACAATAACAAAGTAATAAAAAAAAGAAAAGAGAGAGAAAAAAGTGGACTTTGGCTAAATATTGGCCCAGTGATGTACACAGGCACAAAAGGCTTTTTCATGATCAGGCAGAAGTGTTCCAATTAAGTTGTATCAAGTAGGCTATTGCAAATCATTGGCATCTAGCAAAAAGAGACCATTACAAGTATATGAAGATGTTCCTATCTTTAAAGGTAGCTTAGAATCGCAAGAAGTCTGTTTGCCCATACATAGGCCTAAGCCAACCTTAACATAACCAAACACTACATAATAATAATAATAATAATATAATAATAATAATAATAATAATAATAAGAGAAGAAGAAGTCTACCAAAACCATAATTATAATAAAAATTAAACATAAAGTACTTTATTGGCTACTACTCTAACTCCTTGCTGTCACAAATAAGTAGGCCTATACTGGACTAGGCCTACGGCTGGGGGGTATTGTAGTAGTTGTTCTAATAGGCATATAATCAATTTCAGCCTGATCATTCTTAATATTAATGGCCTTTCATGTGTTCTTTTGGGCATGTTAGGGTCAGTATTAACTGTTTAGAGAGGTGAAAATGAACTTCTGATGCTATAACATCCATGGACTTACTCCACAGTGTTTCTGAGGCCTGTTAAGGCCTAGTTCTAACATGTTCAGTTGGTATAGCCTATGCAAATCAGAGGATATTTAATTAGATATGACCAAACTAGGCCTACAACACTTAAATATTAAAATTGCACCAAAGGCCTCATTTTTAAGTTTTTACTTTTTACTTTTAGTACTTAAGTATTTTTGATGGCAGATACTTTTGTACTTCTACTCAAGTAAAAAAGTGAGGTGAATACTTTCACTTTTACTTGAGTAGTTTTCAATGCAAGGTAACTGTACTTTTACTCAAGTACATAACTGGTGTACTTCGTCCACCACTGCCATAAATGAATTAGTGGTTGATACGCTGCAATGAATATGGTTCTTAGATAGTTCACTAAAAACAAACAAACAAACAAACAAACGAATCCATATAATAGTGGCACTGTCTGTCGTTGCACCGCCCTGACTTGTGCTACTGCTGAAACGTCACTGACCCATGTAGTACAGTAAAATCCTGTTGTCGTTGGAAGAGCAGAGGTACGGTAAAGTTTGTTGCCGCCCCGTTTGACCCAGATACTGTATTCTGAATGTAATGATATGATACACAGTCAGCAGCAATCTACTGTATACAACCAAGCTTGTGAATCACCTTGTACATCAATGTCTGTACATGCATGTATAAGCCAAGGGGATTGACTGGCTGTCAGATTGTAGTCTTGCATCTGTTGATGTTCGTCTGTGCAGAGGCATTGGACCTGACGACGAGTAGGCAGCAGCTTCTGTACGTCCCTGTATGTAAATATGATCAGACTGAGGAATTATGACTGATGAAGCCATTGCTGTATACAGATGCACAGGCGGAACAGTAACACATATGATTTGTTTAGAGTAGAGTAGAGTTCATAGAGGTGTTCTATCTTTGTGTCTAAGTATATGGCTACCCACTTGGTAAAGCTTTTAAGGTGGTACTTAAAACGGAGAAAAAGGGAAAAGAAATATTAAAGATATGTCATCAAACAGATACAGTATTACAGCTTAGTGGCCATCAGAACTCCATGCTGGATAGGCTACATGATGCATGGCGCTTGTTTACTTGTTTGTCTGTTGTATGTTTTGTTGTTGTTGTCTCGCCCACATCGCCTGCCCTGGAATACGCTATGCAGTTTATTAATGTCCTACAACATCATGACTCTGGGCCAAATATCACAGCTCCAGCTCAGAGTGCTCCAATGCATGTTTGTTGTTCTGTGTGTGTGTGTGTGTGTGTGGCCAGGGCTGGACTGGTAATCTGGCATACAGGGCTTTTTCCCGGTGGGCTTGCAGTCCCCAGGGGCCGATACTGTTGATGTTGTGGTTGTTTTCCTGGGGATTGGCCCACAATTTAGAGGGGGGAGGCCCATTGGTCCATCGTCAATATAGACAGTAGATTCAGACAGTCAAGACTAGTAAAATGGCCTGTGTGTGTTCGGGGCCAAATGCCCAGGCCATTTTTGAGTCCCAGGCCAGCCCTGTGTGTGGCGCTCCATTTCAGGCAGAAACGGGTGGTCATGGGTATGATGAGGAAAACTGACAAACTGAAATTGTCCTCCTAAGAGCACTAGTCCAATGAGGTCTTTTTCTGATGCCTTAAAAGTCTACATTTTTGCATATTCAAATCCAAACAGTATCTTACAAGACATAGAAAAACACATTCATACACGGACGTATCATACACAGAAACACAGTTTCTACATTTGAAGAGTTTCATTGCAAAACGACTTATCCACCATTTTTTGACTTTTGCATTTTATTATTGGAAATGTTGAGAAGTCCTATCATCTATATGTGAATTCTTGCCATTCAAATATTTTTTAAACCTATACAAAATGCATTGCAATGGAGCACCCAATACAAAAACAATTTCCCAAAATGAATATGCGTACCAAGCTCTTAATTTGTCCTTTTATCTCATTGTTTCGTGAAGACTCTTTATAATTCATTGATATTTTTGTAAATGTGTTATGCAGTAGTTGGAAATAGGCCTATAAAGTATTAGAAGATGTTCTGCTTAGTAAAAGTGGCTGGATGGCCTAAACTGACCTCTTTGTGTCAGCAGGAATCTGCGCTGTTGCTGGTGTGTGTGTGTGTGTGTGTGTGTGTGTGTGTGTGTGCGTGAGTGTGTGTGTGCCTGTGTGTGTGTGTGTGTGTGTGTGTGTGTGTGTGTGTGTGTGTGTGTGTGTGTGCGTGCGTGCGTGCGTGCGTGCGTGCGTGCGTGCGTGCGTGCGTGAGTGTGTGTGTGTGTGCCTGTGTGTGTGTGTGTGTGTGTGTGTGTCCAGCCTTTCCTCCAGTAGGGAGCAGCATTCTCTTTGTCCAGCAGGGATGTGGGAAACGGCAGCCGGCGGATTGACCTCATTTGCTCCTGTCAGGTGTGTGTGGAGGAGGGGAGCGGGGTGTGGGGTGTGAGGAGCTGGGGGAGGGGGGATGGTTGAGTCTTGCTCCAGGTTTGTTTTTGTATCAGAGTTTTATTTTCGTGTGGAAATGGACATGATTTTTTTCTCTCTCGCTCTGTCTCTCGCTCTCTCTCTCTCACTGTCTCTGTGTGAGGGAGAGAGAAATAGATATGGCTCTACCTGTGCTTTCTGTTTTGAGGGATGCTCAGGGGTGCTTGGTTATCTCTCCTGATCCCATAGAGGTGCTTCTGCTTTGATGAGATCAAATGCCAGGTGCCAACTGTGGCAAAGGCGAGTGGAGCTTTCAAGTAGAGGCCTTTATCATCACCTTGCTGTTCAGTGAGATAGTGGGTATTTCTCAAAACCTAGTGCGCACACTTCCAAGTGTGCTCAGCCTAATTAGTCACGCACAGTGATTGGATACTCTTTGGTGAACTCTATGGAGTATCCAATCACTGGGCGTGACTAATTAGGCTGAGCACACTTGGAAGTGTGCGGACTAGGTTTTGAGACATACCCGTAGTTTGGAACAGCCCACAGATGCACAGACAGGCATTATAGAAGTGGAAGTTAAGATAAGTAAGCAATATACTGTAGGCATGATATACAATAATGATAATAATAATGATAATAATAATAATAGTAATAATAATAACACTTTCGCTTTATATGGCGCCTTTCAAAACACCCAAGATCGCTTGACATAATATCAGTGTTGGTTGTGTGCCTGTCAGCTTGGTATTGTCAATGGGTTGCTGGGTAGCCTAATAAGACAGACTGGCATCATGCGAAGGCGTTTGTATTTCACGCTAGTGCATTCGTGTTGTGGTGCAACGACTTTACATGGTAAGTCATGCCCTACAACGCTGCAGAAAAACACTTTTGTCACATGACCAGGCTTGAGCCGTCGCAACAAATTTCTGTTGAACGCAGCAAATTTCTGTTGCTAAACGTGAAGATGCTCAGCTGTGCCCTCACCAAAATCACCCCTAACCTTTCACTAAAGCAACATTTCTGCTGCTTTACATTTGCCAACAACAGCGTAACAAGTGAGGGAAATGGCGAAATTGTGATCAGGCCAAAACCACCCCTAACCCTAACCCAAAGTTTCCCAAACTGGGGTGCGTGCACCCCCGGGAGTGCGTGGCCTGCCGCAAGGGGGTGCATGAGCTGAATTGAGCAATGACGGCTATGTGTGTTTTTATCAATTAAGTCGTTTTTAATTGTATGGTGAATTGTATGCTTGAAGAAACATCAGGTCTATTGGAAATGATGATTCCCCAAATGACTCTGCATAATGTGCAATGATTTGTGCAGTGAAGACTTATCTGAGTGGCCATCAGCACACCAAAACATTTGCTTAGGGGGTGCGAGAACCACATTGAAAGGTAGAGGATGCTACGCAAGGAAAAAAGTTTGGGAACCGCTGCCCTAACCTGTCACAGGGCGTTGTGGAGCACGAGTGAGCATGCACACAGTCATAGAGCACACACAGGCGATAGATGGGTCAAAGTCACAATGATTTCCAAATGCCATGTTAGATATGAAGATGTAAGAATGAGTCACATGGCAGATAGGGGTGTAAACAATAATCATTTTGTATCGATGCATCCATCCAAAGGCCTAATTGAATCATATCGTAGAGTAGAGTAGAGTAATCGTATCGTGGGGCATTCTCAAGTATAAAATAATCAAATCGCTGCCTTAAGAAATCATTATAGAATTGTATCGTTATGGAGGCTGTGATTTACACCCCTAATGGCAGAGCTGTGCGGTACAGAAGAGAGAGTAGATTCACAGCCCAGTTGCACAGACATAGAGAGAGCGAGACAGAGCAGAAAAGAGGGATGGAGCGAGCGTGAGAGACCCAGAGAGGAATTTGAGATAGCGTATGAGACACAAGCTGATGGGACTAGAATATCAGGCTTTCCACCCTGAGAGCGGAAATGGTTTGGGTTTTTTTCTTTTAAAAAAAGGGATGTTAGCTTGTGTCACAAGTGGACCATCACTAGCCAAAAAATAGAATGGGGGGGAGAGACCACTGTTATGGACTGATTATGCATTTGCATATGTGGGCAAGCAGCTGGGTTGCAGGGGGTACATGCATACAGGCTGGGTTGCCGGATGGGGAATGTGTGTGTGTGTGTGTGTGTGTGTGTGTGTGTGTGTGTGTGTGTGTGTGTGTGTGTGTGTGTGTGTGTGTGTGTGTGTGTGTGTGTGTGTGTGTGTGGAGGGGGGCAGATTGGGGATGGGAGCTCTGAGAGAGAGAGACAGAGAGAGAGAGAGAGAAAGAAAGAGAGAGGGATAGTGCGCCTCCATAATTTGTCTAAAAGGGCCTCCGCTCCGCTCCGGGATAAACCACAGTCGGCCCTCCTGTGGGCTCGTGATGGTCTGCGGGCAGCATTGATAAATGGCAGCAGGTTTTTCCCCCTCCGTCTGACGAAAGAGATGCCACAGAGAAATTACACCAGGGAAATTGCTGCCACTTTGCCTGGTGAAGGATGTGAGGAGTGTGTGTGTGTGTGTGTGTGTGTGTGTGTGTGTGTGTGTGTGTGTGTGTGTGTGTGTGTGTGTGTGTGTGTGTGTGTGTGTGTTTCTGTCTGTGTCTGTATCTGTATCTGTGTCTGTATGTGACGGAGAGAGTTAGGATGGGTGTGTTTGGGTGTGGGTATGTTTGTGTACGCTGTATCTATATTTATTTGTGCGTGTGTGATGGAGAACGGCTGGGTTTCGGCTTCAGTTGCTTAAATTGTTTACCCTAATTTTTCAACACACGCATCTGCCGACCAACACAGGGTTGCATTTCTGAAAAGCGTAGTTGTTAGCAGTTAGCAACTTCGGTTGTTGCCAATGGGAAATTGCATTGCAACCAACAAAGAAGCTAACATAGTTAGCAACTACGCTTTCCAGAAATGCACCCCAGATCAGCAGCATACTGAAGACGAACACCTCAGTCTTATTATAACTACTATATATAGACTCTCATGGCCTCTAGAATACCAATAGCACTCTCCCTAACGATGTGCGCATTCTTTTATTTATGTATTTATATATAATTTACCAGTATTTATTTTGTGTGCCTTTGTTTTATAGGACATCATGAGATGGTGACAGGAAGTGAATTGAGTTGGCGAGAATCATCTGGAAAAGACCTCGGGCCGGAATCAAACCCAGGTCAGGTCCCCGGCATAACGCTCAGTGCCCCAACCGCTGTGGCAGCTGTGTGTATTCTTGACCATGATTTATTTTCTTAATAACTTTATAAAATGTTAAATGCATGTCACTCATGATATGCTATGAGTAGTATTGGGTATGAAAAGTCGTAACATATTTTTTTTTGCGCTATGTTGCCCTTTTTACTACAGTCATTTGACAATGACAGGCCCATAAACTACATACCCAGTCCTTTGGTTGGGAAGCTGATATATGGAAGAAAAAAAAAGCGCAAAAGTGATACTGTCCATAATCCCCAGTGACACCTCTTTCAATGAGTAACAGCCACCCTGTTGTGTGTTTGAAAATACCATGGGCAGGTTTATCATAAGTCTGATTCCTCTGTGACCCCTGATATGTAAGTCTTTATGCTACAGGAGCATATGCCGCTGTGCTTGTACTTGAGCCTGCTCGTAATGCTGTCTGTTGGCAGACTACACAGGGCTGTGTGTCCATTTACCAAAGGCTGTGTTTCTCTGTGCAGACACATTCATATATGTCCACGGAGCTACAGTTTTTTTTTACACTGCATTCCACCACATTACTTAGCTGGCTCTGTTAGACCAAGCGACGGACTTAAAGTTATTTTTAAATACCGGGTATTGGTTATGGTCCCTGGAGCAGTGTGGGGTTGGGTGCCCTGCTCATGGTCGTCTCAACCATGGAGTGAGAGAGGGAGTGGAAAGGAGGAGTTCGAACCTGTAACCCTGTGATCTAAAGCTCATCTCCTTAACACTTTGCGCAGAGTCTACTGTATGTTATAACCTTACTGTCACCAAAATTGTAATGGTAATGGTAATGTCTTAATCTGTTACTTAAGGCTCTCTGTGATGTCATAGCAATGTTGTTATGATGTATTTGAATATTTTCAGCCAATAATAAATAGGCCTTCTGGCGACCCCATCTGCACTAAGAGGCTACCCACCAGACCAGGGGCGGCTCCCATTGCCCCAGTTTTTAATCATGGCTGCCCGCCTGCCTGCCCGTCTGCCAGCGTATCTGTCCACTTAACCATGGGTGACTCTTGTGCTGATGCTGTAATGTAAATCCTCAACACAGATGTAAATAAAATAAATAAATGCTGTGCGTACTGTATGTGCACATGCAGCAGCCTCATTCGCTCCAGCTTTAGTACACAGTGTACATCATTAAAAAAAAACATAACCGAACAACTGTGGCGACCTGCGATCATGTGTTATACGTGACGCCAGCGAGCATGTGTAATATGTGCTTTTTTTCACTGACGTGATGGAAGGATTTGCTTATGCGTTGACGTACCTCAACTCAGGATCGTGTTTGCCAGCATGTTTCACAATGTAGCTTCTGAGCTCAGTCCTGTAACTGTTCCTGTAAGCACTGTCCCAGTGAAAGGCCAACTGTAGTTTTCAGAGTGAGAAGTCCGCACACTTAGAATCCTTTTTTTGTATTTTATTTTTTCATGACAGGATAACGTTTCGACCTCAGCATGTCAAAACGTTATCCTGCCATGAAAAAATAAAATACAAAAAAAGGATTCTAAGTGTGCGGACTTCTCACGCTACTGTTAACACGTGTATCTTGAGTGCTGTGCCAAAATCTCAGATGCTGTTTACAGATGCTGTTTATGGATATTTTTGAAGACACATGGGTTTTGGCCTCTCACCTACACGTAAACAGAGTTTTGAATGTGCCTTTTTAAAAATGTGCCATTTAGGGGGCAAAAACACACCTGTCACGATGGAGTTTTTATGTTTATCCACATGTTGCGTTTACACATAAACGGATAAAAGGAAAAATCTGAATTATATCCACATACTTGTAACCAGAACCGTAGTTAGTAAGAAGTTAGTTAGAAACGTTATTGTCCCCATGAGGAAATAAATTCTAGTCAACTAGTTTGGCATGACATGACTTTAAGAAGGAACAAAGTCTAACACGTTTATTTCACATTTACCCAGATGTTAACAAAGACATTTTGGACACTAGACAGGACAGGACAAACTATGGAAACACTTTATAATAATGTCTGCTTAGAAAGCATTAAAGGGACACTGTGCAGGAAATGGTCAAAAAAGGTACTGCAACTATGCTGCTCATTGAAACTGGGCTGCCTATTGCCAAATTTGATCTTTTCTTGAAAGTTTACTAAGTAATAAACTAATATTTTCCTAGTATGGCCCAAGTACAGTCATTTTTGCAGCTAAAAATGGCTATTTCTGAAAATTCAAAATGGCGGACCATGGAGAAGATCCCCCTTTTCATGTATGAAAAGTGCAATTTTTCCAGTCATAATGAATATTTAGAATTTGATGGTGGTGGTAAGTATTCATGCAAAAGGTAACATTAGTGAATGGGTAGCATGAATTCTGGAAATAAACAACTACAAATCTTGCACAGTGTACCTTTAATCACTCTTAGTAAATAATGAACAAATGATGAAGAAAGCATTAGCAAATGTTTGTACATGACTTTAATGTTATGTTAATATTTTATACTTTTCAAACATTTACAAATTGTTTGTAAATGACTAATAATACTAAGATAATAATAATAATATTTGTGAAATCGTGAACATATTATTTGTAGAAAGTATGAAGAAAATGTAGCTAATAATAAAAACATTTGTTAATGTTTTGTTCATCATTAGTTCATTGATTACTAAGTCTTTCTAAGCCGACATGTTTATAAGGTGTTACCCAAACTATTCAACAGACTCAATCTCATTCTCTACCTCAGTTGCATCACTGCAAAATGGCAACCAAAAAACCCACTGGCTGTGTAGATATAAAAAGGAGGGGGAACATTGCATGACATCCTAGATAAAGTATAAGTATACTGGTCTTGTCTTTACCTTTTACATAAATTAAATTGACATTACATTACATTACATTACATTGCATTTGGCAGACGCTTTATAACCAAAGCGACTTTCAAAAGAGGACATAATCAAACCAAAATCACAAGCAAATACAAAGTACACAGGAGATATACAGAACAACAACTGTAGTTGCATAGAGTAAACAACGAGTACACACACACACACAAACACACACACACACACACACACACACACACACACACACACACACACACACACACACACACACACACACACACACACACACACACACACAAACTAAACTAAACATCATGTCAGGAGTCTGACATGGGGCAAGGCCAGTTCAAACATTAGTCTAGTAGATTCTCTCGAAAGAGAAATTGACATGTTTCTCTTTGTTGAGTACCACATCTTGATCTGTGTTATCATACCCCCTGGTAAGCCCTGGAACATAAACTAGGCCCTGAAAACCCTGCAAAACTACTGAAGGATATGCTTGCTGTCAAGGGCCCTGTCGATTACCACACTATCCACCAATGAATTAAAGTGTCTGATAATGGGACCTGGCCATGTCTCAAACGGCAGGGCACTGTGCTGCTAAGCTGGGGACCTTGGTTTGATTCCGGCCCGAGGTCATTTCCCACTCCTCCCCCAATCTCTCTCTCCTACTCACTTCCTGTCACCATCTCAGATTGTCCTGTCAAAATAAAGGTATAACCCCACCACCACCATTTTTTTAAAGTCTCTGATAATGATGTGTCAGTGTTTGGTGGTGGGGTGGGATGGGGTGGGGGGTCGCTGCTATTCATTGAGGGCTTCACTGAGTACCGTAGATTCTATAGCATAGAGTGGAGGTCTCTCTTGATGAGTTCTCTCTTGATGGGTTCCTGTGATGTGTCCCCAGGTCGGGGAGGCTGACACGCATGCTTGAGTGCTTCCCAATGGGGCTCTTCCTCTTCCTCTGGCCCTGTGTGGCAGTGGTTCCCAAACTTTTTCAAGGCAAGTTTATTTGTATAGCACATTTCATACACAGGTGCAATTCAATGTGCTTCACAAAAAAATTAAATTCAAATTTCAGTGGGGACTCCATTTTGGACTTAAGAATAATTTCGCAACCCCTTCCCCATCCCCCACCAACCATTGTCTTAGCCTAGCAATGGATTTCTAGCAATATTAACAGACAAACTATCAATGAAAATTCTAGCAATATTAATGGACAAAAAATGCTTAGATTTCGCATTAATAGTTTGTCTGCTAATATTGCTAGAAATCCACAGGAGGACAGCAAACGCATCTATTAACCATACACATGAATGCTTTTACTAACCAAATTATGGAATTAAGTTTGCGGTTACGGTAGCTGTTAACTTGTGTATTTTTTAACCCATTTTTATGCAATGTCCTGTTTGTCTGCAACCCCCTAGGGGTCTCGACCCCCAGTTTGGTAGCCACAGCTGTATGGTGACACCCCAGGGGGCTCTCTGTCCTCTCGGGCGTTCCCCCTTTGACACCAGGGGTCACATTCACACACACACTTTACAAGTGAGGTTGGGTAAGGTCAGTTTGGGGAGGAACAGCCTTGTCAATTCTGCACGAATGAAAGAATTGTGGTGTGTGCACATGTTGGGGAGAGAATGTGTTTCTGCATATAATATTAAATAAATTAAGTCATACGATATGAATGCCTACTTTTCCTATAAGACCACGTTTGGTAATGGAATTATACTTTTCTTTGATGACTTCACCAATTTGATATACTTTTCTATAAAGCTTGGTTTTGGTGACTTAAAGACGACTTTCAGAAAGCAATTATATTATTGAATTCCATTACATCTGGCAGATGCTTGTATGTATTGTGAAGTGACAAAAGAGGGCATAAAGGGCAACATGCAATGCTTTGTGAAAAAAAATTACCAACATTTTTTTTCTTATATAGGCCTACAGTATACATTTTTTTTATCATTTTGCTTATATTTAAAATTAGAATTGCAGTCATAACATTTACTGCCTTACTCTGGTGCATTCAAATTTATGTTTGTGTTCTGTATGTTTTTCGGGTGGCTTTAATATATGGTAGTGCACCCAATGTGACGTTTTGCGATTTTTAATACAGCCACTCACACACAGGTATAAAGTTGGTTTTTTTTAGTTATTTTACTCTCTCGCTTTGATGCACATGCAGTTTAAACCAAGTGGGAAAAAAACATTTTAAACTGGTTTTAAACCAGACGTGACCTTTTCCATCGGATGTAGTCAGTGCCCTTTTACGGCGGTCAATGACGAGCAACTTGCGATTTGCCCCTTGCTAAGTTAGAACAACAGCTTTGTTTGAGTTCAATCGCCTCACCTGCTCTGGGTTCCCCTTTAAGCGCAGATGAAGGCAGGCCTGCTGGGTTGGAGTGTGTGATCACGTTGGCGAGATGGCGGGATTACTGTCACGTACTGTGGCTGTTTGCTTAACCTCTGCGCCCGCCCCTTGGCTGAGGTCACGCTGAGCTGTCCGCCCCTGTCGTTACCCCAATTATTTCTCAAGTCGTTGAGCACACTGGGGACGGGCGGCCCGGTTGTTATTATTAAGCCTTCATTTTTTGCTGCCACGCAAAAGTCTGGCGCCTTTGCGTGAAGATTATTGCTGTTGTTTGTAGTTACACTTGCCCCTATACAGTAAAAGTCCACAAGAGTACCAAAAGTAGCCATGTAATCTTTACTCTCAACAGCACTCGAGCGTTGTTATCACTGCACCAAGCATCATTTGATGTCTCATGTCTCATTTGATGCCTTGCGTGCATCAACAGACACAATGAAAGTGTTTCATTGTGGAGGATGTGTTGTTTTGTACCATACAGTGGGCATACAGACTGTTGTTTTCATTTCAAACATCTCTGTGTTTAGCCTTGCAAATGGGCCCCTAATGACTCTCTGGCGCGGCTGGGTGACACACACACAAAGAGATTTTTGTCTCTTTAATGGCACTTGTTATCAGCAATCCCTTTGACTTATCTGCCGTCATTAGCGGCTCTTGTCATGATCCAGCGTTTAGCAAGCAAAACCCATCCATGACAGCAAAGAGGACCTTGAGCACACACGATTAGACACAAACTTTGTAAACAGACTGATGTGTACTGTATGTGCTAACGCAAACACAACATTGAAAGTTGTTGTAGGACACTGAAATTGTGCCTAACTCAAAATCATTTTCTGCCGAGCAAATGGCTTTACAATAAGACACTGGAATTGTGTGTAACTGAGTTTGTGTGTAACTGAAATTCATAAGGAGAGTCAGGTGGGCTGAAATATTTTCTTCATCACGAGGAGAATGTGTTAAGTGAATTAGGTCATGTTTATGAACACCTTACTAGGTAATGGCACTGGTGAGGGATGTTAGAATAACAAGAAGTTTCTTCAAAATAGTATTTTAATGCGAAGCTGATGACTTTTATCAACTGTGATTCGTTCAGTATAACATACATGTGTATGCCCAACTCTGTGTGCCAGGGTGAAGAAGAAATCGGAAAAGGTTTCCATTCCCGTAATAAAAATGTGATTGTAAATACAATACATTTGAAAAAAATTCTGAAGTTGTCACAAGATAAATTCTGGGTAACGCTGTACTGCACACGTTGTCATTCATTCATACATAATGGCTACTGCTACTTTTCTTTTTCATTTTTTCCCGGTAATGTTTGTATATGCTTTAGATTTTGGATCTTTCTGGTGTATTTATGTATGCAGGTGTGTGCAATGTGTTTACTTTGTGCAATGTGTATTATGTGCATTATTTATTTATCCTACTTGACACCTCAAGTGCCTCCATGATCATCAATACATTACCTCTACTCTACTCTAGACATGAGTATTCTTTTACCAAGGCATCTGTTGCATTTCCCACCTGTGAAAATTATTATGACTCTAGAAACTCTGAAATAATAAACTGGCACCCTGACCATGAAGACATTAGAAGGAAAGCAAGCCCACCACAAGGTCTATGTTCAACCTTGTCCGCATGTGAACATGTTCTTGTTTCTCTCTTTCTTTTTTCTTCATTTTTTTTTCTTTTTTGGTTTAGCGATTGGATTGGATTGATTTCCTTCTCTATCATGTTGAACTTCATGAGCATGGGGTGACTGACAGTCACATCTGCCATAAATTCAGGAACATTTTGTTTTTCAGTTGCATCAAACCTGCTTACAACATCCCCCATAATTTGAAAGTGATAGGTTTCAAACGTGGAAGGTACATGGAAGCAATCAGTTCCATTTGTTTCTCACATTGTAGTGAGTTCTGTAGTGATAACTTATTACTAAACATGTACAGTGCTTACATGTATATGTTGAATGAATTTACTATTTTCTACTATTTTATAATTTTCTAAACATACGTATAGCTTGCTGTTAAGGGCTACACACATACAGTGTGAACATGAAGGCGCTTAAAATGGTTCTCAAATGGTTATCCAACCATCGCTTGCAAGGAGGTTTTTAAAATGGTTCTCAACTGGTTATCCAACCATCACTTACATGAGGGTGTTTAAAATGGTTCTCGAATAGTTATCCAACCATGTCTTACATAAGATCCCATTATTTTCAGCACATCCTAGTTGTCAGCATCAAACTCTGCTGCCCATGGTGTGGATTCAGATTCAACATTCAGACGTCATGAGATTCACTTTTTACCATACAGAATCAGTTTGTTTCTTTCTTTTAGAATGCAGTTGATTCTCAAAGCGCAGTGAGGTCTGTACTGGTACCAAACAGGAGCATAGTTCACTGAATAATATACACATATAAACACAAGCCGCAGTATGACCCCAAACACACACAAGCATGAAACATGGCTGATGATGGTGTGGCGATGGAATTCCAGGTGTATTTTTGTCTGTGCCACTCAAATCGATTTTATCCCCAAAGCTCATATCATAACAGCATAACGGCAACAAAGGGCAACAAATTCAATTCCATGATACTTGTTGGGCAGCGGGTGTCCAGGTTTAAAGCTGTGCTGCAAATATCGAAGCTGATGTCTGGCAAGTTTGTAAGTGAGCTGCTCGTAGTGTTGGAGACCATTTTCTCTGGAAAGTGACACTTTCCATGGCAACCTTGTCTTGCATGGGCTTCTTGGTCCCATCATGGCCGCTGAGGGCTATATCATTGTGAAATAAAAACAAATCAAAATCCTCTCTACAACATCATTCAAATGAACTTCAGATACACACACTTTAAACAAATGTAACGTGTATGTTCACAGTTATTCTCATTGTGTTTTTCATCAGGTCTCAGGTTATGAAGTTCCCATAACTGCATAAGGGGTGAGCTGGCAAAACAAGAGGTGGGTGAAGTGTGAGGTGGGTGAATTTGGTTATTACAGTGATGTTAGTATATCTACTCCATCAGATGTTTTGAAAAGATATTCAAAATATGTTTAGGATTCAAGTAGTATTGTAATGACCTGCAGGGCACAGATCGGCAATACAAAGGATGTATTGTATTGTCATTTTGGAAAAGTCATTTTTTTGGTTCATAATTTAGTTTATCGCGCGTGAAACTGAATTATGGTGTAGTGCACAGTGCTATTAAAGTGGAATTTGAGAGGTGGGTAGACTGCTTTCACTTGGGTTTGCCATCCACTTCGGCCCTGTACACTTTAAAAAAATGTTTTAAATAAGTTTTTGTTAAGGCAAGGATCGTAGATACTGGACACCATCGTCCACCATTTGACCCTATTGAAAAAAATATTGCTGTGTAAAACATAGCACAGTATTTTCTTATGCTACTGAAATTTGTCTTTTGGCATGTTGGCTCTAGCCACAGTGTGAGTTTGAATCCATTTAGCACATTTGTATGAAAATAACAAAAAGAAATAAAGAAGTGTTATTGGAAGTTCCATAAATAATTATTTCCTACAACAGTATTGAAATATACTGATTAGTATAAATATTGTCGATAATTATGCATCGTTTGTGATTTTCTAAGCATACTGTTTTATTCCACATTCAGCTGTTACATGTGACACGCATAGCCCATAGCGCATCTGTTCTTTATTTTATCATTTGTAAAATGCTTATTTTATTAGTTAATACCACCTAATAATATTATTAATTGTTTATAGTCAGCAAGTGTGTAGAATAATGTGCTATTCTATCAAATTTGGTTGGATATATTCATGTTGTATTTTAATATAATGCCAAACATCCCTGAAAAACATGCAAATATATTGACGCTTTCAAGCAAAAGCACTTATTCATAATCAAAATAAAAATATTTCTGCAGCCTTTAAATGTTATGGTCGCATGCATCGCTGTTACCATCTCTCAAAGGCTGTAATATACGAGCAAGACTTAAAATATATAACACGCCTAAAAATAATTTCTTTACATACATTGTTTGTAAATAGTCAATTGAATAATTATCTATCCAACATGACCAGTGAATTATGTTATTTTGACCTCTGCATCTTCCTTTGTGTGTGAATGTAGTAAAGTGTAAACTCTCAACACACAAATATCGTGACAAATTATTTTCTCTCCGTGAAAATAAGAAAATATTTCCCTGTAATATATAATTTAGCATTACTAATTTTATTCTGGTCTTTTTTTGTTAACACATAATAGATGATTTTGTTTATTGTTCTGACAATAAATAAACGTATTCATTTTATATTTATAATTTATTTATTATTATTATTATTTAGTTAGTTTAAAAAAAAATCACTTTTGTAGTTACTAAAACAGACATTTAAAAGATGGAATATTTTTTGTTAATAATAAAGCTCACTTGAATTTTGGATGTTGTAAATATTTTTTAAACGCGCCTGCATTTTCTCAGAGCCAGATAGGCCTATATTTGAGGAGCTTGGCAGGCTCCTTTAAGCTAGATTCAGAAAACTAGATTCAGGATACCAACCACGCCCGCCCCAGCATTCTCAGCCAAGTTATACTGCAGAAGTATTGAAGTTCTCCCTTTTCATCGATTTGTAAGATTATTAATAATATTTGATATATTTAAATGTACCTTGCCATTTAACATCTTGCGTTGTTGGTGCAAAACAGCTGTTTTTTTGTTTTCAATACAAAACGCTGCATAATTAAATATGTATATGTTCTTCTCACTGTTGATGTTGTGTATTAATGTGTTGTATTTATAATTGTTACTGCAATAATTGTCTTGTTTTAAATTGCAAACTCAGATGTGCAACATAATCGTGGCTATCAGACTGGTTTAGCTATTTCGCCAAGCAGCGGAATAATATTAGAAAGCTTGTAATGGTGCATTGATCATCTCTGAGATCAATACTGTGAGGAAACATGGTCTCCTCAGGAGCACATACAGTACACATGACACCCTGTAACCGGAGTTACACCAGGGATCAGAGACAAACGCACTGAATTACCCCATGTACCGTAGTGAAAACACTACGCACATGTAAGTGAGCCGAAAATCCTGCTGCCCACTGTCAAATGCTTTAATTTGCTGTCGCATAATTTCATTTGCCACCCTGAAACACAGTTGGACACCTTTAATCTAACTTTGATATGATTTAAAGACTCATTAGATGAAACAGGGCTTGGTGCGTGTTCTGTTTGTTGTCTGTAATGGCGGGTCTAGGGCAAGATATTTTGCCCTTCCGCCATTTTGGAAACCGCTTGCTTTGGAAACAGCAGGCAACTGCTCGCTTGCTTGCTTGCTTGCTTGCTGTCTTATCCCCTGAGAAGACCAAGAGTATTTGGGGGCTAGTCCCTGTATTAGGATATGACCTGGGTCACCCCCTGGTATGTTTTCTTCACAACCTTAGTGGCAAAAGAGCCTTGGCCCCAAACTGAAAAATCCCTCGCACCCCCAAACCCCCATGCAAGACCTTCCCAACACCTCCCTGCCTTGTCCCTCTTCCATCACTCCCCCCCCCCGCCCTCCTCCAACGCAATCGCAAAGCCCCAACAATAGTGCATTGGGTTCAATCACAACAACCCCCAAAACCTTTCTCCTATTTTTACCGCTCAAAACAGTGGTGTAGTCTACTTTTTGGTGGTGGGTATACTGTATATTTGAACATTTTTTGAGGTGGTTATACTGTATATATTTGTGCTATTCTAAATAATGGATCAATCAATTTTAAGTGGGTATACTGAAATCCCTAAAATTTTGAGGTGGGTGTACTGCGTATACCTGCGTTCTACATAGACTACACCACTGGCTCAACATACATATAGTCATGGATCTCAGATTATTTGACACCATCCATTAACCTGCAGGCTTGACCCTAAAAACTGCAGCAGTGAAATTTGTCACACACACACACGTCTGGAGACAGAAAGAGGAGATACTTCATACTGTAAAGCGTGGCAATGAATATTTTATGACCCAGGCTTTTTCATGTTCCGATAAGATACACGAGGTTAAAACGCTATACGACTATACTCTGCTGTCTGTGAAATGTGGGGTAGGTGTGTTGTCAGTCACATCCAAGCTCAATGCACAAGTGGGTGCTATTGTGTACCCTTCAACAAGGGGTATTAACATACACGTGTGCCCTTCCTGATCTTATCTCTATAAATATCAAGCTTATTCATTATATCAGCGTTAATAGGATAGAACAAAGTTGCCTACCTTTTACTGTACTCTTCAGAGCCTAAAATTGCGTCGTAAAATATCTCGAAACTTTAAGCAGCAGTACGCCTAAAAATACAAAGACATTCTGCAAATGGGTAGAGGTTGAATACCCTACAAGTGAATAAACGCTCACAGGATACGACTACTGGTAAATTCACATGGCTATGGTTACTGTGTGTGCAGTTAGTAAGTAGTATAGGCCTCTGAGCAGCTGGTATGGGGCCGAGAGAGAGAGAGAGAGAGAGAGAGAGAGAGAGAGGGAGCCAGGCACGCATATGTAATACATGATGAAGTGATTGGAAGAGTTTGAGTGCATCAGGAGCCCTTTTGTTCCCTATTTAACACGGCGCTCAAACGGCGCAGAGCGAAAGGGGGCGGGATCTTTGCACATTGTTGGCATCTTTGATGACCACTCAGATGGTAAGCCTGAAAATAGAGTCAGCGGAGGGCCCGGGATAATCGTAATTAGAAGTGACTTTTCGTGCCAGTGATCCATGCAGACTATTAGTCTTGTCACGAAACGCTGCAGATGCTGCTGAGCATGCGCAGTGTCGGGGCGGGCGAACGAACCCCACCACCCCCGCCCCCACCCCTCCTCTTCCTCTTCCTCTTCCTCTCTCGCTCTTCGCGTGTTTCGAGTGGAAGGTCACCTCTGTCCCTCATCAACGCCACCTCTCTCCTCCGCCCCTCCGCAGAGAGAGACCTCCACATAACAAAAACCCAGCGCTGTGATTTGTCACGGAAATGTAACGGGGTGGAGGCCGGCCGCAATTGCAGTGTTACGAAACTTTAAGCTAGCTGCATCGTTGGCCAGGGGCCGGGGGCGGTGGTGGTGGGGATTTTGCGGTTGATGATGGAGGAGATGAGGAGATTAGAACAACACACAAACAAAAATCATTCAAAACAAACTCAGTCTGGCAAAACACCATCTCCAATATCGTGACTGGATACATTGCATGTCCTGTAGGACGGCGGGATTTGGTTTAAAATGTCGCCCTTTGACCACCCTGTGAGGCCAGACCACAGTGCAAGCAAGGGCTTATCTCGTGCAAATGGCGGCTGACCTTCCATCGTGCACTGCTTGAACTGTATTTAGCATTCCATAACACCAATGGACATCTGATTGTTATCAATGTCATTAAAATATCTAAAGCGACAATATTTGCAGCGCAAAAACATAGACTACATTTTGTCACTTATTTAGTGAGAAATGAATCGCTGAATTATACTACAACCAATACTACTGAGAATCTTAAAGTTAAACACAGATAGCCGCAACAAAACTGAAGGAAAAAAGACCATCGGTCCAGGCACTCAGTTGAGTTAAAAAGAAAAGTGAAAAGTGAGGAGTCTTTACTTTATGGCCTAATGTTTTAAAAAACACCAACGTGTCTCAGCCCTATACGGCCTGCATCGGGGTGCGTTTTTTTAGCTATTGCATGCCGTTGTACTTGCTGACCGGCTCCATTTAAAACCGGCAAGTGTAACGCCTATGATTCACATTTGCAGAAAGAAAAACGAGAACTTGGTTGTCAAGTAACATCTGAGTATCTACCAGTATGATGTATTCTTGCAAATATGTCTGACTTGTGTAACTTCCCACATTATACAGATTGCTATATTCAAAAAATAAATGAAGCATTGGAGAAGTGGTGTGGTCAAAACCCAATCAAATGAATGATATATCTGTATAAAAGATGTTGGGCGGGAATTTGTATTACGTATGTGTGAAGAGCAGTGGAAGCTTCAACAACAGATTATTGAGATCCCTTTCAAAGGTACTATAATGGGAGTGCATGTTTGGTATATGTGGTCCTTACAGGGAACTAAAGTAATATAATGGGAGTGCATGTTTGGTATATGTGGTCCTTACAGGGAACTAAAGTACTATAATGGGAATGCATGTTTGGTGTCTGTGGTTCTTACAGGGAACTCAAACTATAATGGGAGTGCATGTTTGGTGTCTGTGGTTCTTACAGGGAACTAAAGTACTATAATGGGAGTGCATGTTTGGTGTCTGTGGTTCTTACAGGGAACTAAAGTACTATAATGGGAGTGCATGTTTGGTGTCTGTGGTTCTTACAGGGAACTAAAACTAGACCTTGTTTCCAGACACGCTAATGATGTTTTGTTGTTTGTCCTGTCTCTATTACATTGCTGACCTTAGCACAATCACTCCCACAGCACAGCTGCAGAGATCAACACAGTTGTCTGGTTTTAATCATTTCCCCTGGACAAAATTATTTGGAAGACGGCCTAGGCACTTCTTAATCTTTTGCTTTTTTTTCTTCTGTTTTGTTTTGGGAGCTCATGCATGCGTACTGCCAAATATTCTCCATCACATGTGGAAGTGATATTAAATGGGAAAATTATTTAAATGAAGTCTGATGATGGTATATTTTGTGTAAACCTTATTATGAATATCATTAAATACTATTTGTCTGCAGTCCTTTGAATTGACTGCATGATGAAAAAAATGAATTGATGCAAAAACATACTTAGTGGCTATATTTGCTAACATTACATTAACATTGTAAACCATATCTGTCTTATAATCAAATTGGGAAAATAATCAAAGCATGTTGTAGTGGTATGACGTGTTTTGGTGTATTGATTTAATGTGATGAGTTGAATAACTTCAATTCAAATATAAATATTGTCTGTTGTACAAAATAAGCTAAATAATAATTGCCAAAAATGTTGCATGTGACTATACTGTACTGATTTGACTATACAAATAAATTTACTGATATGAAATAATGTGAAATAATTGAAAATGGAGAACTATTGTGTCACTGAATATTTTTCTTTCAGTAAAGACAAACAAGCTTGGCTTTGTGTTTAACTCCTATGTTATGCAGACGGTGCACAAAAAATAAGTCACTTTTATTCTTTCTTGTTAGCCAGGTGAAAAAAAAGTTTTTATATATATATATATATATATATATATATATATATATATATATATATATATATATATATATATATATATATATATATATATATATGATTTTAAGGCTGTAATTTGCCTTTTTGACCATTTTCAGATGTCTTACCATACTCGAAGTACCTGGCATCCTCCTCACCAACTCTTTCATCTTCCTTTTTTCCCTCTTTCTTCCTTTAGACAAGGAAGTAGGAAGTATTCTCATTCATTCTGGACTCTGCTGCTAGCAACATTACTCAGGCTGAAGTTGTTGGTGAGTTTTGGTCTCCAAGCTTTCACAATAAGTAGTTTAGTTTGAGTGTAGTTGTAGCCGTGCGTGTGGCGCATCTCCACAGTCTAAAAGCCAGACGTGTCCAGTATGGCCAACGGGACCGGGCCGTGGAGCTCTAGTCAGCGTGCCACCCGAGCCCTGCGTTTGACAGAGCGGGCACTGAGCGCCACCCAAGCCCTGTGTGTCTGAGAGCGGGCGCTGAGCGCTAGAGGTTGGGCAGGCATGGCAGGCGGGTGGCAGGCTCAATCTGAGGCCTGCTCCTCGACTACACACACGCACAGCACAGCAGGAGACTTTATATCACACACGCACACACACAGATGCGCATAGAATCTCTAAAAGCACATTAATGCATTTCGGGTCATAGAACTTCACTTTCAGTAATATTGGAAGGCTGTTTAGTGCTTCTAAAGTGAGACATTCCATGTTACACGATTGTCAAGTTGACAAATGAGACTGCATCTAAGAAGAAAGGGTAGAGAGATTGTTTTTTTTAAGAGCGCTATTAACCAGCCACCCGGCGCGCACCTCCCGATTTGGCCAAATCTCAAGGTAGTCCAAGCAGCACTTGTCTCTCTCAGTTAGAATTGTTGGGGTGTCTGGAAGTCTTGGCAAAACTTTTTAACTGAGCAGTTTTTCAGACTTGACTTTTGTCTTTCCTGAAGAGAGAGAGAGAAAGAGGGAGAGAGAAAGAGAGACAGAGACCGAGACCAAGACCGAGAGGAAGTTTGTCTTACCCCAACCTTCCATGTGTGATCAGTGACCAGAATAACCTTTTTTTGGTCCTAAGACGCCTCCTTCTAAGCTTTGAGGATTATCCAGACACGGGAGGAAGAGAAGAACTGGGAAGAGAATAGGGATGCTGTGGCCTGTTGCCCTGTGTGAGTGAGTGAGTGAGTCAGGCTCTAATGAGGGTTGTTTCTGGTGGAACTTGAGTGTCCTTGCTTGGCTCAGTAAAACTTAGAATTATCGGAATTATCCCAAATGGTTATCATTGCATGGTTTACTCAACTAAGAGTGTAGACGATTCATGTACGTATAGCTGGTCAGCATCACGAGGAGAGGATTTATGCTTAATGTTTTAAAAGATAATTTTAGCAAGGTAGCGAAATGTGGAAATAAAATACCTACTTTTGTGTCAAGGACCGCATATACGAGAAAACATGCCTCTGTTTGAGTGTGTGTGTGTGTGTGTGTGTGTGTGTGTGTGTGTGTGTGTGTGTGTGTGTGTGTGTGTGTGTGTGTGCTTGTGCTTGTGCTTGTGCTTGTGCGTGTGCATGCAGTTGTGTCCTGCAGTGTGTCATCCAACCCAACCTAACAATGGCATATTTTTGTAAACTTTAATAATCCTATATCTCCAAGGTAGGCCTACGTATCTATACAGTAGTTCTGGTAAAGGGTGAGCAAGTAGTGAGTTTACCCTCATCTGAAATGGCAGAGATGCACATTTTCCAACTTTAAGGAAAGTCTATATATTGTATTACTGTGAAGTGCATTTGTTTCATAATAGAAGGTATATGCCAAGTGCACATGCTAACTTTCCATATTTACGATTAGTTCTCAAGGGACTTTTTGCAATTGGCTACTAGCTGTAGGACATTGTGAATAATAATTTGAATGTCTTTTTCAAAAATCTGATTGTCATCACCCTGCCCATATTTACCCACCACTGCATATAGCATTGGGCAACATGGCCTTGTTTGAATAGTCTATTACCTCCGCCAAGGAGGTTATGTTTTCGGTCGCCTCTGTCTGTTTGTTTGTTTGTCTGTCAGCAGGATAACTCAAAAAGGAACAGATTTGGATGAAACATTGTGGAGTTGTTGGAAATTACAAAAGGAAGAAGTGATTATATTTTGGTGGTGATTCGGATCACGATCCAGAACCAGGATGTTTTTTTAGATTCTTCACCATTGCGGGAAAGGGCAAATCTTAACATGCCAGTGTTGTAACTCCACAAAAAGAGGCAAGAAAGACTTGGGGGGAAAATAGGGTGTAATATAGTCAAATGTTCTATCAAACAACTTCCTTGGTTGAGGTCTGCACTCTCTGAGTGCATTTCTAGTTAGTTAAATAGAATATTTGGATAGTTTGGAAATTGATTCAATCTGATGCTGTTTAGAACTGATTTCATCACCATCATCACAGTTTACCATACATCCTCCTCACTGATCCCTGGTCTAAAAAACTCTATTGCCATACATACTTACAGATTTTAGTTTTCAGACCAGTGTGGCAGTAATTTGAAGCATCAATAAAAATATTGCATTCATTTTCACTGGATCATTGAAACATCTCAGTGCATAGTATTTGTGCAGAAACCTGATATACTCTATCGCTTTTATCGCATGGTTTATATTAAACTTCTACATTGAACTTTAAAAAAATAAAAATACTCTAAACAAAACTGAAGATCTGCGGTCTTCTGCATACAGCTTAGGGCTGGTTATCTTCACAGTTAGCATTCTAATCTGATCAGGTGAGAGAGATGCAGTCAGACACAAATGCATATGTTGCAAATTGTCGAAGGGTGAGGTGGTATTCACATCTACCGTCCCTATGGTATATTTAGTAGCATTTGTTAAAAGGTTGAGAAATATTATTCCCTCAATACAGTGTTTCAATGTAGTTGCGCACTGCTTTGTCAAAGGCGATAAAACTTCTTTATTTGTCCACAATAAAAACGTCAAACTGCTGTTATGTCTTGCCTATCAAAAAGTGCATCCTATTTGACAACCGTGTTTGGTTGCCGTCTCGGCGAGTATTTCGGCAAATCCCCTGTAGTGTCCCGCAATTTGGAAAGCTAGGCTACCTCTTTCGCGCTCGTATGGAACATTGTCACGACGCATATTGTTTATAACTGGTTTGTTGTGCCACAATTACTATCCTTACATGTGATTGAAGTATCGCCACGCAACAAAATAAATAGGCTACTCATATGTAGAGCCACCCACAATACAAATACATATTTACATATAGGCCTATACTTGATATTCACTGCATATTATAACTCATGAATTACAAATAACCTATAAGTGATGCATTTTACGCGCAGGGATTCATTGTTTTCTTATGCCGTTTAAGTTTTTTTGTTGCATAAACCATTTAGGATTTTTTTTAAAAAAATAGTTTCACTAAGTTAAATGTTGCAAAACGTGAGTAGGCTAGGCCTATCTCGTGTATATTACTATATTTTATTCTGACCAGGATCGATTTCAAGCCCTATTCCTTTTTTCAAATGGACCACTGCGCACGTATTTGGTCATCCAAAATAATGCCAAATATATGCACACGTGTTTAGCCCACTGTTCTCCTGCTTTTGTTTTAGTTATTGCTTTGTAAACAACGCTTAAGCGCACTGTCATTGCCGGACTGCATAAGGCTTTTTTGTTCACGCTTTTTATGCACGCTTATAGTAGGCCTATATGTCTAAATATAGGCATACATAGCGATGTCTGCACCAAAATATGATTCCGTTTATAGGTTTTAAAGTTTGAACCTGATTGGGGACAATCCTTCGATTACTGAGTGAGTCTGTAGGCCACATCAACTCGTCTATTTGGATACAGAGGAACAGATACTGTGCAGATGCGGCGCCCGAATGTCATAGGTTAACTTCAATGAAAAGTATAGAGTTTCGAATGATTGTTTTTAGGGCAATATTAAATTACCTGCCAGCCAAACAACATGTTATGTTTGGAATTATATATTTTATAATCATTGTGTTTTTGGTTTTTTTTGTATGGGAAATACATTATTTGTATTAATTGTATGGGTTATAAATTATTTAAAAAAAGATGGAAACCTGACATGCTTACAATTCAGCGGTTGGCTACTCTCCACCCCCATTCAATGGACGTTTCAGCTGTGGACACTTTAGAGAGAAAAGGTAGTCATCACAAGAAGGAGACATGTCCGTTTACAAACTGCCTTGAATGATTTCCCTTTTTTTGGTTTATAAAATCGTGACAGTTTAAAAACTATTACATGTAGGCTGTGTGTATTATACGCCATGTCCTAAAAGCTCCATTGTCTTATGAGCTTGATTTTTCGAGCGGTTTCCCTATAACTACTTAGGCCTGCTTGCAATTAATTTGAATCAACAGGGCAATATCTGAAAGTTTTATATTGGCTAACCGAAAGCGGGTTATGCCTATGTCTATCGCATCTCCACATTTTTATGCTCTATATTGCCTTTTTATCCCTAATTAAATTGGAAATAACGTGGATAGCATAGTCTACTTTGGCCTAATTTAGAGAGCAAAACGTGTCTGTGTGTGTGTGTGTGTGTGTGTGTGTGTGTGTGTTTCGCGTGCGTAAAAGTGTTAAGAATATGTGCCGTGCTGAAGTGTTGAATCGGTGAATATGAATTTTAAAATTCTGATTTTTTTTTAAAATTATTATTCATTTTATATGTTGGCAATTAAAATCATGAATACGCGGCCTTTTTGTTGTGTGGGTGTGAGTGGTGATATTGACATGTTTGTGTCAATACTTCCATGACCTGTGTCGTTTGTTGTGTGCGAACTCAACCTGCACTGTGTCGAAAATCCTTCTGGGTTAATAGGCTGCCAGCACCACCAGTCCGTGTCTGCAAACAACGCACAGACCGAGCACACAATGTGGCATCAACAGCATGTTCCACCTTGGCCTAAACTTAGACTGTTTACATCATTTGCTTCCTGTTGGACTTTATAGGAGTGCCTGGGACAAGTGTCACCACATTGACGCGTAGCCTATGCTAGGATGCACACCTTTTCGCGATTAGCACGATGTCATGTTTAGGGAAAAGGGACTCTCACTAATGTGCTGTTTCATGACTCATGCGTCCTCCTCACCGCGCCATGCAAGGAATCCATTTTAGGCCTATAGGCCTAGTCATATGGTATCCGTAACTCTATTAGCATATATCATGTATTATAGGCTCTAATTGTGGTGTAGAGAATGTTTAATTTTTATTTAAATTAGGCTATACCAAAACTGGTACCGTTTTGGGTACAGGACTTTCTAGCTAGTATGACCTCTTTTATAACGTAAAGACTTGCACGCAATGGTCAGGATTTTTAATGACTCGCATGTGTCTATCAAATTATTTATTTGCCATGACGTTGGCAAGTAAGAAAATGAACACTAAGGGAATTATTTTGTGAAATATTGAATATAATATAACGGGTGTTGCACCCATTTGAACAAGGTGTGATGTAGGCCTAGGCTAACTGGCGCGCGTCATCGACAACCTTTGGCAAAAATGAGACCAATGTCCCTCAATGAGCATTCAGCTTACATAGTGAAATAGAATTTGTGTTCACAACATAAAATCTTTTTTTCTCCTTTTTTGACAAAACAAATATTTTAATGATTTATGTCATATAGCCTACTAACAAATAAGTTTCTGCAACAAAACACACATTTACAAACTTCTTACAATTAAAAATATTGCCCCGACTGCAAGTGCAAAACTTGAAACGATTTTGCATATGAAATCCCGACATCAAAATGCAATATCGAGGAATAAATCATGACGACATGGGACGAAATTATACATGTTTTGTGGAACTCCATGCATGCCGTACATTAGTAGGCTAACAGTACCCGCATTGTTTGCCATGTCGTTTAATGTTAAGCAGCAAACACAATTGTAATGGGAGTTTCTGGGGAAAGCCAACTCATTTCTCAATGTAAAAGTAAGTGCTGCAGGATGAGAAGAACTCTTGATTTTTTATCGTTAAGAATCGTATCTTGAGGATTATTTGGGCGCTGGTATAGAATTTGTGTGTAGCTCCAGCAAATAGATTGTAGACATCCAAAAGCAACATGACCAATACAGTAACCCATATGGCTCTGTAAACACCACGAATATACAAGTCTTCTTATCTCTGATGAGGAAGTGATGATGGGTGACATGCTGCAACTGAGGCCTTCTGCCTGCCTGCCTGCCAGCCATGCAGCCGGGTGACATAGCATGTACATGCGCATTACGAATCAATACACGGCGCTTTAGGACCTCTCAGACTGGCACACAATGAAAACAATAATATTGAAATATAAACTCGATTTTCTAATAGTGTGTAGCCTCAATCACCCACTGTGTACAAGAGTACAGCAGTAGCCTACATCACATAGGTAGGCCTATACAGTGGACCGATCCTAGAAACCTGAGAAATTTCAGAAATGTCTTTCTCTTCCCGTGGTTTAACCCTGATGTATTTAAGGCGCTTTTCCACGAAAATAAAGGAAAATAATAATTAATATTTACATAAATAATTTATATCGCTCTGGGTAGCTCAATACTGACGGAGGAAAAGACAATAGGATTTAAATACATTTCAAATAAATACAAAACATAAATTAACAGTCCTGTTCAAAGCAAAAAAAAAAAGAGTATACCCAAGATATATATATTATATATAAATACGAGATATATCGTTACCTTTGGCAAGTCTAGATTCAGTTTATAGCCTAAAGGTAACAAAGTTTGTCCCTTCAAATACCCTAACCAACGATCGTAAACACTCCATGGTGCATGTGGCCGTACAACCAATACTTTATCCACACGCCACACCTTGATTGTCTTTTTTTGCAGGATATGCATTCACAAAAGTCTATGTCGATTTTTACACATCCCTTTTACATCCTGAAATCACATTTTCATCAGTTCAAAAAGGAGCTAGGCGCGACTCTTTTCTGGTGGGACAGGACTCCGGGGAAGCCGCTCGAAACGCCCGGACTGAAGGACGGCAAAGATGTTCTGAGCGACTCCGACAAGAGAGTCGGCGGGGAGGTGGCGGGTACCCCATGATACCCTGACGTGCTCTGTTGGAGTGACGACGGATGCTGACTCCCGGAGACAAAGTAACCGCTCTGTCCGGAAAGCAAACCCACAGGCGACGAGTTCATGCCATAGCTATTCGCTATGCCCAATGGTCCAGATGAGCCTCCAAGGATTGGCCGTGAAAGGTCGCCGTTACCAAGCTGGTCAACTCCTGGCAGCCCCAAGGAGCTATACGCGTGTGATTGGTTGATAAAACCAGGGGACGATCCGTTATAGTGCGGTGGGTGCAAAGATAGAAATGGAGATATTTGCCAGTACAAAGGGTTGTTCGCTCTGTCATTTATTCCCAAGCCGAGTGGTGCGAAACGAAGTCCTCTCTTCATTGCAAGTTTACCCCTTGAGGTAGCCGAGCGCCGCCGGAGTTTCCCCGTGGTCCCCCCAATAAAAACATCATCACTAGAGGGATCCAACATCCAGTAGTTCCCTTTTCCCGGGTCGTCGTAATGCCTTGGCACTTTAACGAAACACTTGTTCAGACTCAGATTGTGTCGAATAGAGTTTTGCCAACCTTGTTTGTGTTCCCGGTAATAAGGGAAGTTTTTCATGATGAACTCGTAGATTCCATTTAATGTGAGTCGTTTTTCGGGGCTCTGCCTAATTGCCATCATGATCAAAGCGTTGTAGCTGAACGGCGGCTTGTCAAATTTTCCATTCTTGCCTGTCTCGGTGGTGCGCTGCGCTTGACCTTCCTCCTCTTTAGATTTCTCCAGTTCCGACGGCGGAGACTCCATTTCGGTCGGTTCCACAGATTTTTCTGAGTCTGACCCCGAAAGAAGAGGGGTTTTCTCTGAGATGTCAGGCTCTGGCTTGTCACTTTTCGAGGGCAGCAGCAGACTCTTAATACTAAAAGAAGTGGATCTGTGCACCATCGTCGGTTCTTTCTGATCCCCCATGCTGCGCATTCACAACAAATCTCCGATTTCGCCGTTCAGTGGTAACAACTCAGCGACGATATGAGCATAGCATCCCCTGCATGAGAGAAGTTGTTCGACAGAAGGGTACTAAGAGCAGGATGCAGAAATTAGTAATTAAGGAGGTTCCGTTTTATCACTACATCACTATGTGGGAGGAGCCACCACTTCTTTTTTCCCCCTGCGATCAACAACGTGAAGGAGCTGTCTCTCAAATGTCAAAACAGTACTTACGTGTTTGAACACAGCCGATTAAGCTGTTATACTTTACCCATGTAGTTTATAAAACATTTTCAATTGTCTAGTGCGTAGGTGTGCCCAATTTACGCAAGTGGCAGATTATAGGCCTAGGGTTTATTTTATTTCTGCCTATTGCTCATTTTCATTTTAACAGCCCTCGATATGCAGTAGCACAATATTTACCGTCAGGTCATGCAGACCACGCTTTTCACACATTTCAGTCGCCATAGAAATATATGGCAAGCTGGTTGCGCACCGGTAAGATATAGGCTATCCATTGCTGTGGGAGGGCACTTGCATTCTGTATAGCCTACTTTATCGTTCACAGCGTAGATGCAGATAACAACAGTACACAATTGCCATTGTGTGTGTTTTTTTAGTAGTGTTATACACGGTGTAGTGACATTACTGCTTGACATCAGACAGAGTCTTTGGCGTTCCGACAGCGGTGAGTGGGAGGCGGTTCGTGAGGAATATCAGGCTCTCCTAGCGCCACCTAGCGCTCTACTGCCATGCTCAAAAATCCAACAAGACAGAATCAAAACAACCAATCAGAAGTCAAGGGGGAGGGTCCTGGTGGAGTGTCAGTCACTGCTCATGCACACTTGCTCAGAACCACTTAATGCCCTCAGCCAGGACCTTTCCAAAGACACTACAGTGGACAAACAGCCGCCAACAAAACAAAACAAAACAAAACAAAAGAGCCATGTTACAAACTCCAGATGTGGTGTGATGGGCTACTTGGATTATCAGTTTATTCACAGACAAACCATTAGCCTCAGACATCAGACCATCAGACATGAATAAAAAAGTAGAAGACAGTTAAATAAAGTAGAATAATTTCAAGACAATGGCAATGACCCATGAGTTGGAAATGAGGAAAATAGCAGATAAAAAAAGACAAAACTCAATCCCACCCTCTATTATTGGTATCATGGTAAACCATGAAATTTGGTATCATGGAATTTTTTTACAAAGTGATATTTTTACCCTTTCATATTGCCTTGGATTTTTTTTTCTTAATTCCCTTTTTTAAAATGTTGGGTAATTGGTCCAGCCGTTCCACAATGCTGCGACCCAGGTTCCATTCCGGCCTTTGGTCCTTTGCTGATCCTCTCCCCCTCTCTCTCTTCCACTAATTTCCTATCACACTCTCTCACTGTCCTGTCCTTAATAAAGGCATAAAAGCCAGAAAAACATTTTTTAAAAAATGCACATTTATTTTCACTGCAACGAAAATAATTTTCTTTGGCATTACTGTTACGCATAAAATGTACATTATTGTACTTGCTTATCAAACCACTATTATACTGTATTAAATTAATATAATGGAGCCCATTTTATGGATGCAAAAAATATTTTAAAATAAAGAAAATTCAGAGTTGAGTATCATAAATCAGAATATTGAAATACTACCCGCCCACCCCCACCCCCACCCACCCACCATAGTCTTAACCTACGAATGCATTTCTAGCAACATTAGCGTACCAACTATTGCCTAGGCATTTTTTTGCCAATTAATATAGGGGGTCTTGTTGCTAAAATACATTTAAACAAAAGTCATTAGTTGTTGTCTGACACCAGTCATTGCCTGTCCAGCTCTATCATTGTGTTGATGATTAGAAATACGTACTGTATGTTCTCTGTGATAGTAATTGAGGATGCGAGTGGAGACCGTCCCACCGCACGCTGTTGTTCCACAGCTGCCCAGATTACAGCACCTGCAGCAGAAACAAAGTCTTGTGTTGCCACAATATGAAATGTAAGCTATTTACCACTGCAGGTTTAGTGGCACGATTAAGACCGCAGGTCTCTGCAAACATGAACTTGGCTGACACATTCAGGTTTATTGTGCTCATACCGCTACCTTGCAGAGGGGAAAGGGTTCATTCTACACGACAGTGTACAATTGCTTCAACCAAATCATTTCACAGGTACTGATATTTTTATGGCTTTTGTGCCTTTATTTGTGATAGGACAGTGAGAGGGGGACGGGAGAGAGAGAGGGGCAAAGAACGGCAAATCCCGGGTCGCCGGCGTGGTAACCCAGCGCCCTACCGTTTGGACACGGCAGGGCCGCATTTTGAATTAGTGATAGAATCAGATTGAGATGGGATGTCTACTGTGTGTATTGTTTCAGGTTATACAGGATAATTACTCATTAAGGATACATGGTAGTATACAGGATAATAATTTCAGCTGAAATATTTGTACATTTAAAAAAAAGAAAAGAACAACAAAACCACTTTCTCAACAGACCCTAATGACAGGGAGCAGACAAACGAACGTTGGCACTGTCAGTCCAGGGGTCAAGCTCCTCTCTCTGCCCACTCCTGCAGTGTTTGTGCAACAGAGAGACAGCCGGTCTTGAAGAAGGAGAGGAGAGGAGAGGAAAGGAGAGGGAGGCAGGAGGAGAGCCTGGTGTCACAACATTATTACTACTACAGTATGGCCCTCAGAGGGGACATCTGCATGACGTCCACATGGGGGACAAGCCTCCCCAGGGATGCACCGTCTTCTACTACTCCTTATCACCGTGTGTGTGTGTGTGTGTGTGTGTGTGTGTGTGTGTGTGTGTGTGTGTGTGTGTGTGTGTGTGTGTGTGTGTGTGTGTGTGTGTGTGTGTGTGTGTGTTTATGGGAGAGAAAATAAACATGAATGTGTGTGTGTGTGTGTTTATGGGAGAGAAAGTAAACATGAGTGTGTGTGTGTATGGGAATGATCGTTTGTAGTTCATGGCCGCAGCATAGCTAGAGCTCTTAAAAAAAAAAAAATCACTCCCCTCCTAACCCCCACCCCCCACCCCCCAAAGATGCCAAACAAAATCATGTTAAGTTACCACGGCTGCAGGGGTCAATTGGAGTTTACATCTATTTTTAGCCCAGCCTGGTCTGTGCCGTGCTGTGCCATGAGGTAAGCAGCGCTGCCTGCTCGCTCGTTCGCTTGCTCACTCACACTCTCGCCAAACCGCCAGCCAGCCAGCCAGCCACCATTCCTGCCCTGACCCTAATTAGAGAAAGGAGTCCACAGAGTCACAAAGCATCACCACACTGCACTGAGCACCGCGGCCCCTATTGTTACACGATGGGCCGTTTTTCTTAATAACACGTCAACACACTCACACTCACACTCACACACTATCTCCCTCTCTCTTCCCTCTCTATCCTTGTCCACACACACACATACACACACTATAGCCTATCCCTCTCTCTCCTTGTCCACTCACTCACTCTCTCACTCACACACTCACTCACTCAAACACACACACACACACACACACACACACACACACACACACACACACACACACACACATTCTCATTTCTATGTTCCCTTCTCTCTCTCTCTCTCTCTCTCTCTCTCTCTCTCTCTCTCTCTCTCTCTCTCTCTCTCACACACACACACACCTCCTCTCTCTAATCCATGGTGTCACTTCGGATCATAGTTCCTTAATCACTCATGGATGCGTTTGTGAAAATACAGTCCAGAATGGGAGCACAGACAGATGGGACACCTCGCCATTGACCATGACACACACGCACACGCACACGCACACGCACACACACACACAGGCATTCATCCTGGCATTGCACTGCAATATACACTATGCCACTGCAACTCTACACTCCAAATCCCATGGTTTGTTTTTATTCTCTCCACAACAAAACAGTCCTGTATGCTCGCTATCCATGGTCCTGGAATGCCACTGAAGGGTCAGCACCAGGGGCGGATTATGATGTCCTGGGGCCCCAAGGCTACAGGTTGCAATAGGCCCCCCACAGATTTTTTTTAAAATTGTGACAAAATTACATAAGCATGTGTCTTATGTCTGACCTTTAAATGAATTCTGCCAAATTTAGAGAGGGCTATTAACAATTCAGCCAAATTGTTTTGCCCCTTTCACCAGCCCTAGGATGAAGCCATATCTAGCCTGTGCATTAATGCCCTGCTCAGCAGCACCCATCCTTTGCTGTCTGTTCAGTGAAGACCATGGCTACAAGAATTTGAACAGTACTTCAGTACAATAGTTACATGCAATAGAAATAGAAATACCAAGTGTAAAATGCTATTTTACTGGATTTGATGTATAGTTGCATTCAATGAGAGGACCCCTCGTGCATCATCACCTACATCTCTCTTTCTCTCTCTCTCTCTCTCTCTCTCTCTCTCTCTCTCTCTCTCTCTCTCTCTCTCTCTCTCTCTCTCTCTCTCTCTCTCTCCCTCTCTCTCTCTCTCTCTCTCTCTCTCTCTCTCTCTCCAACTTTCCCCCTCCCTCTCTGTCTCTCTATATGCCTCATTCCCTCCATTCCCTCTACCTCTCTCTCAATCTCTATCCCTCCCTCATGCCTTCTTTCACCTACCTCTTCCAGGCTATTTTGACTATTAGCATTGGAAGGCAGCCAGGTGTTTTGGTAACCTGCAGTGTTTCACGAAGAACATTTCTTAGACAAGGTGGGCGGGGGTTTAACCGTTATCAGAGACATGTCATAATCATTATGGGGATAGGCTATATTGTGCAGTTTTATATGAAATACCCCATAAGCCAACCCTGTACACGCTTTTTCTAAAGCAGCTTTAAAAATTACACTAACGACACAAATTCTTCAGGGGACTTTTTTTGTTGTCAAGGTGGCCATCTTTACTATTAAGTTCTAGAACCTTTTTTTAATAAATGCCCCCTGGACCTCAACATGGGCCTCAGAACGCCCCCTTGACTTGGTCATAAGCCTGCCAATGCCCCCCTTAGTATTAAAAAAATAATAAACTAATGCCCCCCGATGGCAACTGCTCCCCAATGGCAACTAAGCACCGCCCCCCTTCTCAGCAGATTTGGAAGAAGTACTGAAGTTGTGTACTTAAGTAAAAGTAGAAGTACCCTGCGAAAAAATTTACTCAAGTGAAAGTAAAAGTTGTACACCAAAAATGTGCTTAAGTAAAAGTCCTAAGTACTAACTTTTAAATTACAAGTACAAGTAGGCTACTCGTGCAATGGCTGTCTTTCTCCATGTCTACCTACTTGATTCAATAGGAACAAGTTTCTGCAACGGTTTTCGGTTCTATTTGAACATGACTATGGAGTCCTGTTAGGTAATGTTTTTTAAAGTATCTTTTCTGTCTGGGTGTCAGTTTGGAAGAGGGGCTTGGTCCCGCCTCCCTGCCTGCAGCTGAGGCTACTCAAATATTCTCGAAACACAACAGGAAAACCTATAATGTAACTAGTAACGAAGTCTTCTTCTAGAAATGTCAGGAGTAGAAAGTACAAGTACTTGTCAAAAAATGTAACTGAGTAAAAGTATAAGTCTGCATTTTTATTTTCACTCAAGTAAGTACAAATTCCAGAAAAAAAACTTTAAAAAAAGTAAAAATACTTAGTTACGTTCCACCTCTGCTTCTCAGCTGTATCTTTCTCAACGCCACCTCCACCCCCCACCCCAGGGCTCCCCTGTAAGAGCCCCTGTTGAGAAACGCTACGCCAGGGGAAACCTTGAAACTCTTGATCGGTCTTAATTGGCTTGCTTGTCTTTGGCGTTGCTCACATGCTTGGCTCATGTACACTGTATGTCTGGTACGTACATGGCTGTATCAACAGCTTGTCCCATTTGACAGTAATACTCTTACATTTGACCAAAGCTCAAGTCTGTGTTGTTTTTGTGTCAAGCAGGGGTAGCATTGTGTTGAAACAAACATCGCTAGTTGAAATAGAGGTTAATGAAAGGTTGTGTGAAGGCTGGCACCTTTCAGCTTGCCCTGAGATTATCCAAACCCATGTAGCCCAGCTAGATCCCTGCTGCTACACTGTGTTCTATAAAACAATGCAGCGTGTGTTTTCTCTGAAATCCGGGTTAATCACGCACACACAAACACACACACATACGCACACAAACACACACGCACACACACACACACAAGCCTAGCGAATCATTTCACCAGAACAAGGTCATGTTTATATTCTTCTTGAATAGATACTGTATTATGTGGCAGTGTGGCCTGACAGTTCAGCCTTATCATGCCCTGTTTGTGAGTAGAGTGTGCATGTGTTTGGGTGTGTGTGTGTGTGTGCACCTGTGTCTGTCTGTGCATACAGTAATCTCCATTATTTCATTAATCTCCCGCTGTGTGTGTGTGTGCTGGCATGGCTGGATGTGCAGCCGCAGTCTGATGTATAATGCCCTCTGTTTATCTTCCTGCTCATGCAGCCATTCCTTTTACCCACGTCTTTCTTGTACGGTGTAGAGAGTAAGAAGCCGTTTGCACGTACAATATATATAAGGATATTTTTGAAAACACGTTGGTTTTGGCGTCTCGTTTCCGCATAAACAGAGTTTTAGAATGTGCATTTCAAACAAAAAAATATTCCATTTAGGGGACTAAAACACACCTGTAGCAATGGACTTTTTTATTTTCATTCGCATGTTGTGTTTACATGTGAACGGATTAAAAAATATCCACATAGGTGTAACCAGCACCTAAACATCACACTGTTATTATCCCAATAGTGGACCACCCCACACTGATCCCACTGGGCTCAAGACTCATCCTCACATAAGTCAGGGGATTACTGTATTCTCTGACTGTGTCTAGTCACCCTGAAACACTACCAAACACATCAATACAATCAAATGAGAAAGAGAGTTTTTGCATGCTTTTTATAATGTAATATCAAAAAGTATGCCATTTTAGTCATTTATTTCCAAACTATATGCTGTCTATTATTCACACATTTGATCTTCTCATGAACATTTAAGTAATAGACTTACTGTTCTGACCAAAGTACAATAGGCTTTGCAGCCAAATATGTCTATGGCTGGTCATTCAAAATGGCAGACATGGAGAAGATCCACCTTGGTGGTAAATAATGTTTGCTAATGGGAAGCATAAATTCTGGAAATAAACCACTAATAAATTATTTACTCTATCTTAAACATATGATTTTCTTAAACAGGATGTGTACTGTAACAGCAGACATGTTTTTAATTACTTTAGGTTGGAGGAGTGAGACTGAGTAGATTTAGGATATTGAACTTTTCCTTTTCACTCGCAACACAGGTTAGAAGGGGAGTCTTTTCTCTCATGTCTCATCCAAATTACACCTGCCTTTGCAAACTTGCATAGTGCACATATGAATAACCCACAAAGGGCAACAACAACCCATTCAGAAATGCATAAACGGGCTGGCTTAAGTCCCTTCATATGCCTGTTTATGTCTGTTTATTAGTTAACCATCATTCCAAGTCTGCTTACAGACTGAACTTCATCTGAGATGTTTTTGTGAACTCCCATAGTGTGAATAAGGTATAGCGTACTACTCCACAAAAAGGTCATCACAATGCATTTCTCTGGCTTCCTGTTTACGTCTGTTTAGTTACTTAACCATCGTCCCAAGTCTGCCCACATACTAAATATTAAAGTTTGATGCAGTGCATTGGGTCGTTGCAGTTTACACATCATCATTCAAGTGGAAGGTTATTGCCTGAGGGGAGGAGGGCTTCTGCTTGACTGGGACCTGCCTGTCTATCTGTCTGTCTTTCTGTCTTTCTGGTTGTCTGTTTGTACTGTATATCTCTGTCTGTCTGTCTATCTATCTGTCTCTGGTGACATCTACTGGTCATCATGGTGCCTAAAGTGTTTATGGGTAGATGACGTGACGTGAACATTTTGCTGTCGCAGGCTCTTAAAATTAAGTAAATTCATGCTTTCAAAATTGTCAATGTTTTAAATGATCAAACTAGTGTCCATGTTGTGAAAAAGTATTGTGTAATAAAACCAGAGTTTAAATAAGTATACTTAATTTTGAGTCAAATGCCACATTTGTCCTATGGTGTGACTGTCGCAAGCTTGGTTCTCCATGTTATAACATTTTTAAATAAATAATCAAAGCTCAGTCATTTCTCTAAACAATCCTGGCATGTTTTTCAAGGTGTCTATTTTAGCAAGTGGCAATATTTAGTTTTTTTCCTGTTTTTCTGAGACCATATGGACTTATGAAACTGTCACAGAAAACAATATCCTGTGGTGTGACATCACATTTTTGGGTAATTCTGTGGATAATTATCTATTGTTGAAGCTCCAGCTGTTGTTAAATTGTGACTTCAGACCCTTAAGAAGCCAATAGCAAGGGTGGATTTCATTTTTTTTTCTCTCAGAGTTCTTCAATCAATCAATTACGTTTTGCTACCACAAGATGTATTAGTTTTGTAGTCCTTTGGTGTGACAGCCATAAAATACATTTTGACAATACTGTATATTTTTTATATTTTTTTCTTATGTTTATGTATGCAAATGCATCTTACTAAAGGTGAAATTGTATTTCAGTTGGCATGGCTTTAAATTAAGCTCAAAAGTCCTATGGTGTGATGGTAAAAGTCCTATGGTGTGACACTTTGGAATATCACACCAAAGGACAAACAGGTCACACCAAAGGACTAGATATCTGAGAAATAGCTTTTAAAACAACTGGTAGTACATTTTTTGTTTGTTTTGTTGTTTGACTAGATAGCCTACATGTTGTGTATTCAAATTACTTATTCCTTTATTGGCCATTAGAATTTATACTTTAATGCATTGTTGATGAATATTTGCTGTTGATTTTAGATACTGTCAAAGGATATAAAATGTCATTAATGGTGCTTTGAAACCATAGAATATAACGATAACAGTGAAGGAAAGATGAGTGAGAGAGTATAGAGAAGTATAGATGAATAAAGTATGCTGTAGAGAGCTCAATGTATAGCATAAATGTGCTTCCCAGCTTGAGATACCAAACAGGCACTGGCCACTACACACTACAGGTTCAATGGTGTGACAGTCATAGCATACCTACAAAGAGGGTGAGGTGTGATGGTCATGCCAAGGTCACACTTCAGTATGAGTCTTATGAGCTCTGCAGGTTACATTTAATGACCTCATGGTTGTCATTAAGTGTTAAGATAGCTGATAATCTATGACTCAAAGACTTATAAGTGCAAAGTGTAGGTCCATATTGACTACAACATTACATTATGATCGAAAGACAAAATAATCATGTTGATACATTTGTTTCTGGCTCAGTTTTGCATTTCTGTCCTTTAGCGTGACATGAATGTCCTACGGTGTGACATTTTTAAACGCTCAAATATTTGTTTGAGCTTAACAGTATTTTTGATAAACACTGAATATTGCATTAGGGAAGAACAAATTATCATCCCTGAAATGTTAATGTAAATTCGGACAATTTTGAAAATTTAAAAAGAAAGATATCCCTGTATTTCCTCGAAGGTTTCTAATAAGCTCACCTCTAATGGGAAAAAAAATACTTAAATGGTAATTTCTCATTTAATTAACACTTTAAAAAATTGCAATAAATATGAAGAGTCTAACAATGTTAATTAAACTCCATCAAGCCATTTCTACATTACTTAATATATATATTTCTTAACGTCACACCAAAGGACATATTTTCAGCAAATTGCTTTATCAACGTAAATAAATAATCAATTAATAGACCTACATTGTGACCACTTGGATTTTTTGAAAGATCAATTGCTGCACTACGTAGACATATACTTTTTTCCCTCATAAACAATGTTTTGTGAAAAAAATGTTTTTTGCAGCCTATCTGTCATCTACCCTTATTCACAACAGTGTGGATGCATGATGAGGGACATGAGTGTGCACAGGGTGTTCAGTTGTAGTTTTCACACCAGGCTGTCTGTGTGTTCATGTCAAAAACAGCCCGTTCAATACCACACAGGAAAAAAATGCCACACAGAAGAAAAAATAGACTGGAGTTCAATTTCTAAGTCGCAACGTGGATTTGTCTGGGCTCCCGCGATTAGGTCCCCATCCATGTACCGCGCTGACACACAACTCTCATGTGTTAGGAAGAGTCTTTTCATGTTTTCTAACTCTTCCGGGCAGAGCACAGACAAGTTCACCAAAGCGCCTGTGCACACAGACAAGCTTGCGTAATGTGGAAGAGCCCTAAGAGATGAGTCATTGTTGATATCACCACACACAGTCGGATTTATGTAGATACAGTATATGGCTGTGGGGAGTCTATTTTAGCTGAATGTACATAGGGCCCAAAGTTTGCTGCTACGCCCCTGTCAGTGTGGCCTCTGGGTCAGGAATACACTTTACACAGCGCTGGTTATCTGGAGATGTCATGTTGGTCTGTCCGCCACTGTTTGTCTACTGTATTTTTTAGCAAAATAACTCAAAATGACGTATCATGATGTGAAAATTAATGTTTTGTTTTGAAAGTTTTACAGTATGTTCACTTCCTGGTGTTCCTTTTTGGTGAAAATTGTTTCATTGGTTGCCTTCCAACAAAAACCTGACAATTAACATGGGAAGTCTAGCCCTAACCCTAGTTGTAAACATGTTAGGTAAATAATGGTACTCGTATTTTTCTTTTGTGGACCATCTCTTTTAGCAAATGTTGAGTTAGGCCTATTAGTAATTGCATTACGATGCCTGGACATTGTATTGTTAAGAATTTAAAAAGAGTAAAGAATACATAATGCATTTCACAGTGCCTTTAAAAAATATTTATGAATGGTTTTCTGCAAGCATCATCATAACTAGTCTCTGATGTCTGTGCCATGATGTATATGGTCAGCAGTTTAAACTGTGGTCACATTTTCCAAGCAGCTGAGCTAATGCGAGCAGACACTGCATTGGAAGGACGTAACATTTTCAGTTCAACATACATGGTGCGAACACCTGGGGATATTGAAAACTATGAAATATGGATGACGGCTATTTAAATAATACATTGTGATTTTTCTACACCAGAGTTTCTTTTTTTTGTGATGGTGGTATTAAAATAGATGGGCCACACTGACCTGATTAGAGCAGCTGACTTTACTGTGAATGTGGGTTGTGTGTGTGTGTGTGTGTGTGTGTGTGTGTGTGTGTGTGTGTGTGTGTGTGTGTGTGTGTGTGTGTGTGTGTGTGTGTGTGTGTGTGTGTGAGTGTGTGTGTGTGTGTGTGTGAGTGAGAGAAAGAGAGAGAGTGTGTGTGCACGCGTGTGCATGTGGGTACGCACACTTGCATACTCATGAGATCTCTGTCTTTGTCTCTCTCTCTCTCTCTCTCTCTCTCTCTCTCTCTCTCTCTCTCTCTCTCTCTCTCTCTCTCTCTCTCTCTCTCTCTCTCTCTCTCTCTCATAATCAGCTGACGTGAATGTGGGTTGGGTGTGTGTGCGTGTGCATGTGCGTGTGCGTACATACTCATGAGATCTCTGTCTTTGTCTCTCTCTCTCTGTCTCTCTCTTGCTCGCTCTCTCTCTCTCTTTTTTTTCTCCCTCTCTCTTTCTCTTTCTCTCTCTCTCTCTCTCTCTCTCTCTCTCTCTCTCGCTCTCGCTCTGTCTCTTGGTGGGGGCAGCCTCATCTCCGTCCTGCC